>NW_026652285.1:35063186-35525761 GCF_009828535.3 Hylobates moloch | reverse complement strand
ATAACAAACTGTCTCTCAGACCACAGTGCAATCAAACTAGAACTCAGTATTAAGAAACTCACTGAAAACCGCTCAACTACATGGAAACTGAACAACCTGCTCCTGAATGACTACTGGGTAGATAACGAAATGAAGGCAAAAATAAAGATGTTCTTTGAAACCAATGAGAACAAAGACACAACATACCAGAATCTCTGGGACACATTTAAAGCAATTTGTAGTGGGAAATTTATAGCACTAAATGCCCACAAGAGAAAGCAGGAAAGATCCAAAATTGACACCCTAACCTCACAATTAAAAGAACTAGAAAAGCAAGAGCAAACACATTCAAAAGCTAGCAGAAGGCTAGAAATAACTAAAATCAGAGCAGAACTGAAGGAAATAGAGACACAAAAAACCCTTCAAAAAATTGATGAATCCAGGAGCTGGTTTTTTGAGAAGATCAACAAAATTGATAGGCTGCTAGCAAGACTAATAAAGAAGAAAAGAGAGAAGAATCAAATAGATGCAGTAAAAATGAAAAAGGGGATATCACCACCGATCCCACAGAAATACAATCTACCATCAGAGAATACTACAAACATCTCTATGCAAATGAACTGGAAAATCTAGAAGAAATGGATAAATTCCTCACAAATACACCCTCCCAAGACTAAACCAGGAAGAAGTTGAATCTCTGAATAGACCAATAACAGGTTCTGAAATTGTGGCAATAATCAATAGCTTACCAACCAAAAAGAGCCCAGGACCTGATGGATTCACAGCCGAATCCTACCAGAGGTACAAGGAGGAACTGGTACCATACCTTCTGAAACTATTCCAGTCAATAGAAAAAGAGGGAATCCTCCCTAACACATTTTACGAAGGCAGCATCGTCCTGATACCAAAGCCTGGCAGAGACATAACCAAAAAAGAGAATTTCAGACCAATATCCTTGATGAACATTGATGCAAAAATCCTCAATAAAATACTGGCAAACCGAATCCAGCAGCACATCAAAAAGCTTATCCACCATGATCAAGTGGGCTTCATCCCTGGGATGCAAGGCTGGTTGAACATACGCAAATCAATAAATGTAATCCAGCATATAAACAGAACCAAAGACAAAAACCACATGATTATCTCAATAGATGCAGAAAAGGCCTTTGACAAAATTCAACAACCGTTCATGCTAAAAACTCTCAATAAATTCGGCATTGATGGGACATATCTCGAAATAAGAGCTATCTATGACAAGCAAAGTCTCAGGATACAAAATCAATGTGCAAAAATCACAAGCATTCTTATACACCAATAACAGACAGAAAGCCAAATCATGAGTGAATTCCTATTCACGATTGCTTCAAAGAGCATAAAATACCTAGGAATCCAACTTACAAGGGACGTGAAGGACCTCTTCAAGGAGAACTACAAACCACTGCTCAATGAAATAAAAGAGGATACAAACAAATGGAAGAACATTCCATGCTCATGGGTTGGAAGAATCAATATCGTGAAAATGGCCATACTGCCCAAGGTAATTTATAGATTCAATGCCATCCCCATCAAGCTACCAATGACTTTCTTCACAGAATTGGAAAAAACTACTTTAAAGTTCATATGGAACCAAAAAAGAGCCCACATCGCCAAGTCAATCCTAAGCTAAAAGAACAAAGCTGGAGGCATCACGCTACCTGACTTCAAACTATACTACAAGGCTACAGTAACCAAAACAGCATGGTACTGGTACCACAACAGAGACATAGATCAATGGAACAGAACAGAGTCCTCAGAAATGATGCCGCATATCTACAACTATCTGATCTTTGACAAACCTGATGAAAACAAGAAATGGGGAGAGCATTCCCTATTTAATAAATGGTGCTGGGAAAACCGGCTAGCCATATGTAGAAAGCTGAAACTGGATCCCTTCCTTACACCTTATACAAAAATTAATTCAAGATGGATTAAAGACTTACATGTTAGACCTAAAACCATTAAAATCCTACAAGAAAACCTAGGCAATACCATTCAGGACATAGGCGTGGGCAAGGACTTCATGTCTAAAACACCAAAAGCAATGGCAACAAAAGCCAAAATTGACAAATGGGATCTAATTAAACTTAAGAGCTTCTGCACAGCAAAAGAAACTACCATCAGAGTGAACAGGCAACCTACAGAATGGGAGAAAATTTTTGCAACCTACTCATCTGACAAAGGGCTAATATCCAGAATCTACAATGAACTCAAACAAATTTACAAGAAGAAAACAAACAACCCCATCAAAAAGTGGGCGAAGGACACGAACAGACACTTCTCAAAAGAAGACATTTATGCAGCCAAAAAACACATGAAAAAATGCTCATCATCACTGGCCATCAGAGAAATGCAAATCAAAACCACAATGAGATACCATCTCACACCAATTTGAATGGCCATCATTAAAAAGTCAGGAAACAACAGGTGCTGGAGAGGATGTGGAGAACTGCGAACACTTTTACACTGTTGGTGGGACTGTAAACTAGTTCAACCATTGTGGAAGTCAGTGTGGCGATTCCTCAGGGATCTAGAACTAGAAATACCATTTGACCCAACCATCCCATTACTGGGTATATACCCAAAGGACTATAAATCATGCTGCTATAAAGACACATGCACATGTATGTTTATTGCAGCACTATTCCCAATAGCAAAGAGTTGGAACCAACCCAAATGTCCAACAACGGTAGACTGGATTAAGAAAATGTGGCACATATACACCATGGAATACTATGCAGCCATAAAAAATGATGAGTTCGTGTCCTTTGCAGGGACATGGATGAAACTGGAAAACATCATTCTCAGTAAACTATCGCAAGGACAAAAAACCAAACACTGCATGTTCTCACTCATAGGTGGGAACTGAACAATCAGAACTCATGGACACAGGAAGGGGAACATCACACTCGGGGGACTATTGTGGGGTGGGGGAGGGGGGAGGGACAGCATTAGGAGATATACCTAATACTAAATGATGAGCTAATGGATACAGCACAACAACATGTCACATGGATACATATGTAAGAAACCTGCACATTGTGCACATGTACCCTAAAACCTATAGTATAATAAAGAAAAAAGATTTTAAAAAAATAAAATACAAATAAAAATAAAAAATAAGAAGATTCATGCTACTTAAAATTTTAGGTTAAATTCTATCAAATTTCTTTCTAATGTTGTATATGATTTGATCAACTCTGTTCATTGATAAATGTATCTGATCCCTATTCTTTCCTTTCCTATTTTGTTAATTTTGTGCTATTATTTATGGTAAAATGAAAACTATTTTAAAAACTGTCCTAAAAGAGTAGACCTTTATTAAAAGGAAGAGTATTTCAGTGGTATCCCAGATCTGCTCACTATATTTCTTTTGCAAATATGATATTTCTTAGCTTTAAAAGGAACTCATAGAAAACATTAAAAAGAGAAGACTATGCCCAGACCAATGAAACATACTACCCAATCTCACACTCACACTCTTGTATGAGACACACAAAACACCGTCTGTTTCTCTTTTCTTGCCAAGGCACTGAGAGCTTATTCCTAGTACTTCATTCAACTCCACAGAGTATAGACCTAGAAATGAGGTGTAGGGTCACAATATTACCCAAGAGCAGAGGTATATAAACATCACATCCTCCACCCAAATGGCCACTCTTATTTCTGAATGAAGTATGGATTGTACACTTTGAGTAACATATTTTGACATCTGTAACTTTAGAGTTTGCATATAACTAACAGTGAAAGGAGAGGGAATTATATGTATCATTTATAGAAATTCTCACCCTCTACAGGTTCAAATATGAATATTTCCTTAGTGCTTCTTCACTTTGATCTCTTTGATGTATTTGATAGCATTACCTCCTTTTTTGTCAATCTTTTTCTTTCCTAACTTCTATGGAATACTTCTCTACTTTTCTGTTTCTATTTTTAACACTGCAAAGACTTTCTTCCTTGGGTTTGTCTTCCTCCTTCTGTCTTCCTTTTTTTTTTTTTTTTTTTTTGAGACAGAGTTTCACTCTGATTGCTCAGGCTGGATTGCATTGATGCGATCTCAGCTCGCTGCAAACTCCCCCTCCCGGATTCAAGCTATTCTCCTGCCTCAGCCTCCCAAGTACCTGGGACTACAGGCGCAGGCCACCACCCCCAGCTAATTTTGTTTTTTTTTTTGTATTTTTAGTACAGATGGGTTTTTGCCATGTTGGTCAAGCTGGTCTCGAACTCCTGACCTCAGGTCATCCACCCTCCTCGGCCTCCCAAAGTGCTGAGATTACAGGCGTGAGCCACCACACCCGGCCCATTCTCCTGTCCTCTAATTTTAGATTATTATTTTGTCTCCCTCCTGCTTCAGAGTAATTACCTAAATACTTTCATCTTCTCTACATAAACTCAAGCTGTTCTTCCTAAATCACATCCAGTTCCATACTTTCAGCAGTAACATCCATGGCAGGAACTCTAATACCTGCCACCATAGCTCATGCTTCTCTAATGAATTTTGGTCTTGCATATACATTTGCCTGGATAAAACACCCCATGAAAGCCTCTCCAGAATGGATTCCTTAACATGCGTACAATTTTTCAAATGTGTACGTGTCTTGTATCCCTAATTCTAGGTAATAGGAGCAATGTGTCTTCAGTCATTTACGCCAAAGTTTCTTCTGTTCAAAAGTCTTTAACAGTTACTGATTGCATACTGAAAATAAACACACAAAATATCTTGAGATATTTTTCAAGGCCTTCATATCTGTCCCCAGTCTTACCAGTCTTATTTACAAAACTGAATACCACATTCCAGATTATCCTTTATTTGGTTTTCATTGTTCTCTCTACCTGGTGGGCTGTCCCCCCCACTCCAAATCCATTTGGCAAAATATTAATTAATGTAAAGGGGTTATGTCAAATACCCCCATCAGTATAGTGGAATGAACAGAAATAGTTTTTTAGGTAAAATCGAATTTTACCAATTATTCTTTTATGGCACTTTTTTTTATCATGATTATATCTTGAGTAGATGTCTCATTATCACTACATGACTGGTCAATAAGGTTCATAAAACTGAGTTTATGTCTCATTCATTTTTTATCTCTCTTTAGTGCAGTTCCTATTAAGGAAGCTTACATGTACTAATTAATTAATTTGTCCTGAATGAATGGATGAATTAGTGATTAAGTGGAATGAATTAAACAACTTAAAAGAAAATCAGCTGGAAATGTGCCAATAAGAGTGTTTGGAAATGTTCTATTTTATTCAAAATGCATCAGACAAAAGATAAATGGGTATCACTAATGTAGATGAGTATTTACTGTATCATGAATCATATTGAAAAATTATTCCTAAAATATTTCTTAGAAACTAGATATTTCCCATTAATGCTGGTTTTCTACATGTCTATGTCCAAATAGTTCCAAGTAAATCTCAATGTTTTTAATAGTCCTATTATGGACAAAGCAAAAGATGAATAGCATTCAATTAGGATCACAGTATGCAGTAAAATCACCTCACAGTCTAATATAATTAGTTACCGTCTCATTCCATAACGCCAGAAAATGTGGCTCCTTTATTCAGCATTGATTCTCCTAGTACCTAGCACAATAACAGACATAGTAAATAATAATACACACACACCATGTATTATTTTTAGCTATTTTCTAATGTATTTTCCAGCTTTAATGAGGCATAATTTTCAAATTTAAAAATTGCATATTTTCCAAGTGTCCACCATGATGATTTCATATACATATACATTGTGTAATGATTATAACACAATCAAATTAATTAATACATTCAACATCATCCATAGTTACCTGTGTGTGGTAGTTGAGGGGTGGGTGTGGGGATGGTGAGGTCACTTAAATCCGCTTTTTATCAAATTTCAAGTAACAATGTAGTATTATTAACCATAGACACCATGCTAGACTTATTCATCTTATAACCAAAAATTTGTACCCTTTGAGCCACATCTCCCCCATTTCCCCTGCCCCCAAATTCTGGAAATCACCTCTCTATGCTCTGTTTCTATGAGTTCAAGTTTTTAGATTTCACATGTAAGTGAGACCATACAGTATTTGTCTGTCTGCGTCTGGCTTATTTCACTTAGCACAATATCCTCCAGGTTCATCTATATTGTTGCAAATGGCAGGATTTCCTTCTTTTTTATGGCTGAATAGTATTCTCTCTGCCATTTTCTCCACATAGCATTTATCACTATAAACTTGTTAATTTTGCCATTTTCTCCACTTGTGTATGTACTCACTACATTTTCTTTATGTATCCACCTTGATCATTGTGAACAGTGCTGCAATAAATGATTTTTATGAATAATACTGCAATAAACTTAAAAGTGTAGATATGTCTTCAACATACTGATTTCTTTTTCCTTGGATATGTAAATAGAGTGGGATTACTAGATCATATGTTAGTTATATTTTTACTTTTTGAGGAACCTCCATAATTTTTTCCATAATGGCTGTGCTAATTTACATCCCCACCAGCAATGTATAAGAGTTTCCTCTCTTCTGTATCCATGCCAGCATTTGTCATTTTTGGCCTTTTTCATAATACTCATTTTAACTGGGGTAAGATGCCATCTCATTTTGGTTCTGATTTTCATCTCCCTGATGATTAGTGATGCTGAGCATTTTCATATACTTGTTGGTCATTTGTATGTCTTTTTTCCAGAAATGTTTATTCCAATCATTTGTACATTTTAAAATCAGATTATTTGATTTTTTGCTGTTGAGTTGTTTGAGTTCCTTGTATATTCTGGATATTACTCACTTGTCAAATGAATAGTTTGCAAAATTTTCTCCCATTCTGTAGGTTTTCTCTTTACTCTCTTGAGTGCTTCCTTTGCTGTCCACCAGCTTTGTAGCTTGATATAATCCCATTTATCTACTTTTATTTTTGTTGCTGGTGCTTTTGAGGTCTTATTAATAAAACCTTTCCCCAGTCCAATGTCCTGAAGAATTTCTCCTATATTTTCCTCTAGTAGTTTCATAGTTTTGGGTCTTACATGTTTGTTTTTAATCCATTTTGAGTTGGTTTTTGTATATGGTGAGAGACAGGGGCCCAGTTTTATTCTTCTACATATAGATATCTAGTTTTTCCAGCACCTTTTATTGAAGAGACTGTCCTTTCCCCAATGTATGTTCTTGGTGAATTTGTTGAAAATCAGTTGGCTATAAATATGTGAATTTATTTCTGTTTTCTCTATTCTGTTCCAATGGTCTGTGTCAAAAAAAAAAAAAAAAAAAAAGCCCGATTTCATTGATCTTTTCTTTTTTTGTCTGTGTTTCTAATTCTAATTTTTGTCTAATCTTCATTATTTTATTTCTTCTTCTGACTTTGGGCTTAGTTTCTTCTTATTTTTCTAGTTTATTGAATTGTGAAGTTAGGCTGTTTATTTGAGATCTTTCTTTTCTCTTAATGTAAGCATTTATCACTATAAGCTTGTTGATTCTGCCACTTTCTTCACATAGTATTAAGGAGTGAAACGACCTCTCTGATTCTCTAATGTTTCTCAGCAAAACAGCCATTATAAAATTTGGTGCAAATAATTTATATTTTCATATGCTTATACACATCACTTCTACATGCTTACTTTCTCCTTCTCCCTCTCTGTCCTTATTCTGACAGACATGTGTTAGATACATGAAATAATGCTATTCATGTAGGAAATAAATATTACTGAATAAGTACATGAATTTAAATGAATTGGGGTCTGGCTTTTCTTTTTAATTAGACTGAAATCTTAGGTAAATTTTACCAATCTGATATTTACCATTCTTTGAAAATTTGTTATTTAAGGTATTTAAATTAAATTTCCTTGGGGAAAACATACACACAATTCATTATACCAACATGTAAAATGTAATAGATTTTTTAAGTATCCATCCTCTAGTCATGAATATAAGCTGGATCTCTCTGAGCATCACTCACTTGGGATTGAGTATGACAAAGTTTTTAATAGTTTATTTCTTCTCCCCTCTCGTTCACTCCCTCACTCAGAACAATTTCCGTTACAGATGTCATGTGGACTTCTCTGAGGAGAAATATAGATTTCAAAGTGTCAACTTCTCTAGCAGAAATGTGATTGTTTTCTCATTCCTTCTTTGGCACTTGTGGTTCCCAAACATATGTTTGTGAAGTGTTAGACAGTCCTGTTGCTTCTAGCTGATCTGTTGTGCTGCAGTTTATATTTCCTTTTACTTCAAAATATCCAAGAATTCAGGGACAGATACTGGCTTTAGATGTAGCAACTCGTTCCAGCAAACCAATTTAATGATTTTGAAATATTTTATAAATATTCTTTCACTTTTTAACATTCCATGGGGATGATTCTTTGAAATATCAAAATAAACTAGGAATGTTAATAATTCATAAAATTTTATGTAACCTTCTTGTAGCAGGTGCAAAATGAGGAAATGATATAGTCCTTGAGATGGTTAATTTTATGTGTCAACTTGAATGGGCCATGTGGTGCCCAGATATTTAGTAAAAGATTACTCTGTGTGTGTCCATGACTGTGTTTTTGGATGAGATTAACATTTCAATCAATAGAGCTGAGTCAAGCAGATTGCTGTCACTAATGTGAAGGCTAATCAGTGGAGGGTCAATCAGTTAGTTGAAGACTTGAAAATAACAAAAAAGGCTGACCTGCCACAAGTAAGATGAAATTCCTCCTGCCCACCTGTTGAGCTTTTTTCCTGCCTTCAAACTAAAACTGAAGCATTGGCTCTTCTTGGGCCTCAAGCCTGCCAGCTTTTGGACTGCAACTGCACCATTGGCTTTCCTGATTCTCAAGCTTTTGGACTTGGACTGGAACTACATCATTGCCTCTCCTGGTTCTCCAGCTTGCTGACTACAGATCCTGGGACTTTTCAATTTCCAAAATCACGTGAATCCATTCCTTATAATAAATATCTTAAAAGAGAGAGAGAGAGACAGAGAGAGAGAGAGAGAGAGAGTGTGTGTGTGTGTGTGTGTGTGTGTGTGTGTGTGTGTGTGTGTGTGTGTTGTGTGTGTGTGTGTGTGTGTGTGTGTGTGTGTGTGTGTGTGTGTGTTGGCTCTCTTGGTTCTGTTTTTCTGGAGGACCCTAACTAATGCAGTCCTAAATACATTTTTATTCCTGGAGGTAATTTGTATATTCTTAGTTGCTGAAAGCAAAGGTTAGTGGAAATGGGTCACATTTGGTAGAAGAAAGGACCTTTTGTTTAATAATCGATGTTATGCCAGGCATCAATTATCCCAAGAGGTGTTCTCATTCCATTCACCAAAAAGATCCGTAATATTCTTCCCAGAGACATCTTTTTGTTTAAGAGCATTGAGGGCATTATATCAAAACATTTTTGAAGTATTTTTTTTCAAGTGTTGACACCACTAGTAGTTCTGGCAAGGAAAATATTTTGAGCAACCACCATTAGGAATAGAACTAGAGTAAGAACAACATAATTTATAAAGCAAGTCCCTTTGTCTCCTCTAGCCATTTCTGCTTGAAGTTTTAAGACTCCCAAATATATGAAAACCCACTTTTAGACTTAAAGACCCTAAATTTAAGGATCCAAAATATATAAAAACATATTTTAAAATTCAGCAAATAAAATAGAATGTAGCCTTTGTTCAAGAATCAAAAATAGCAAATTCATGCAATAAATTAGGTTGACCTAAAATAGACTAGAGTACATAGAGAAGCTTGATTGCATCTTGCCTGGGTACAGCAGCTCATGCCTGTAATCCCAGCACTTTGGGAGTCCGTGGCAGGAGGATCACTTGAGCCCAGGAGTTTGAGAGCAGCCTGGGAAACATAGCAAGACCCTGTCTCTATTTAATAACAAACAAAGAGGAGGGGGTTCCAAGATGGCCAAAAAGGAAGAGCTCCAGTCTACAGCTCCCAGCGTGAGTGACGTAGAAGTTGGGTGATTTCTGCATTTCCAACTGAGGTATCAGGTTCATCTCACTGGGGCTTGTTGGACAGTGGGGTGGAGCCCATGGAGTGTGAGCCAAAGCAGGGTGGGGCATTGCCTTACCTGGGAAGTGCAAGGAGTTGGAGAATTCCCTTTCCTAGCCAAGGGAAGCCGTGACAGACAGTCCTGGAAAATTGGGACACTCCCACCCTAATACTGCATTTTTCCAACGGTCTTAGCAAACGGCACACCAGGAGATTATATCCCGTGCCTGGCTCGGAGGGTCATGCCCACAGAGCCTCACTCACTGCTAGCACAGCAGTCTGAGACCAAACTACAAGGTGGCAGCAAGGCTGGGGGAGGGGCACCCACCATTGCTGAGGCTTGAGTAAGTAAACAAAGTGGCTGGGAAGCTCGAACTGGGTGGAGCCTGAGGTCTGCTTGTCTCTGTAGACCCCACATCTGGGGGCAGGGCATAGCTGAACAAAAGGCAGCAGAAACTTCTGAAAGCTTTGAAGAGAGTAGTGCTTCTCCCAGCATGGAGTTGGAGATCTGAGAAAAGATGGACTGCCTCCTCAAGTGGGTCCCTGACCCCTGAGTAGCCTAACTGGGAGACACCTCCAAGTAGGGGCTGACTGACACCTCATACAGTCGGGTGACCCTCTGAGACAAAGCTTCCAGAGGAAGGATCAGGCAGCAATATTTGCCATTCTGCAATATTTGCTGTTGTGCAGCCTCCACTGGTGACACCCAGGCAAACAGGACCTGGAATGGACCTCCATCAAACTCCAACAGACCTGCAGAAAGGACATCCACACCAAAACCTCATCTGTATGTCACCATCATCAAAGACCAAAGGTAGATAAAACCACAAAGATGGAGAGAAACCAAAGCAGAAAAGCTGAAAATTCTAAAAATCAGAGGGCCTCTTCTCCTCCAAAAGAATGCAGCTTCTCACCAGAAACAGAACATAGCTGGACAGAGAATGATTTTGATGAGTTGACAGAAGTTGACAGATGATCAGTAATAACAAACTTCTCCTAGCTAAAGGAGGATGTTCAAACCCATCGCAAAGAAGATAAAAACCTTGAAAAAAGATTAGTCGAATGGCTAACTAGAACAGACAGCATAGAGAAGACCTTAACTGACCTGATGGAGCTGAAAACCATGGCACGAGAACTATGTAACGCATGCACAAGCTTCGGTAGCCAATTCAATCAAGTGGAACAAAGGGTATCAGTGATTGAAAACCAAATGAATGAAATGAAGAAAGAAGAGAAGTTTAGAGAAAAAAGAGTAAGAAGAAATGAACAATGCCTCCAAGAACTATGGAACTATGTGAAGAGACCAAATCTATGTCTGATTGGTGTACCTGAAAGTAACGGGGAGAATGGAACCAAGTTGGAAAACACTCTTCAGGATACTATCCAGGAGAAACTCCCCAACCTAGTGAGGCAGGCCAATATTTAAATTCAGGAAATACAGAGAACACCACAAAGATACTCCTCGAGAAGACCAACTCCAAGACACATAACTGTCAGATTCACGAAAGTTGAAATGAAGGAACAAATGTTAAGGGCAGCCAGAGAGAAAGGTCAGGTTACCCACAAAGGGAAGCCCATCAGACTAACAGCGGATCTCTCAGCAGAAACTCTACAAGCCAGAAGAGAGTTGGGGCCGATATAAAACATTCTTAAAGAAAAGAATTTTCAACCCAGAATTTCATATCCAGCCAAACTAAGATTCATAAGTGAAGGAGAACTAATATCCTTTACAGACAAGTAAATGCTGAGAGATTTTTGTCACCACCATGCCTGCCTTACAAGAGGTCCTGAAGGAAGCACTAAACATGGAAAGGAACAACTGGTACCAGCCACTGCAAAAACACGCCAAATTGTAAAGACAGTCGATGCTACGAAGAAACTGCATCAACTAATGGCAAAATAACCAGCGAACATCATAATGACAGGATCAAACTCACACATAACAATATTAACCTTAAATGTAAATGGGCTCAATGCTCCAATTAAAAGACACAGACTGGCAAATTAGATAAAGAGTAAAGACCCATCAGTGTGCTGTATTCAGGAAACCCACCTCACATGCAGAGACACACATAGGCTCAAAATAAAGGGATGGAGGAAGATGTGCCAAGCAAATGGAAAGCAAAAAAAGCAAGGGTTGCAATCCTAGTCTCTGATAAAACAGACTTTAAACCAACAAAGATCAAAAGAGACAAAGAAGGCCATTACATGATCGTAAGGGATCAATTCAACAAGAAGAGCTAACTATCCTAAATATATATGCACCCAATACAAGAGCACCGAGATTCATAAGGCAAGTCCTTATAGACCTACAAAGAGACTTAGACTCCCACACAATAATAATGGGAGACTTTAACACCCCATTGTCAACATTAGACAGATCAATGAGACAGAAAGTTAACAAAGATATCCAGGAATTGAATTCAGCTGTGCACCAAGTGGGCCTAATAGATACCTACAGAACTCCCCAGCCCAAATCAACAGAATATACATTCTTCTCAGCACCACATCACACTTATTCCAAAATTGACCACATAGTTGGAAGTAAAGCTCTCCTCAGCAAATGTAAAAGAACAGAAATTATAACAAACTGTCTCTCAGACCACAGTGCAATCAAATTAGAACTCAGGATTAAGAAACTTACTGAAAACCACTCACCTACATGGAAACTGAACAACCTGCTCCTGAATGACTACTGGGTACATAACAAAATGAAGGCAGAAATAGATATATTCTTTGAAACCAACGAGAACAAAGACACAACATACCAGAATCTCTGGGAAACATTTAAAGCAGTGTGTAGTGGGAAATTTATAGCACTAAATGCCCACAAGAGAAAGCAGGAAAGATCTAAAATTGACACTCTAACATCATAATTAAAAGAACTAGAGAAGCAAGAACAAACACATTCAAAAGCTAGCAGAAGGCAAGAAATAACTAAGATCAGAGCAAAACTGAAGGAGATAGACACAAAAAACCTTTCAAAAAAAATCAATGAATCCAGGAGCTGCTTTTTTGAAAAGATCAACAAAATTGATAGACCGCTAGCAAGACTGATAAAGAAGAAAAGAGAGAAGAATCAAATAGACACAATAAAAAATGATAAGGGGGATATCACCACTGATCCCACAGAAATACCAACTACCATCAGAGAATACTATAAACACCTCTACACAAATAAACCAGAAAATCTAGAAGAAATGGATAAATTCATGGACACATACACCCTCCCAAGACTAAACCAGGAAGAAATTGAATCCCTGAATATACCAATAACGGGCTCTGAAATTGAGGCAATAATTAATAGCCTACCAACCAAAAAAAGTGCAGGACCAGACGGATTCACAGCTGAACTCTACCAGATGTACAAGGAGGAGGTGGTACCATTCCTTCTGAAACTATTCCAATCAACAGAAAAAGAGAGAATCCTCCCTAACTCATTTTATGAGGCCAGCATCATCCTGATACCAAAGAGAATTTTAGACCAATATTCCTGATGAACATTGATACAAAAATCCTCAATAAAATATCAGCAAACTGAATGCAGCAGCACATCAAAAAGCTTATCCACCACGACCAACTTGGCTTCATCCCTGGGATGCAAGACTGGTTCAACATACACAAATCAATCAATGTAATCCATCATATAGACAAAACCAAAGACAAAAACCACATGATTATCTCAATAGATGCAGAAAAGGCCTTTGACAAAATTCAACAGCCTTTCATGCTAAAAACTCTCCATAAACTAGGTGTTGATGGTACTTATCTCAAAATAATAAGAGCTATTTATGACAAACCCACAGCCAATATCATACTGGGCAAATACTGGAAGCATTCCCGTTGAAAACTGGCACAACACAGTTTTCCTATTCAACATAGTGTTGGAAGTTCTGGCCAGGGCAATCAAGTAGGAGAAGGAAATAAAGGGCATTCAATTAGGAAAAGAGGAAGTCAAATTGTCCTTGTTTGCAGATGGCATGATTGTATATTTAGAAAACCCCATCGTATCAGCCCAATATCTCCTTAAGCTGATAAGCAACTTCAGCAAAGTCTCAGGATACAAAATCAATCTACAAAAATCACAAGCATTCCTATACACCAATAACAGACAGAGAGCCAAATCATCAGTGAACTCCCATTCACAATTGCTTCAAAGAGAATAAAATACCTAGGAATCCAACTTATAAGGGATGTGAAGGACCTCTTTAAGGAGAACTACAAACCACTCCTCAATGAAATAAAAGAGGACACAAACAAATGGAAGAACATTCCATGCTCATGGATAGGAAGAATCAATATCATGAAAATGGTGATACTGCCCAAGGTAATTTATAGATTCAATGCCATCCCCATCACGCTACCAATGACGTTCTTCACAGAATTGGAAAAAAACTACTTGAAAGTTCATATGGAACCAAAAAAGAGCCCGCATTGCCAAGACAATCCTAAGCCAAAAGAACAAAGCTGGAGGCATCATGCTACCTGACTTAAAACTATACTACAAGGCTACAGTAACCAAAACAGCATGGTACTGGTACCAAAACAGAAATATAGACCACTGGAACAGAACAGAGCCCTCGGAAATAACACCACACCCCTACAACCATCTGATCTTTGACAAACCTGACAAAAACAAGAAATGGGGAAAGGATTCCCTATTTAATAAATGGTGCTGGGAAAACTGGCTAGCCATATGTAGAAAGCTGAAACTGGATCCCTTCCTTACACCTTATACAAAAATTAATTCAAGGTGGATTAAAGACTTAAATGTTAAACCTAAAACAATAAAAACTCTAGAAGAAAACCTAGGCAATACCATTCAGGACACAGGCATGGGCAAGGACTTCATCACTGAAACACCAAAGTCAATGGCCACAAAAGCCAAAATAGACAAATGGGATCTAATTAAACTAAAGAGCCTCTGCACAGCAAAAGAAACTACCGTCAGAGTGAACAGGCAACCTACAGAATGGGAGAAAATTTTTGCAATCTACTCATCTGACAAAAGGCTAATATTCAGAATCTACAAAGAACTTAAACAAATTTACAAGAAAAAATCAAACAACCCATGAAAAAGTGAGCAAAGGATACCAACAGACACTTCTCAAAAGAAGACATTTATGCAGCCAACAGATACATGAAAAAATGCTCAACCTTATCAGAGAAATGCAAATCAAAACCACAGTGAGATACCATCTCACACCAGTTAGAATGGCCATCATTAAAAAGTCAAGAAACAACAGGTGCTGGAGAGGATGTGGAGAAATAGGAACACTTTGACACTGTTGGTGGGACTGTAAACTAGTTCTACCATTGTGGAAGACAGTGTGGTGATTCCTCACGGATCTAGAACTATAAATACCATTTGACCCAGCCATCCCATTACTGGGCATATACCCAAAGGATTATAAATCATGCTGCTATAAAGACACATGCACAAGCCAGGTGATATCTTGCAAAGCTCAAAATGTACTTATGCTATTACCCATCAATTGCACCTCTAGAAATTACTTCAGACGAACAGCAGGAATCATAAGACAATTCATAACAGCCTCATTTTTGATACAGAAAAACTGGAAAAAAGCAGTTTCATCATCCTGCTACCTAGGTTCTAATATTAAATTCAGCTGCAATCTGAAAATTTAAACCAATACAACTCAGGGCACTCATTCTTTCATTTATTTTGGTTGAAGTTCCTTGTCCTGAGCACATTCTTCCACTCTGTTTTCTAAGATCTTTAAATCTCATTTTACATTTCTAAGTGTAGTTATGGACTTAATTATAAATTAATTGTAGCATATAGTAGTGAAAAGCACAGTTTTGAATCCTAACTCCTGCACTCAACATTTTCAAAGTCATTAACCTCTCTATGTCTGTTTCCTTGTGTGTAAAATGAGGATAAGAATAGTTCCCATCTACACAGGGTTGTTCCTGTGATTAAGAGTGAACTGCTTGGAATAATCACTTACAAATAGTAAGCACAACATACATTTTTGCTATTTCCATTATTATTATTATTATTATTATTACCAGTAGTAATGATAATAATACTGAAGGAGGAGGAGTGGAAGCTGTTACAGTAGTAGCAGTAATGCTATGAGCAGCATGAACAACTCCAAGCCAGATGTACATATATTCCCATTGATAAGATATATTCCTAGACACCCTAGAATAACTAAATATTTCAGTTCTTTGAAACTTTTAATTACTAAGACAACTATGTGATACTTGACACATTAGGTCTGCAGATTTCAACTTAGTATTTTCTCATTTACTTCTATGGGAAGACAAGGAAGAGGAAAGAAGGTGGGAGAGACGAAGGGTAGAGGAGAATTATATATATGTTGCTTCTATTTCATATTATACCATGTAATATTTGAAATGCGATCTTATTTGGAGAACTGAAAAAATGTATTGCCTTATCAACATGAAGGATCATCTGAACATATTTCTTTTTTATTTTATTTTATTTTATTTTATTTATTATTATACTTTAGGTTTTAGGGTACATGTGCACAATGTGCAGGTTTGTTACATATGTATCCATGTGCCATGTTGTTTTGCTGCACCCATTAACTCGTCACTTAGCCTTAGGTATATCTCCTAATGCTGTCCCTCCTCCCTCCCCCCACCCCACAACAGTCCCCAGAGTGTGATATTCCCCTTCCTGTGTCCATCAGTTCTCCTTGTTCAATTCCCACCTATGAGTGAGAACATGCAGTGTTTGGTTTTTTGTCCTTGCGACAGTTTACTGAGAATGATGTTTTCCAGTTTCATCCATGTCCCTACAAAGGACATTAACTCATCGTTTTTTACGGCTGTGTAGTATTCCATGCTGTATATGTGCCACATTTTCTTAATCCAGTCTATCGTTGTTGGACATTTGGGTTGGTTCCAACTCTTTACTATTGTGAATAGTGCCGCAATAAACATACGTATGCGTGTGTCTTTATAGCAGCATGATTTATAGTCCTTTGGGTATATACCCAGTAATGGGATGGCTGGGTCAAATGGTATTTCTAGTTCTAGATCCCTGAGGAATCGCCACACTGACTTCCACAATGGTTGAACTAGTTTACAGTCCCACCAACAGTGTAAAAGTGTTCCCATTTCTCCACATCCTCTCCAGCACCTGTTGTTTCCTGACTTTTTAATGATGGCGATTCTAACTGGTGTGAGATGGTATCTCACTGTGGTTTTGATTTGCATTTCTCTGATGGCCAGTGATGTTGAGCATTTTTTCATGTGTTTTTTGGCTGCATAAATATCTTCTTTTGAGAAGTGTCTGTTCATGTCCTTTGCCCACTTTTTGATGGGGTTGTTTGTTTTTTTCTTGTAAATTTGTTTGAGTTCATTGTAGATTCTGGATATTAGCCCTTTGTCAGATGAGTAGGTTGCAAAAATATTCCCCCATTCTGTAGGTTGCCTGTTCACTCTGATGGTAGTTTCTTTTACTGTGCAGAAGCTCTTTAGTTTAATTAGATCCCATTTGTCAATTTTGGCTTTTGTTGCCATTGCTTTTGATGTTTTAGACATGAAGTCCTTGCCCACGCCTATGTCCTGAATCATATTGCCTAGGTTTTCTTGTAGGATTTTAATGGTTTTAGGTCTAACATGTAAGTCTTTAATCAATCTTGAATTAATTTTTGTATAAGGTGTAAGGAAGGGATCCAGTTTCAGCTTTCTACATGTGGCTAGCCAGTTTTCCCAGAACCATTTATTAAATAGGGAATCCTTTCCCCATTTCTTGTCTTTGTCAGGTTTGTCAAAGATCACATAGTTGTAGATATGCGGCATCATTTCTGAGGGCTCTGTTCTGTTCCATTGATCTATGTCTCTGTTGTGGTACCAGTACCATGCTGTTTTGGTTACTGTAGCCTTGTAGTATAGTTTGAAGTCAGGTAGCATGATGCCTCCAGCTTTGTTCTTTTGGCTTAGGATTGACTTGGCGATGCGGGCTCTTTTTTGGTTCCATATGAACTTTAAAGTAGTTTTTTCCAATTCTATGAAGAAAGTCATTGGTAGCTTGATGGGGATGGCATTGAATCTATAAATTACCTTGGGCAGTATGGCCATTTTCACGATATTGATTCTTCCAACCCATGAGCATGGACTGTTCTTCCATTTGTTTGTATCCACTTTTATTTCATTGAGCAGTGGTTTGTAGTTCTCCTTGAAGAGGTCCTTCACGTCCCTTGTAAGTTGGATTCCTAGGTATTTTATTCTCTTTGAAGCAATTGTGAATGGGAGTTGATTCATGATTTGGCTCTCTGTTTGTCTGTGATTGGTGTACAAGAATGCTTGTGATTTTTGTACATTGATTTTGTATCCTGAGACTTTGCTGAAGTTGCTAATCAGCTTAAGGAGATTTGGGGCTGAGACGATGGGGTTTTCTAAATATACAATCATGTCATCTGCAAACAGGGACAATTTGACTTCCTCTTTTCCTAAATGAATACCCTTTATTTCCTTCTCCTGCCTGATTGCTCTGGCCAGAACTTCCAGCATTATGTTGAATAGGAGTGGTGAGAGAGGGCATCCCTGTTTTGTGCCAGTTTTCAAAGGGAATGCTTCCAGTTTTTGCCCATTCAGTATGATATTGGCTGTGGGTTTGTCATAGATAGCTCTTATTATTTTGAGATATGTCCCACCAATACCTAATTTATTGAGAGTTTTTAGCATGAAGTGTTGTTGAATTTTGTCAAAGGCCTTTTCTGCATCTATTGAGATAATCATGTGGTTCTTGTCTTTGGTTCTGTTTACATGCTGGATTACATTTATTGATTTGTGTATGTTGAACCCGCCTTGCATCCCAGGGATGAAGCCCACTTGATCATGCTGGATAAGCTTTTTGATGTGCTGCTGGATTTGGTTTGCCAGTATTTTATTGAGGATTTTTGCCTCAATGTTTATCAAGGATATTGGCCTGAAATTCTCTTTTTTGGTTATGTCTCTGCCAGGCTTTGGTATCAGGACGATGCTGGCTTCATAAAATGTGTTAGGGAGGATTCCCTCTTTTTCTATCGATTGGAATAGTTTCAGAAGGAATGGTACCAGTTCCTCCTTGTACCTCTGGTAGAATTCAGCTGTGAATCCTCAGGTCCTGGACTCTTTTTGGTTGGTAAGCTATTGATTATTGCCACAATTTCAGAACCTGTTATTGGTCTATTCAGAGATTCAACTTCTTCCTGGTTTAGTCTTGGGAGGGTGTATTTGTCGAGGAATTTATCCATTTCTTCTAGATTTTCTAGTTCATTTGCATAGAGGTGTTTGTAGTATTCTCTGATGGCAGATTGTATTTCTGTGGGATCAGTGGTGATATCCCCTTTTTCATTTTTTATTGCATCTATTTGATTCTTCTCTCTTTTCTTCTTTATTAGTCTTGCTAGCGGTCTATCCATATTGTTGATCTTTTCAAAGAACCAGCTCCTGGATTCATTAATTTTTTGAAGGGTTTTTTGTGTCTCTATTTCCTTCAGTTCTGCTCTGATTTTAGTTATTTCTAGCCTTCTGCTAGCTTTCGAATGTGTTTGCTCTTGCTTTTCTAGTTCTTTTAATTGTGATGTTAAGGTGTCAATTTTGGATCTTTCCTGCTTTCTCTTGTGGGCATTTAGTGCTATAAATTTCCCTCTACACAGTGCTTTGGATGTGTCCCAGAGATTCTGGTATGTTTTGTCTTTGTTCTCGTTGGTTTCAAAGAATATCTTTATTTCTGCCTTCATTTCATTGTGTACCCAATAGTCATTCAGGAGCAGGTTGTTCAGTTTCCATGTAGTTGAGCGGTTTTGAGTGAGTTTCTTAATCCTGAGTTCTAGTTTGATTGCACTGTGGTCTGAGAGACAGTTTGTTATAATTTCTGTTCTTTTACATTTGCTGAGGAGAACTTTACTTCCAACTATGTGGTCAATTTTGGAATAGGTATGGTGTGGTGCTGAAAAAAATGTATATTCTGTTGATTTGGGGTGGAGAGTTCTGTAGATGTCAATTAGGTCCACTTTGTGCAGAGCTGAGTTCAATTCCTGGATATCCTTGTTAACTTTCTGTCTCGTTGATCTGTCTAATGTTGACAGTGGGGTGTTAAAATCTCCCATTATTATTGTGTGGGAGTTTAAGTCCCTTTGTAGGTCACTCAGGACTTGCTTTATGAATCTGGGTGCTCCTGTGTTGGGTGCATATATATTTAGGATAGTTAGCTCTTCTTGTTGAATTGATCCCTTTACCATTATGTAATGGCCTTCTTTGTCTCTTTTGATCTTTGTTGGTTTGAAGTCTATTTTATCAGAGACTAAGATTGCAACCCCTGCCTTTTTTTGTTTTCCATTTGCTTGATAGATCTTCCTCCATCCCTTTGAGTCTATGTGTGTCTCTGCACATGAGATGGGTTTCCTGAATACAGCACACTCATGTGTCCTGACTCCTTATCCAGTTTGCCAGTCTGTGTCTTTTAATTGGAGCATTGAGCCCATTTACATTTAAAGTTAATATTGTTATGTGTGAATCTGATCCTGCCATTATGATGTTAGTTGGTTTTTTGCTCGTTAATTGATGCAGTTTCTTCCTAGCCTCGATGGTCTTTACAATTTGGCATGTTTTTGAAGGGGCTGGTACCAGTTGTTCCTTTCCATGTTTAGTGCTTCCTTCAGGACCTCTTTTAGGGCAGAACTGGTGGTGACAAAATCACTCAGCGTTTGCTTGTCTGTAAAGTATTTTATTTCTCCTTCACTTATGAAGCTTAGTTTGGCTGCATATGAAATTCTGGATTGAAAATTCTTTTCTTTAAAAATGTTGAATACCGGCCCCCACTCTCTTCTGGCTTGTAGAGTTTCTGCCAAGAGATCAGCTGTTGGTCTGATGGGCTTCCCTTTGTGGGTAACCCGACCTTTCTCTCTGGCTGCCCTTAACATTTTTTCCTTCATTTCAACTTTGGTGAATCTGACAATTATGTGTCTTGGAGTTGCTCTTCTCGAGGAGTATCTTTGTGGCGTTCTCTGTATTTCCTGAATCTGAATGTTGGCCTGCCTTGCCAGATTGGGGAAGTTCTCCTGGATAATATCTTGCAGAGTGTTTTCCAACTTGGTTCCATTCTCCCCGTCATTTTCAGGTACACCAATCAGACGTAGGTTTGGTCTTTTCACATAGTCCCAGATTTCTTGGAGGCTTTGTTCATTTCTTTTTATTCTTTTTTCTCTAAACTTCCCTTCTCACTTCATTTCATTCATTTCATCTTCCATCAGTGATACTCTTTCTTCCAGTTGATCGCATGTGCTACCGAGGCTTCTGCAATCTTCACGTAGTTTTCGATACTTGGCTTTCAGCTCCATCAGCTCCTTTAAGCCCTTCTCTCCATTGGTTATTCTAGTTATCCATTCGTCTAATTTTTTTTCAAAGTTTTTAACTTCTTTGCTATTGTTTTGAATTTCCTCCTGCAGCTCAGAGTAGTTTGATCATCTGAAGCCTTCTTCTCTCAACTTGTCAAAGTCCTCCTCCGTCCAGCTTTTTTCCATTGCTGGTGAGGAACTGCATTCCTTTGGAGGAGGAGAGGTGCTCTGCTTTTTAGAGTTTCCAGTTTTTCTGCTCTGTTTTTTCCCCATCTTTGTGGTTTTATCTACTTTTGGTCTTTGATGATGGTGATGTACGGATGGGTTTTTGGTGTGGATGTCCTTTCTGTTTGTTAGTTTTCCTTCTACCAGACAGGACCCTCAGCTGCAGGTCTGTTGGAGTTTACTAGAGGTCCACTCCAGACCCTGTTTTGCTGGGTGTCAGCAGCGGTGGCTGCAGAACAGCGGATTTTCGTGAGACCACAAATTCAGCTGTCTGATAGTTCCTCTGGAAGTTTTGTCTCAGAGGAGTACCTGGCCCAGTGAGGTGTCAGTCTGTCCCTACTGGGGGGTGCCTCCCAGTTAGGCTGCTCGGGGGTGAGGGACCCACTTTAGGAGGCAGTCTGTCCGTTCTCAGATCTCCAGCTGCATGCTGGGAGAACCACTACTCTCTTCAAAGTGTCAGTCAGACAGGGACATTTAAGTCTGCAGAGGTTCCTGCTGACTTTTTTTTGTCTGTGCCCTGCCCCCATAGGTGGAGCCTACAGAGGCAGGCAGGCCTTCTTGAGCTGTGGTGGGCTCCACCCAGTTTGAGCTTCCTGGCTGCTTTGTTTACCTAAGCAATCCTGGGCAATTGTGGGCGCCCCTCCCCCAGCCTTGCTGCCCCCTTGCAGTTTGATCTCAGACTGCTGTGCTAGCAATCAGCAAGACTCCGTGGGCATAGGACCCTCCGAGCCAGGTGCGGGACACAATCTCCTGGTGTGCCGTTTTCCAGCCCTGTTGGATAAGCACAGTATTAGGGTGGGACTTACCCGATTTTCCAGGTGCCGTCTGTTACCACTTTCTTTGACTAGGAAAGAGAACTCCCTGACCCCTTGTACTTCCCAAGTGAGGCAATGCCTCGCCCCGCTTCTGCTCATGCACAGTGCGCTTCACCGACTGTCCTGCACCCACTGTTTGGCACTCCCTAGTGAGATGCAACCAGTACCTCAAACAGAAATGCAGAAATCACCCGTCTTCTGTGTCACTCAGGCTGGGAGCTGTAGACCCGAACTGTTCCTATTCGGCCATCTTGGCTCCACACCCACCTGAACATATTTCTTTAGAAATGTTTATAATATAAAATCAGTCATTGTCATATCAGTGACTTTATGAAGTTATACAATATGAGATGTTTTCAAAGAAAAACTATTTTATGTACTGTCCTCATAGCAACTTAGACTTAAAATTTTTTAGGTGCAGAAATTCTTTGCACGAGTAAACTATGATGTGAGATTTTAGAGTTTATACTTACAATGATTTTTTGGAAGTAACAGTTCAAATTGTGTTTCATGTTTGTTTCCTAGAATAAAGTATTTTTATATGTGAATAAATACTAAACATAATATTTGAATGCCAATGTGCCATATTACCTGAGTGATAGACTTGCATCCAAGTACAGTCTGACAACTGTGCATGGCCATTTGTCTGCACGTATCTGCATGGCTTTACATTGCACTGCGTAGCTCTGTATGGCTGCTGCAACCCTTTGAAACTGGCTTTATCTATAGCACAGAGCATTGCTGATCTTATCCTCATGTCCTTTCTGCAATATACAGCCACCATAACAGTTCCATGCACAAGACACACAAATGTAGAATCATTCCTCTTCCCGTTTTACCAAGACAGTAGTTCTAAACTCAGATACATAATAAAACAATCCGAGGAACTTTTAAAAAGTACTGAAGCCCAGGCCCCAGATTCACAAGCTGAATTGTTCTGGGACGTGGCATGAGCAATGGTACTTTTCAAAGTGCTCCAGACAATCTAATGAACAGTGTTGAGAATTACTGATCTAAGGTACATAGAAACGACCTGAATGGTATTACCATGCAGACTATATATAAATGTGTTCTTTTCTAATAGCAAAAGCAAAAAAGTCTCCAAGGGAGATACTTATCTAAGAAGATATAATGCTGGCGTCTCTGAAATAAACATACATATAAATTATTATATTAATGTAGAAAATCAGCATGATCTGATCATTAGACGGTGTTAGAAATACAACCATTTTCCAAATAGGCAGATTTATTTGCTGAAGTTACTTTGCAGAAATATGCCACACCCATGGAGATGGTTCATGAAGCTGAACAACTTAAGTATTACTGATTGAAATAATAATCACCTGATTATACCAAAAGGGAAAGAAGTTATCAGTTACATTTTATCACTGTTTTTAGCTCATATGTAATCAAATAATAAAATAGTACGTTAAAAATTCTTCTAAGAAATTATTGCTACTTGACATAATGATATTTTTAAGGTTCTTTTTAACTCTCTGTGGGATTGGGAGCTCTGGAACACAGAGGCTAGGACACATCTGAGGTTGGAACGACCAATAACAGAACATAGAAATGACTTTCATAACACCAGAGCAAGAGCCCTGACCATGCTGCCCATGCTCCTAAAAGTATCTCCAGAATGAGAAGGCAAACTATGTGAAGTAGAGACAATAATAAATAAAATAATTAAAGGAAATATGTCTGAGCTTGGCTCTTTAGGAAGAAAGGGCCCCTCTGAATGCAGAACATAAATATTGATAGAAGGTACATATTTAGACATATCCTAGGGAAAATTCTGAATTGCAATGACAAAAGAAATCCCATAAGCTTCCATAAAGAAAAATGAAATAGGTTGTCTTCAAATGAAATAGAATTAATCTGTCTTTACATTTCTCATCTGCAAGATTAATGCTAGAAAATAATAAAGCAGTGTTACATAGTTCTGGATAAAAAAGGATTGTGGCCATGGGGTTATACCCAGACAAATTTTATCCATGTACGTGGCAAAAGAAAGGCATTCAGACACATCAGAATTCATGAAATACAGTATTCACTTCACTCTTTGAGAACATTTTCTGAGGAATTACTCTAGGGAAACAAAATAAATCAAAAGAAATATATCAGCATAGTTCTCAATAGAATATTTTGAAACCCTTGGAAGGATAATGTACAACCTCATAGATTAGAATTGAAAAAGAAAAAGGTCTACAAGTTATTAAGTAAAGGGGTTGATATTAAGACAGTAAGTTCATTATAATTCATTATATTATATATATATTGCTATATAGATACCGATCTCTCTGTCTCTCTCTCTCTCTCTCTCTCTCTCTCTATATATATATATATATATATATACATACAACCATTTTCCAAATAGGCAGATTTATTTGCTGAAGTTACTTTGCAGAAATATACCACACCCGTGGAGATATATATAGATATCAATATCAATATCGATATATGTAGATAGATATAGATAGAGAAAGACATGCTGTGTAACTCTGAAGATTAGTACGGTTAGTGTTTTATTTTTCAAAGGAAGAGAGATAATAGAGAAAAATGCCGGATGCACTAGCACACCTTGATTTACTTTTAAATCACATCCAGCTTAAACAGTAACAAATAGGTCTTCAAGTCTGCTCAGACTGGAACAGTAGCTCCAAGATTGCTTTTGAAGTCTGGGTCAGGGAAACCTCAGCCTGGATTACCAGCACTGTGATGGGGTTTAGAGCCAAATCCCCAGTAATGTGTTGCCTTTCTTTGCATCTTTGTACATCTCTCTCTTCCACTCAGGGACCTTGTAGGAATGGTAGTTGTGGTTGAATATAGCATACAGATATCACTAGGACCCTCTCCAAATGCTGTCACAATCCTCACATTGTCACATAATGGCACCCTGAGCTGGGCCTGATACACACCCTGCTCCATATTCGTGACTGGTGGAAAACAAAAAATGTCTTGGCCTCATTCAAAACGTATTCACCTTGATTCATTTTCAAACCAGCAAACAATGGTGCAAAGATTAATTATCAGTTGATGATACAAGTGAGTGAGTGTATGCAGATTTCTTGTCTTTAGAGTTTTTCACACAAGCAAGACTGAAGTTTGGTGGTCATATATCATCTTCATAGAGCCAAGAACCAGCTAGGTCACAGACCTCACTGCATTTTATACCATGCTGTTAAGCTAAGGGAGGATCCCGTCAACAGTCTGTCTGCTACCAGCTTCTATTTCTTCCTGCAGTAGGTCTGCCAGGGCCTACACATACAACTTCTCACTGTGAGAAACCAGTTCTCAAGTCATTTTCAACTACTTTCCTAAATCTTCCATAGTTTGATTGCACAGAAATTTACTTTTGCATATATATCCCAAAGTAATAACCTAAAAATAAAACTCTTTGAATATTAAGATATCCATTGCAGTGTTCTTTATATTAATGAAAGCTGGAAACAATTTTAATGTCTAATAATGTAAGAATACTTATGTAAATTATGGCATTTCCACCCCATGGAATATTATGCAACCATTACAATTATAATTATAAAAATTTATCACAGTTTAAAAACATTTTGACATAATTGAATGGAAAAAAGCAAAACCAAGAGTACACAATTATACCTATATTTTTCATTTAATTTTGCAAAATAGCTATCCAAACAGACAATAACCAAAAGCAGAAATGCAATGATTATATTTTTGGAAATGACAGAATTCTGGATATGATGACTTCTAGTTTGTTTGGTTTTCATTTAGCAATCCATTATTTTTGCTCAGAGATAGGTCAAAAAAAAAACTTCTTAAATTTTGAGTTCCTACCATAAGTAAGTCATTTTGCTAAATGTATGTGGCAATGCAAAGATGATGCTTAAAATGCATTCTTTCCTATGGAATTTATAATGCAATCGGTGGAAAATCTATGTGTGTAATTTTTGCAAAGGGTTTAGGGTGAGATACTCTTGGAATTAACAAAGGAACACTTAAAATCCATATTTCCTCTTCTTCCTGTAGTTTAATATAATGTTTTTAGATTAACTTAGTGTAATAGTCCATTTTCACACTGTTATAAAGAAATACCCAAGACTGGGCAATTTATAAAGGAAAAAGTTTTGACTCACAGTTTCATATGCCTGGGGAGGCCTCAGAAAACTTACAAACATGGCAGAAGGTGAAGCAGGCACGTCTTACGTGGCAGCAGGCAAGACAGCCTGTGTCAGCGCAAGAAAAACTACCATTTATAAAACAGTCAGATCTCATGAGAATTCACTCACTATCATGAGAACAGCATGGGGGAAACTGCCCCCATAATCCAGTCACTTCCCACCAGGTCTCTCCCTAAACACCTGGGGATTACAATTCAAGATGAGATTTGAATGGGGACACAAAGCCTAACCCTATCACTTAGCAAAAGAAAAGCTATCTAAAGAATAAAGAAATTAACATAAAGCACTCATTTATTATGGAGCCATGAGAAAATAAGATCAACTGAGGTAGAATTTAGTAATATCCCCTCCGTAGTTCTGCCCTAGAGAAAAGAAACTACTCCCAACAAGTGAAAGAATGTGGCCCTGAGTCAGATGCAGTCCCAGAGTGGTGGAAGGGTCATTCATTTATTATCAACGGGTGTCACTTGTTACCAAGGTTTTCGACTCATTGCCAATATTTAGCTGATGGTAGTCTCACTGTCTTTGGAACTTTAATTCAGGGAGGAGTGTGCCCTTAAGATTGCTCAGAACATTGTGATCTAGATGACTTTCTCAGTTTTCACTGAGAAATAACGAATTAACACAGTGCTCTTTATGACAGTCAGGTTACTGCAAAGCCACCTATCAGAAACAAGCCCTCATGGGATTCTGACATCATGGATCTCTTGCACCTACGAAGCTGAGGACTGGACATCTGAGGGGAGTGACAGCTCTGAGATAACTCTGCCTTTTTTTGCTCTGTCCAAGGGCCACAGCATTTTTAAAAATAACAGCCATGCTGTCCTCCCTTCAAAATGCAACTTCCCTCACACAGACGCAGAGTGTAGAGTAGGTTGAGTCAGGTGCTAAAACAGAGAAACTGAAAATCTACAATATGGAACCAGGAAAAGGGAGGATCCAATCCAATGCAAGCACTGGGAAGAGATGGCATGACTTGTGAGGTTAGGAAGGGCTCTTAGAAAATCTTGGAAGGAGATAACATTAGTGATAAGCCTTTAAAGATGAATGGGCTTTTGCTGTGCTGGGAAGAAACAACTTTTCATTTTTCTGACTGTGTGGGATTTAAGCAGTGAGAGGAAGCAGAGTTACTGAGCACATGTACAGTGAATTGGGAAAGGGCACTACATGATATTATGCCCCTGCCTCCCAGACCTGGGGATCCAGCCTAAGACATAGAGACGAACATGATGTGTAGCTACAGAAAGGCACTTACAAATCTAAAAATAAAATTCAATATTTAAATAGATTGCAATCTACTATGTGAGAACCCCTGAATTTAAAAGGATATACTGAACTTCTCTCAAAGGGGGCATCAGTTGCAATGATGTGCTTTTGCTACTGCAAGACTTTCCAAAACACAGCTTGATATTTTGAGAATTTTACACCCAACAGTGGTCAAGAATATTAGTCCCGGAGGGGAGTTTTTATACAGGACAATTTTATCTTTGTAAAAACTACTCTCATATATAGTTCTATCAATATGTACTCCAATTGGATATTATACTCATTAAAATATGTTTAGCAAAGGAAAAGAATATGCTGTACCATTAATATTTTATATCTTTAATTGATAGCATTCTTAAACTTGCATCCCCAGGGTAAGTGTTCATCAAGAGAATGAGATGACAAGCAGTAGACTGGGAGAAATATTTACAAAAGACACATCAGATAAATGACTGTTATCTAAAATATACGAAGAACACTTAAAAATTAATAATAAAAACACAAACAACCCAATTTAAAAATGGGCCAAAAATTTTAATAGACATGTCACCAAAGAAAATATACAAATGGCAAATAAGAAGATAAGAATGTTCCACACTATATGTCTTCAGGGAAATGCAAATTAAAATGACAATAAGACCCTACTACACACCTATTAGAATGGCCAACATCCAAAACACAGACAACACTAAATGCTGGCAAGGATGTGGAGCAACAGAAAGTCTCATTCATTGCTGGTGGGAATACAAAATGGTACAGCCATTGTGGCAAACAGTTTGGTGATTTCTTGCAAAATTAAATATGTTCTTACCATAGATTCGGCAATTGCACTTCTTGGTATTTACCAAAAGGAGTTGAAAACATGCCTGCACAAAAACCTGCACATGAATGTTTATGAAACATTTATAATTGCTAAAATTTGGAGGCTTAAAACAACTACCATTATAATTTCTCATGCTGTCATATCTCTATGGGTCCACTGGGCACTCCTGCAGAGACCCAGCTCATACATGCATCCGTGATCAGCTGGAAGACTGGCTGTAGGAAAGTCAGTCTAGGAAAGGCTTGCCTGGGAAGACAGCACTGCTCCTTATGATGCTCATCTTTCTAGAAGAAAATTCTGGACTTATGGTAGTGTCTGGGTTCCAAGATCAAGAAGGGAAACATAAAAGGAACTGGCTTACTATCACTTCAACCACATTCGGTTACCCAAGATAAGTCACAAGACAAGTACAGATCCAAGAATGAGAAAATATACTCTACTTCTTGATGTGAGGAGCTGCAGAGTTATATTACAAAAAGTGTGAATACCAGAAGGCAGTAGAATTTTCATAAATCTACCACAAACATAAATATTATCCAGGAGTAGGTGTCTAGGAACATCATAAGTAACCAAATATGATGAGTCCTTAGTGTCCCAAATGTACAACATGCATTTTCTTACACATCTAAAAGGATTAGAAACTCAGTAACAGGTCATCTTTCACCTAAATCACCCAAAGATACAATTTTATCACTCAGTAGAATGATATATCCATTTTCAGAAACTAAAGCTACTGTCTGTCATCCAGAACTCTCCTTTCCTGCCACTGAACTGTCTGGGAATCCAAATCAGACAGTTGTAAATAAGCAGAATATTAGAACCAAAAGTGATTAGTCTCAGGTGAGATTGTTTTCTACCATACTGAAGCCTGATGAAATACTCTACTCCATTGCTTGTCCTGTGATAAGTATGCCATGTCTCACTGTCTTTCTCTCACTCCCTTTATGCCCTAAAAGATATAATTACACTAAGGATCTTCAGATGAAGAAGTCATCCTGGATTATCTGGTCCCAAATCCAGCTACAATAATCCTTATAAGAATAAGGCACTCCAGCCTGGGCAACAGAGCGAGACTCTGTCTCAAAAAAAAAATAAAGAAGAAGGAAGAAGGAGATTAGACACAGAGAAGAGAAAGAGACAATGTGACTATGAAGGTGGAGATTGGTGTGATGTTGTCAGAAGTCAAGAAATCAAGAAACACAACAGCCACCAAAAGCTGGAAGGATAAAAGCAGATCTTCCCCTAGAGCCTTCAGAAGAAACATGGCCTTGGCAACACCTTAATTTTGGACTTCTGGACAACAGAACTGTGAGAGAATAAATTCTTGTTGTTTTAAGCCACCCAGTGTGTGGTAATTTGTTACAACCATCTCAGGAAACCCGAAACAGAGTATAAAATAATTTCTTTTTTAAAATAGTGGCTAAAGATTTGGGCCTGCAAAATTCATCAGAGCATCACTGCAACCCTGGCCTGAGAAGGTATCTTAAAAGCTAAGTATCTAATAATAAAGCACTTTTTAACTTTGATTATTCCACCCATTTGAATAGAATCCAGACAGTTTTGTTTCATATCACATGCTATTCCATACCTGGAAAAATTCCCATTATGTATTAAATGAAAAGAAAGCAAGCCAAAACCAGTGTCTACTTTACAAACCTGATTTTTAAAAATATATAATTATATTTAAGTATGTATGTATAAAAGAGAGCATACAACAGTTTAATGATTAAAATATTCACAGTTGTTTTATTTTTCATTATCATTTACAAAAACTCCAAAATTAAAAGCAATAATAATACTTAGCAGTAACAATTTGAAATTTTGTTCCATCATAACTTGTCTTTCAATGTAACAATACATGAATTCTGATGCAGACTAAGGTGTAAATATTGTTTTATTTCCTTGAAAATTCAAAAACTGTTGCAGATCTTGAGTGCTATAGATTGTTCATTCTCAATAACATGGTTTCTATATATAAAGCTAAAGAAGTAGATATAAAGCTCATATTTATTAGACAATTGCAAATTATGCCTTCTATCTCAAAGTAGGAAGACTTGACCAAATATTTAGAGCTAATATTTAAGTTATTCTGAATGCCACGCTAGAAGTTGATAAAACTATGCATTTATCAATTTCCTTGTTACAGATCTGGCAAATTAATTACATGCCTCATCTATTGTGTATAAAGTAATACTCCTGGTATTTTTTCTTAATTTGATGAAATATGTACATATATAAATTCATCTGACAAATATATGTATCTCATCAGCTGAAGAAAAATATAAACATGTAAATATATATACACACACAGACACATATATATACACATACACATACACACACGATACAGATATATCATGTTAGAAGGGCTAAAGCATCAACTTATACACAGCAGTTCATAAATATCCCTTTTCCAATATGTGTCCTTCATTCTCAATAGCCAAATATATAAGATCATTCTGCTAAAATAAATTTTCTATTAAAGATATCAACACATTTAATTAAAAGTATATCTGATATATAAAGCAAAAGTTCTCCCAACAAGTGTCTACAATTTTGGGTGTAGATGCAAGCAGCAGAAAGATTTTGCTGTCTCAGTAATATACCTTAGCCCATTTTTCTTCTTTTGAATCAATGCCTAGCATGTTTATAGACTCATCTTGGTGCCATGGGCTGAGCACTTTTATACTTTTATACTCAAGCATGGTTCTAACTCTCTATTAAAAAATACAGCTATGTCTTGTAATAAATATGGCACTAATTTTAATCTATCCTAAACAAAAATATATGCAAACTTTACCTCTCTTTGGATAATGTTCAGTCCCTTGCAACAGTAAGAAAATATATTGTTTATCAAGTATTGATAAGCATATAAAACAATAGGAACACTTAAGCAACCCTAATTAATGTGGGAATTGGTGTTTAAAAAACAATTTGGGGAACCATTTGGCATTACACAGTAAAATTGGACATGCGTATACCTAGCGACCCAGAAATTCTGCTTCTGGCTACAGAAAGCCACAGACCCTGGAAAAACCATCACGTGTGCCCCAGGGATGTGTACAGGAATGTTTCTAGTGGTCATAGTTGTGTCGTTGTAAAACTAGAATCCTAGAAACAGCTCAGATGTTCAGCAACTGTAAAATGAACAAATAAAGCGTGTTATATTCATTCAGTGAAATGTATACAATAGAATTTTAACAAGTTATTCAATGGAACTTTGTATACTCATATAATGGCTTCAGTAAAATGAATTAAATCAAACTACATGTCAGCATAGATAAATCTCAGAAGCATCATGTTGAGTGAAAAAAAAAGCAAATTGCAAAGTACATATTATATTTCCATTCTTCTGAAGGTCAGAAATCACACCTAAACAACATATTGTCTATGGCTGTCTACCTTTCTGGTGAACTGATAAAGAAAAGCAAATTAACGAATACATAAAATTCTACACAATAGTTACTCAGAAGGGTAGAGAATGATTGAAGGAGCCTGTGGAGGGTTTCAAAAGTACTGCGTGGTGTGTATATTGGTGTTAGTTGTATAGTGGTATTCTCGAAACTATATGTTATATACACTTTATGCTGAGCAGCAGTCCCCAGCCTTTTTGGCATGAGGGACTGATTTCGTGGAAGACCATTTTTTCCACAGATGGACAAGGTGGAGGGGAGTAGGATGGTGGGGAGTGGTTTCAGGGCGAAATTGTTCAACTTGAAAGCATCAGGCTTTAGTTAGATTCTCATAAGAAGTGCGCAGGCGTGCTGCGGCCTGTCCTCACCCCGCCCCAGGCTCTCTTCCACTTCCGGGCGGCGGCGGCTCAGCCGGTGTTACGTGTTATTCGCCTCGGACCCGCGGGGTCTGTGAAAGGCTGAGTGGCCCCCAGGTCTCGATGTTGGGAGGAGTCACCTTCATGTTTCGTGGCAGATGAAAGCTTAAGGCCTCCTTAGGGGTTGGGTATTGACCTTTGCTCTTTGAGGCGGTTTTTAGCCTTTGATCTTTCTTCCGGCCGTTCCCCCGGACCGGCCTATTCCAACCCAGTTTCTGTTTGGAAAGAGGCTGTCGCCTCTGGTGGAGAGGAAGAGAAAAGCAGCCCGGGTTGAGGAATCTTTCGGGGCTCTCGGTTGTAGCAGAGCCTAGCTAATTACCCTTCATAATTAGAATTGTCTTCTCTGCTACGGAGTGTTATAGACCCTCTTTCCACAGGAGGGGAAAAAAGAAAGAAGCCGGAATACCCCTGCCATCGTATGTCTTTGCATTATTGCCTCACTACCACATTTGATCTTCAGAAGAAAACCTGGTATATTGTTCATAATGAAGATTAAGGATAGATGGAATCAACAGAAAATTAATTTAACAAGAGTGAAAAAACTGTTATGTCCCCCCAACCCCACCAAAAAAAGAAAAAAAAAAGAATCGTATGTTGGTCATGTTGAAAACCGCAGTATTAACTTGAACAGAGTAGAGGTAACTATTACAAAATTTAATTGACAACATTTAAAACTACACGGTAATTTTTTTCTTTTTTACTAAAAATCGATCAGAGAATCAAAAAAAAAAAAAAGAAGAAGTACACAACCTAGATTCCTCCCATGAGGGATCCTAGATCGCCAGTTCCTAACAGACCATGGACCAATACCAGTCTGTGGCCCAGGGATAGGGAACACCTGATACAGTGAGTGTGTTTTGCAGTGACAAAAAATTTGAAAAGTAAACATTGTTCTATCTGATGTTGCTTTGAATAATCTAAGAAGGGAAAGATAAGAAGTGTAGCTTTTCTCTGGCTTGCTAGGAATTAACACTATTCATAGGAGTAGAAGTTGTAAAAATACCTCATGAATTTAACATAAATTCTCAATTCACCTTTTTTTGAAAGGTCTTCGAATATCAGAAATTGGTCACATTTTCATGCTAAATATCCTCCCCTGGCTGAGTCCTCTGAAGTCTTTCCCTTATTTCCAAGATCCCCAAGCCCCAGAGGCAGCTGCTTGAGTTGTAGCTTAACCTATATTTAGTAATAATGGTGTGGACTTTTATTTTAAACAATGTTTCTTTCAGTCTAAAACAACCCAACTGCAATCAAAATTGGCTCATAATTATATGAGGAAAATGTGATATGGCATTACTTTCATAGTTCTTGTGGGTTTATTAAATAATAAATATCATACTTTATGTCTATTGTTGTGATTCTGCCTTCCAAAGTCTTTTTACCATCAGGAAATGACTTCTGCAGAGAGCATATCAAATTCATACTTTTCTGTGTATTTTTTACCACTCTTGAAATCCTGAGAATGTATATTAAAGGTGCCCTTTTTCTAAAAGCCATAATCTTCATAGAGTTCATATATAACTTTGATGTGATTGATTTTATGAATTTATAAACACTTTATAGACTTAACTGCTAGAATTTTGAGTTTCATGTTAGAAGTTCTAAAAGCCATAATTTTAAAAACTTTTACACATCAAGATCAGTCTTTCTGTCGCATTAAAAAGTTATAGTAAATAAAGCTAAAAATACAGAAATAGCTTTTTCCTCTCTGGGTTGATATTAAAAGACATTATTGCTTTCTCTCAGGATTATTTTAGTGTCTTAATTATAGTAAATTAGAATAATTAGAGAGAAATTATGTGAACCCTACCATTCCCCCAAAGCCTTTATCCTGCCTTTTAGTCAGATAATGAATGTTAATATAAATAATTGATACATTCTGAGTGCTTCCAAGTCTTCACACCTTACATTTTTCTTTTAAATTTTACTCCCGATAGAAGGTGAATCATGTCAGGCATTACTTCTTTGGTCTGAAGAGTACTAATTAAGCTTTTGGTGAACATTCTTGCAAATAAAACAAAGGAATTCCATTATAATAGAAAGGCATATGCATTTATTTTTATTTTTTTAATCTTCATGGACTCAGATACATGCAAGGTCTGTTCAACAAATATAGCCAAAGCATTTTTTTCTGTTTGTTTTCATGAACATATTGTTTAATGCTTTAAGTTTTTATAAAATGTGTTCTGTTACACTTTAGACATGAAGGTGTAGTCAGATAAAACAATTTGAAACATATTCCAGTGGGCAAAATATTACATGCAGACTGAATATTAATATTTAACACTTCCAAGGACATGAGGAGTACATACCGGTGCCGGGGTCTGTGCTGGGCACTGGCAGTTCAGCGGCGTTTTGTACATATATCACCATTGCCACTGTAAAGTTTGTAAGAAGTCACAATGTGATGCACCTTACCAAAAGGGAAATATGATGCTATAGTAGAACGTGACAAAGGGACTGCTCTGGTCTGAAAAGCCCAAGGAGACCTTGCTGGGGAAGCTATAACTCAGGGAGAGACCAATAGAGACACAAGCTGAGGCTGTAGAAGAGACTTCCTGACGGAGGAGACAACATGGGCAAGCGTGTGGCATAGACAGGTCATGTTTGGCTCCAGGGATGAAGAGAGCTGCAGGGTGGCTGGAATACAGAGTGAGGTGTGTGTAGGAGTGAGATTAGTCTGAAGAGGAAGCCAGGGGCCAGCAGGTACCTTTTAGGGAAAAAAAAAATGTTCATTCTTGAGGGAATTCAAAATTCTAATGAAAGCAAACTTGAAGCACATTTCTGCACCTAGCACACTTAGCTTTGGGGGAAAGAAACATTGGCAAATATCTTTCACATGATAACTTACCCACCAGTAGCACCCATCTTCTCTCCACATGCACATCCCAAGGTAATAACATAAGTGTTCAAATATGAGTTTGCTAATGTATGTGGCCATTGGCACTGGAAATTTGCGTCAGCTGGGTAATCCTCAGTTTCCTAATCTGTAAGTCTGATGTGAATGTATCTACCTCAGAAAGCTGTTGGAAAAATTGAATGAGGTGATTCATGCAAAGGCCCCACTCCGTGGTGGATGACTGGCACAGAGTATATTATGCCCTCAATCAATTATTCTTCCTCTTAGCCTCCCTCACACTCTCTCATGGATGTGCAAGATGCCAGAAGTGTGTCATGTGAGGCCACGGTCACTTACCTCTGATCTAGTCAGACACTAGCCCGGAGCCAACAACCAGCCCTTTCTACTGTCCTTGTCTCTTCTTAAAGCATTTAACGCATTGGATGGTTCATGCTATTGGCATGAGAAGATACCATTTTCTTCCATCCAGCAATTGAATCCACATCCCACATCTGTTATCAGCAAAGCAAAATGTAGTAAAAATACAAAGTAAATAATTCAGCTGCTTCTTTTTGTTCTGATTTTGATTGTATAATTAGAATGACCACATAATTTGTCATTCAAGTAAGGACACTTTTGAGAGTAAAAAGGGAACACTATAAATAATTATTCCAAGACAATAGGGGAAAACTTAAATATATGGTCCTGCTCATTATAATACACATCACAGATATAAAAAAGAAATGATTGTAAGACACATCTGTACCAATCAATTGTGGCCAAGAGAGGAGAGAAGTGAGTATTAAAATGCCAGTGAGTTAACGCTTTCCAAATTTTCCTGTAGCTATCATTAATAATTAGAAAAAAAGTTAAAGAATATCATATGTATGTAAATCTAAAACTAATTTATACTATGGTCTTATATTTTTATTAGTCTGATCTAAAAGAATACATTTTACCTTACAACTTCAAATTGATATTAGTAACAACTATAAGTTCTGTGAGTTGTTAGGTCCTACTAACAGATGTTAGTGAATGTTGTTGTGATTGCTGCCCTTTTAACAGTATTTTTTTTAAAAGAATGCTCATATATTATTCATCTGTAGGATATTTATTTCTATAAAATATATAATGAAATTTGGCATTGCATGCTCTTTTTAAATGACGGTGTTAAATGCCAGTTTCTTCATTCAACAAATGTTTATTGGGCAATATGAGGAGAACTGTGTTAAGTATTGAATGAGCAAAACACTCAGACTATGCCCTCAGTAAAACTCTGACTTCTTGTGGCACACAGAGAAGTGGCTGATTTATTGCAGTGCAGTTTGATAACAACTGTGATAGTGAAGTACGAGAGCTCTGAGAAAGTATTTGTAGAGTGTCCCTGAGGAGCCACACCATCATCAGGGCAATAGGATAGCTATTCTCTGACTAAAAACATGAGTAAGATTTAGCTTTGCAAAATGGAGTGGACAAAAATGATGCTGCGAGCAGATGGAGTAGCATGTGCACAGGTGTAGAGAGGGCACAGGATGCTACAGAATCCAACAGAGAAGAAAGCATCGGATTCTGGAGGATGCTGGGATTGAGTGCTGTTTTTCATCTGGAAGAAGGAGGACCCTGAGCCCTCCAACTTCTGGTCCAGATACCCTGATGTCAGCATTCCAAAGTTTGGGAAGACAATCCTATTCTTTGCGTTGTGGCTCTGAAACTCTACAATAAAAATGGCACATTTTAAAGGAAATGGACAAACGTTACCTAAAGTATTAGGGAAATTTTTTAAAGGTATAATTAGAACATCAATCAAAGACAAATTGGAAAGCACTTGGAGAGAAATTGTCTGATTTAATTGGTGATGTTCAGGTTGAATTAATTAATGAAAACAGAGCTTGTCTAAAGCCTAGAACTGTATGACCGTGAGAAGTGTTTACCTTATAAATATTTTGTCTGCTGTAAAACAGTGTTTTTAAGGCATAATGCTTTGCTATATGTCTGAATAAACAAAGGTTAATTTGTTCCCTATACACATTGTATTTAACGGAATAAATGTAATACTAAAATACAAAAAACTTCTTCTGTAATTATCCTTGTCTCTCACAAGAATTCAAGTAGATTCTCATGGATAAACAGCATTGACTAAATTTCACAAGATAATTGGCATGGGATAGGCCCAAACTAGTCAGTCTCTTCTGGCCTCTTCTGAGTCTCATTTTTCTTATCAATAAAATGAAAAATTTAAACTTAATGATATTTACCTTTCTTCTACCTTCAGAATTCTAAACCATAGGAGTTAAATGGAGAAGAAAGAGAATGAAACTTTTTTATTACAAATAAATTTGAATTAAAACCCTAAATGAACAGATAACAAGATACAACCAGTAATTTTACTTTCTGATTCATTTTTGTATCAAATTTATTAGTTTATGTAACTAACATCTATTGAACACTTGCTATATGCCAGTCACTGTCTTAGATAGTAGAAATATAATGAAAACCAAAATAATTGTATTCCTATGCCTCATGAAGTTTGTAGTGTACAGGGATAGATATATTTGAAATAAATAAACACAGGAATGCAGAGATGATGTGTTATAATGGAAAAGTAAAGGATTTGGAGAGACCTGATTTTGACTGGATGAGAAGAAAAGGTCGGGGAGGTAGATGGCCCCAGGACTGAGCACATTCCCTGGGACAAGAAAGAACAGGGAGCTTATCAGAAACTGGAAGAAGTTTGCTGTGGCTAGAGCTGCATGAGGAGGGGACAGCACTGTGAGATGAGGCTGGGGAAGTTGGCAGGGACCACATCACACAGACCTGTGCATTTGCCCTCCTCTATGCAATGAGACTTTGCTCAAGAGTATTAAGCAAGGGAATTCCATGATGATCTTTTGCATTAAAATAATCACTTTGGGTCTGGAGTGAAGAAAATGTTGGTGACAGGTAAAGCAGAAATAAGCAGAATCTTTAAAAGACTCTTCCAGGATTCTAGGTGGGAGCTTACGGTGACTTGTCAGGAAGGTTGGCAGTACGGATGGCGGAAAGCGGGAGCTTTGAAATCAATCATAGCAAAAGGGACACTAAGACAATTGTGTAAATAAAATGATCTTCAGTAGTCTTTGTGGTCTTAAAAAAATGAGATTGTCTCTCTCATCTCTCTTTCCTATTTTTAAAGGCTTTCCAAGAAAAGTAGAAATTGCCTTTGCATTTTTCCCCTAGATAGAGAAAAGCAGTGACGCACACACTTTACCGAGTCTCTCAATCTCTCTTTCTCTCTTTTGGTCCCTCTCATAATTACAAAATACCAAAAGACTATTTTCATCTGCTACAAAACATCTTCACAGACTTATATTAAAAACTATTGGTATTTACATTTGCAAGGAATGAAAATTCTTTATGTCTCTGCAGTATTTTTAACCTTAACACTTTAGTGGATTCTGTTAGTAAAATATCTGATACCATTTATTTTTTAATTTTACTAGCATCGATGGGTAATCACTAACTGTCTGTTGGTGAGATTGCCAAAGACCTTCACTTAGAAATCAATCACTCCACCACAGGGCTGTGAAGACACAACACACGGCCTACTCTTTCTGGAAAAAGATTTAGGCATTCCTTGCATTTTCCCACTCGATATATACAGGGGAAATATTTTGCCAGATTACTACCCAAAAATTAGCTTAAACATGCATATGTTCAATCCATCTTTCAAGTACGATTTAGCCAACTATAAGAATACCTTATGCAGCACTTTGAGAGGCTGAGGCGGGTGGATCACTTGCGGTCAGGAGTTCAAAACCAGCCTGGCCAACATGGTGAAACCTCGTCTCTACTAGAAATACAAAAAAAATTAGTCAGGCACGGTGGTGGGTGCCTGTAATCCCAGCTACTTGGGAGGCTGAGGCAGGAGAATCACTTGAACCTGGGAGGCGGAGGTTGCAGTGAGCCAATATCAAGCCACTGCACTCCAGCCTGGGTGACAGAGCAAGACTCTGTCTCAAAAAAATAAAATTAAATTTAAAACCCTTATATTTAAAATCGTAAAAGAAACTAAGCAGTCACTAAGCATCTCTGTTCTCAGTTTGGAATAAAGACTCTCATTCCATATATTTCACAGATATCTAAATCTAGGCCTGTAACCATTTCTGACATTTTACTCTCTCAAGGTTCATTATGTCTAGATTGTTTTTCCTCAAATAATCTCTCTACCCTGATTTATACTGTGCATAGATGGTTAATCTTCAGATTTTTAATTGCAACGTGACTATATATTTTAATCTAATTTATTGCTTCACATTCAAAGGCATTTCATATATTTTATTTAAAGGTAAGACTGGAGGCAGCTAATATTTCCATTATGAATCTTCAGTTTACATTTGACCTTTCCTTTGATAATATTAATGATAAATTATGTCACCCTATTATCTAGAATCTAATGACTTTTTTAAATGTTTTATTGAAGTAAAAGAGATTTACAAAGTGAACACATCCATGTAATCACTGTCGAGATCAAAACACAGAATACACCAGCACCCAAGAAGCCCACTCTCTCCAGCATCCAAGTCATTAGCAGTTCCACCAGAAGTAACCATTATCCATCATCATAGGTAAATTTTATACATTTTTGAACTCTAGAATTGTGCAATATATATTTATTGGGTTTCATTCATCAATATTAAGCTTGTAAGCTTCAATTATTTTGTTATATGTAGCAGTTAGCTCATTTATCCTTAGTGCCATATGTTATTTTATTGTATGAGTATACCAACAGTTATTTATCTCTGTAACTGTGAAATGACTTTCAGGTGTTTCCAGTTTGAAGCTATTAACAAATGCTGTTATGAAGATTCTTGTAAATCTTTTTGGTGCACATGTGTATGCATTTGTTCCTCTTGGGTATCTATCTAGGAGTGAAAGTGTTGGATCAAATGGAAAGAGTATTCAGTTTTATTACATAATGTTATGCAAAGTGGTTCTACCATTTTAAACTCCCTAGCAGCAGTGTATGAGAGCTCCAATAGCTCCACATCCTCATCAACTTTTAATATTATCAGTCTTTCATTTTAGCCATTCTGGTTAATGTGTTATAGAATCTCATTTTAACATTGAAGTCTTAACTTCCATTTCCCTGAAAAGCAATAAGGTTGAGCACATTATTGTTTGTTTGTTGACTATTTGGATATCTTTTTGTATATATTTGAGACAGTTTGGGTTGTCTATCTTTCTTTCCCTTTGAGTTGTAGGAGTTCTTTATATATTCTGGATACAAGACTTTTGTCAGATATATGTACTACAAATGTCTTCTCCCAGTCTGTGATTTGTCGCTTTCTTAATATAACACTTGGATGAACAACAATACTTAATTTAATGAAGCCTGATATTTGAAGCTTTCATTTATAATTAGTGCTTTTATATCTTGTTTTTTTTTTAAACCCACCTACTGCAAGGTTACATTCTTCTGTTCTACTTGTAACATTTAGACTTATAATCCAATGTATTAGAAATAGATTTTTATTTATGTTACAAAGCAGGGATCAGGAGTCACTTTTTCCTCACATGGATATTCAAATACCAAGCACCATTGATTGAAAAGACCATCCTTTTTCTACCAAACTGCAGCATCATTTTTGTCATAAAATCAAGTGGTCATATATGTCTGAATCTATTTCTAGACTCTATCTTTTTGGTCCCTCTATCTTTGTCTAATAACATACTGCCTTAATTGCTGCAGCTTTACAATGTTTGGTTTCTGATAGTGTAAGTCTTCCAGGTTTCTGCATCTTTCAAGATTTGGCTATATTTTAGCTTTCTGAGAAGCTGCTCCTGAAGTTCTCATGAAAGTAAAATTTACCAGCACCATTCGTTAAATAGGGAATCGTTTCCCTATTTCTTGTTTTTGTCAGGTTTGTCAAAGATCAGATAGTTGTAGACGTGTGGTATTATTTCTGAGGGCTCTGTTCTGTTCCATTGGTCTATATCTCTGTTTTGGTACCAGTACCATGCTGTTTTGGTTACTGTAGCCTTGTAGTATAGTTTGAAGTTAGGTAGCGAGATGCCTCCAGCTTTGTCCTTTCGGCTTAGGATTGACTTGGCAATGCAGGCTCTTTTTTGGTTCCGTATGAACTTTAAAGTAGTTTTTTTCCAATTCTGTGAAGAAAGTTATTGGTAGCTTGATGGGGATGGCATTGAATCTATAAATTACCTTGGGCAGTATGGCCATTGTCACGATATTGATTCTTCCTATCCATGGAAAGCTGTAGAAAGCTGAAACTGGATCCCTTCCTTACACCTTATACAAAAATTAATTCAAGATGGATTAAAGACTTACATGTTAGACCTAAAACCATAAAAACCCTAGAAGAAAACCTAGGCAATACCATTCAGGACATAGGCATGGGCAAGGACTTCATATCTAAAACACCAAAAGCAATGGCAACAAAAGCCAAAATTGACAAATGGGATCTAATTAAACTAAAGAGCCTCTGCACAGCAAAAGAAACTACCATCAGAGTGAACAGGCAACCTACAGAATGGGAGAAAATTTTTGCAATCTACTCATCTTGTCAGAGGGCTAATATCCAGAATCTACAAAGAACCCAAACAAATTTACAAGAAAAAAACAAACTACCCCATCGAAAAGTGGGCGAAGGATATGAACAGACACTTCTCAAAAGAAGACATTTATGCAGCCAACAGATACATGAAAAAATGCTCATCATCACTGGCCATCAGAGAAATGCAAATCAAAACCACAATGAGATATCATCTCACCCCAATTAGAATGGCCATCATTAAAAAGTCAGGAAACAACAGGTGCTGGAGAGGATGTGAAGAAATAGGAACACTTTGACACTGTTGGTGGGACTGTAAACTAGTTCAACCATTGTGGAAGTCAGTGTGGCGATTCCTCAGGGATCTAGAACTAGAAATACCATTTGATCCAGCCATACCATTACTGGGTATATACCCAAAGGAATATAAATCATGCTGCTATAAAGACACAGGCACACGTATGTTTATTGCAGCACTACTCACAATAGCAAAGACTTGGAACTAACCCAAATATCCAACAATGATAGACTGGATTAAGAAAATGTGGCACATATACACCATGGAATACTATGCAGCCATAAAAAAATGATGAGTTCATGTCCTTTGTAGGGACCTGGATGAAGCTGGAAACCATCATTCTCAGCAAACTGTCGCAAGGACGAAAAACCAAACGCTGCATGTTCTCACTCATAGGTGGGAGTTGAACAACGAGAACACTCAGACACAGGAAGGGGAACATCACACACCGGGGCCTGTTGTGGGGTGTGGGGATGGGGGACGGATAGCATTAGGAGATACACCTAATGTAAATGACAAGTTAATGGGTGCAGCTCACCAACATGGCACATGTATACATATGTAACAAACCTGCACGTTGTGCACATGTACCCTAGAAGTTAAAGTATAATAAAAAAAATTTTTTTAAAGTAAAATTTACAATCAGATGTGGTAGCTCACACCAGTAATCCCAGCACTTTGGGAGGCCAAGTGAGAGGATTCATGAAGTCAGGAGTTCAAGGTTACAGTGAGCTATGCACCATTGCCCTCCAGCCCAGGCAACGGATAGAGACTCTTAAAAAAAAAAAAAATTACATACAAACATTACATTTAATGGTGAAATATTGAAAACTTTCCCCTTAAGATCAGGAAATAGTCAAAGATGCCTGCCTACAATACTCTTTCACATTGCGCTAGCAGCAAGAAAAATAAATACAGAATAAATAAAGTTCAAAAAGAGAAAAAACAAATAAAACTGCTGTGATTTTCAAATGGCATGATTTTACACCTAGAAAATCTTTCTTAAAACTATAGATAAAGTAGGCCAGGCACAGTGGCTTACTTCTATAATCCCAGCACTTTGGAGGATTGCTTGAGACCAGGAGTTTAAGACCAGCCTGGGCAGTACAGTGAGGTATGGTCCTACAGAAAAATTAAAAATGTAGACAAACTATTTAATTCGTTAAAAATATTTTAAATTTACATGATGACTTTCTTCTCTTCCCATAAGTTATATTGAATGATATTGCTTAATTCCAAAACATCTGGGAATTTTATATTTTTCTTTTTGTTATCACATTCTACCTTTAATTCCATTGTGGTCAGAAAACATCCTTGATACAATTTCTAGTTATTCAAAATGTGTTGTGGCTTGCTTTATGAGCCAGTATATAGTTTAATTTCAGTAAATTTTCCATGTGTACTTCAAAAGACTGACTTTGGGAGTTGTATCTGTCATGAACTAGCATTAATGTATTTCAGTTCCTCACAACTGTTAATCATTTTGTTCAAGCCTTCTTTACTAAATTTTGCCTATTTGTTCCATCCATTACTAAGAGACATAGGTTATATAGGCTCCCTCTATGATTGTGAATTTTTCCATGTCACTTTGTCTGTTAGTGTTTGTTTATACATCATAAAGCCATATAATTAGGTGAAAACAAATGTAGAGTTTTACATCTTTCAGGTGAAATGACCCATATACAATGAATCTGTTTATTTTGTGTAACGTACCTTGCCTTTAATTCTATTGAATGATATTACATTAATCTGGCCTCACCAGCTTTTTGTTTTGTTTTGGTTTGGTTGGAGTGGGGAAAATAAAAGCAGGCAGAATTTGCATTGTATATCAGGTTCTCCAGCCTTTTAACTCCAACTTGTACTACTTGCTCACATTTAAGTTATGTGTCTTCTAAGAAGAATTACAGGTATTTTTTTCCTTTTTTTCCACTGATAATCTTTACCTTTCAATTGGAATATTTAGTCTTCTTCCATTTAATGGTAGTATCAATGTCTTTTAATTGAAATCTACCATGTTATATTTCTTTTAGAGGTTCTTTGCTTCTTCTTTCTCTTTTCTTGTCTTTTTTGAAAATAATCAAGTATTTTTATATTTTGGTTTCCTCCTTTATTAGCTTATTTATTATTTTTAATGATATCTTTGGAATTAAAACATGTTTCTTTGACTTATTACGGTCTAATATATATTAGTACTTATCTCACTTGCCTGACAAACTTATGACCTTAGAACACTAAATCTCTGTGGGGTTTTTTGTGTGTGTGTTTTTTTTTTTTTTTGAGATGGAGTCTTGCTCTGTCACCCGGGCTGGAGTGCCCTGGCATGATCTCAGCTCACTGGAAGCCCCGCCTCCTGGGTTCACGCCATTCTCCTGCCTCAGCCTACCGAGTAGCTGGGACTACAGGCGCCCGCCACCACGCCTGGCTAATTTTTTGTATTTTTAGTAGAGATGGGGTTTCACCGTGTTAGCCAGGATGGTCTCGATCTCCTGACCTTGTGATCTCCCACCTCACCCTCCCAAAGTGCTGGAATTGCAGGCGTGAGCCACCGCGCCCAGCCAATCTCTGTGTCTTGAGTTATTATTCCCATGAATTTTAATTATATAATTAACGTATGTGTAGTAGTCCGTTTTCAAGCTCCTAATAAAGACATACCCAAGACCGGGTAATTTATAAAGAAAAAGAGGTTCACAGTTCCACGTGGCTGGGGAGGCCTCACATTATAGTGGAAGGTGAAAGGCGTATCTTACCTGGCAGCAGGCAAGAGAGAAAATAAGAGCTAAGCAACAAGGGAAACCCCTCATAAAATCATCACGCCTCTTGAGACTTATTCACTACCATGAGAACAGTATGGGTGAAACTGCCTCTATTATTCAATTATCTCCCACCAGGTTCCTCCCACAGCACGTGGGAATTATGGCTACAATGCAAGATTATATTTGGGTAGGGTCACAGCCAAACTATATCTCTGTGTGTTATATATTTAATTATATGTTTAACATAAATATGTAATGCAACATGACATTACTTTTATTATTCTGCACAGACAATGCTCATTTAAATTTAGCTATATCCCTGCCCCTGGGCTCTGCGTGGGTTTCTGTTCTTTGGCAGCTCCTGAATTCTACTTTTCATCTCCCCAGGACAAGACCCTTAAAGGCTCTACCTAGTGTCTTCAGCCTCTTACCTGAGCCTTTACCTTGGCTTTACCCTAGGAATGGGTCACATACTAACCAGCAATTCCTCAAGGTGGAAAGCAGTGCTGAGGGTGGACTGGCTTCTTAGTGCTTCCCTTCTCTCTGGAATCTCAATTTCATTGCCGTGGGAGCCATGGTCTCCCACTTGGCCTCCCCAGCCCTGTGAGACCAGCAAAAACTCTGCTTAGCCACCATTCCTTGTGTGGTTTCATGCTGGGAATCTCTGCCTTTTTAAATCAGTTTAATCGTGTTTCCCTTAAAGGGAGATTGGAGAGGCTGCAAGCAACTCCATCATGTTGGAAAGTGATAATCTCCCTGATTTCTCGTAATTACAAGTTTTCAATAAAATGCTTCTATTTTCTTGTGGGAGGAGGGATAGGTTTGAGAGGCAGAGTTAGCAAGTATTTTCCCCCAGATATGTAATACGTAATTTTATACTAACTTTTTGTTACAAAAATTTAGTTAATTTGATCATGGACCATTTATTCGCTGCCTCTTTATATTTGTAATTATTTGAGTAGAAAGGGTTTTATTTTTGACATCATGCAGCTTACTCTGGTCTATTTACAGAAGAAGAACATGAACCCTACACAAGTTAAGGAATTTTGTCTGTCATATAATAACTTATTGGAAACCCCAGGACTGAAAAATGGGTCTAGAGATTTCTAGCAAATATACTTTTCACTTGTTTCAGAGGTTTCTTAGCCAAAGAGTCAGGTATACTTCTTTCTTCTTTCAAGAAGACAGTGAGTAAAATGCTCATAATTTCTGCAAATATACATCAGACACATGGATTATTGATTTGATCACTCTTACTTGACATTAAAGATAACATTAAATTTTAATTAGATATTATCCATATCAGTTTCTCATATTTTTGCTGGCTTTTTTTTTTTGGAATTTTTAAATATATCTAAGCAGACCAGAAACCATTCTTATATCAAGGGACAGCCTAAAGAGAGGTTCTTCCTTAAGTTCCTTGTACATGACCTGATCATTGGTCCTCTCTTTGATGCTTTGATTGACAATAATATTATCAAAAGAAAACTTTTCCTTTTCAATGGAGAGGCTTACAATACTTTTCTTCTATTATTTAATAGTAACATTGCAAGGAAACAGCATGCATAATTATTGGGAAACATAATATTTAAGAAGCTTTAAAATATAACATGGGAGGGGGCAGGGCCAAGATGGCCAACTAGAAGCAGCCGTGATGGGAGGCTCCCATCTAAAAGAACCCAAACACCATGCGAATCCAGCACAGGCAACCGAGGTATCCAGGTTGTGTCATCATGACTGACTAGGCAGCTGGTGTGACCCACAGAGAGGAAGAGCAGTGTGGTGCTGTGGCCCACCTGACAGCCCCACATAACCGGGTAGTTCCCACTCCCCCAGCCAAGGGAGGCAGTGAGGGAGCGGGCTACCCAGCCAGGGAAACTGTGCTCTTTCCACGGAACTGTGCAACCCACGGATCAGAAGATTCAACTCATGAGCCCATGCCACCAGGGCCTAGAGTCCCAACCACGGAGCTGCGCAGATTCTTAACAGCCACTCAGCTAGAATCTGCTTAGGCCTGCTGAGTTCCCTGTGGGAGGGACAGCTGCCTGCTCTCTAAGCCATCTGAGCTTCTTGTGTGAAGGGCAGCAGCCAACACTGGGACCGATAGCTGCCTAACACTAAGCTCCTGGGGCAAGAGATGGGCAGCAGCCATCTCTATAGTTCCAGGCCAGGCTTTTCCCCTGCTGGAGCCAGGGTGGCTGGACAGTGTGGTCCCAAGAGGTATTCCCCACCGCCCAATAAACCAGCTGTGGCAGACTGCACCAGAGTGCCTCTTCAGGCCTGACCCTGACCCATCCCTCCTCACTGAGCAGGACCTCCCTGCATGAACTCCAATAACTCCAGCCAGGAGCTAGGGACAGAACTCTGATCTCCCTTGGCCTGAGCCCCTAGCAGGAGGGATAGCCGTATCCTCCGCAGACCAGCAGACTTAGTCTTTCCTGCTAGTTCTGAGGAATCCGGGCAGCCCAGACGAGGCAGTTTCGAGGCAGTTTGCCCTCAGCGCAGCATACCCCCTCCACCAAGGGACAATCAAAGTGCTTCATTAAATGGGCCCTGCTCCCTGTGACACCCAACTGGGTTGTCAGATACCCTGTACAGGAGCATTTCTACTGGCATCAGTTCGGTGCCCCTCGAGGTCAGTGATCCCAGAGGAAGGAGCAGGCACCCATATTTTCTGTTCTCCAGCCTCCTCAAGTGATATCTTCAGGTGCAGGAGTGAACCAGATGAATACGGCCTGAAGTGAACTCCCAGCAAACCACAGCAGCCCTACAGAAGAGGGACCCGACCATTAAAAGAAAAAAAACAACAAACAGGAAGCAACAACAATAGCATTAACAAAAAGTTCCCACAAAAACCTCATCCAAGGGTCAGCAAGCTCAAAGATCAAACTAGACAAACTCATGAAGATGAGAAAGAATCAACGAAAAAATGCTGAAAACTCAAAAGGCCAGAGTGCGTCTTCTCCTTCAAATGATCACAACACCTCTCCAGCAAGGGTGCAGAACTAGATGGAGGATGAGATGAACAAATTGACAGAAGTAGGCTTCAGTAGATACGTAATAACAAACTCCACTGAGCTAAAGGAGCAAGTTCTAACCCAATTCAAAGAAGCTAACAACCTTGATAAAAGATTACAGGAGCTGCTAACTAGAATAACCAATTTAGAGAGGAACATAAATGACCTGATGGAGCTGAAAAACAACACAAGAACTTCGTGAAGCATACACAAGTATCAATAGCTGAATCGATGAGCAGAAGAAAGAATATCAGAGTTTGAAGACCATCTTGCTGAAATAAGGCAGGCAGACAAGATTAGAGAAAAAAGAATGAAAAGGAATGAACAAAACCTTCCAGAAATATGGGACTATATAAAAAGACTGAACCTACAATTGATTGGAGTACCTGAAAGAGATGGGGAGAATGGAACCAAGTTGGAAAACACACTTCAGGATATTATCCAGAACTTCCCCAACCTAGCAAGACAGGCCAACATTCAAATTCAGGAAATACAGAGAGCACCATTAAGATACTCACAAGAAGATCAACCCCAAGGCACACAATGATCAGATTCTCCAAGGTCAAAATGAAGGAAAAAAATGTTAAGGAAGCCAGAGAGAAAGACCAGGTAACCTACAAAGAGAAGCCCATCAGACTAACAGTGGATCTCTCAGCAAAAACTCTATAAGCCAGAAAGGGGGCGGTGGTGGCAATATTCAACATTCTGAAAGAAAAGAATTATCAGCCCAGAATTTCATATGCAGCCAAACTAAGCTTCATAAGTGAAGGAGAAATAAAATCCTTTGCAAACAAGCAAATGCTGAGGGATTTCATCACCTCCAGGGGTGCCCTGCAAGAGCTCCTGAAGGAAGCACTAACTATGAAAAGGAAAAACCAGTACCAGTCACTGCAAAAACACACCAAAATATAAAGGCCAAAGACACTATGAAGAAACTGCATCAACTAGTGTGCAAAATAACCAGCTAGCATCATGATGACAGGATCAAATTCACACATAACAATATTAACCTTAAATGTAAATAGACTAAATGCCCCAATTAAAAGACACAGATTGAAAAATTGGATAAAGGGTCAAAACACATCAGTATGCTGTATTCAGGAGACCCATCTCATGTGCAAAGACACACATAGGCTCAAAATGAAGGGATGGAGGAAAATTTACCAAGCAAATGGAAAGCAAAAAAAAAAAAAAAACAAAGCAGGGATTGCATCCTACTCTCTGACCAAACAGACTTTGAACCAACAAACGTCAAAAAAGACAAAGAAGGGCGTTACATAATGGTAAAAGGATCAATTCAACAAGAAGAGCTAACTATCATAAATATATATATGCATGCAATACAAGAGCACCCAGATTCATAAAACAAGTTTTTAGAGACCTACAAAGAGACTTAGACTCCCACACAATAATTGTGGGAGACTTTACCACCCCATTGTCAATATTAGACAGATCAACAAGACAGAAAATTAACAAGAATATTCAGGACTTGAACTCAGCTCTAATCAAGTGGACCTAATAGACATGTACAGAACTCTCCACCCCAAATCAGCAGAATATACACTCCTCAGTGCCACATGGCACTTATTCGAAAATTGACCACATAATTGGAAGTAAAACACTTCTCAACAAATGCAAAAGAATGGAAATCATAACAAACAGTCTCACACCACAGTGCAATAAAATTGGGACTCAGGATTAAGACACTCACTCAAAACCACACAACTACATGCGAAGTGAATAACCTGCTCCTGAATAACTTGTGGGTAAATAATGAAATTAAAGCAGAAGTCAAGAAGTTCTTTGAAACCAATGAGAACAAAGAGAGAATGTACCAGAATCTCTGGGACACAGCTAAAGCAGTGTTAAGAGGAAAGTTTATAGCACTAAATGGCCCCATCAGAAAACTAGAAAGATCTCAAGTCAACACCCTAACATCACAATTGAAAGAGCTAGAGAAGCAAGAGCAAACAAATCCAAAAGCTAGCAGAAGACAAGAAATAACTAAGATCAGAGCAGAACTGCAGGAGATAGAGACATCAAAAACCCTTCAAAAAATCAATGAATCCAGGAGCTGGCTTTTTGAAAAAAAATTAACAAAATAGATAGACTGCTAGCTAGACTAATAAAGAAGAAAAGAGAGAATAATCGAATAGACACAATAAAAATTGCTAAAGGGGATATCACCACTGACTCCACAAAAATACAAAGTACCATTAGACAATACTATAAACACCTCTATGCAAATAAACTGTAAAATCTAGAAGAAATGTATAAATTCCAGGATACATACACCCTCCCAATACTAAACCAGGAAGAAGTCAAATCCCTGAATAGACCAATATCAAGTTCTGAAATTGAGGCTGTAATGAATAGCCTACCAAAAAAATCCCAGGACTAGGCAGATACACAGCCGAATTCTACCAAAGTTACAAAGAGGAGCTGGTACCATTCCTTCTGAAACTATTCCAAACAATAGAAAAGGAGGGGCTCCTCCCTAACTCATTTTATGAGGCCAGCATCATCCTGATACCAAAACCTGGCAGAAACACAACAAAGAAAGAAAACTTGGCCGGGCGCAGTGGCTCACACCTGTAATCCCAGCACTTTGGGAGGCCAAGACGGGCAGATCACGAGGTCAGGAGATCAAGACCATCCTGGTGAACACGGGGAAACCCCGTCTCTACTAAAAATACAAAAAATTAGCCAGGCGCAGTGGCAGGCGCCTGTAGTCCCAGCTACTCGGGAGGCTGAGGCAGGAGAATGGCATGAACCAGGGAGGCGGAGCTTGCAGTGAGCCAAGGTAGCACCACTGCACTCCAGCCTGGGTGACAGAGCGAGACTCCGTCTCAAAAAAAAAAAAAAAAAGAAAGAAAGAAAACTTCAGGCCAATATCTCTGATGAACATCGATGCAAAAATCCTCAATAAAATACTGGCAAACCGAATCCAGCAGCACATCAAAAAGCTTGTCCACCACAATTAAGTCAGCTTCATCCCTGGGATGCAAGGCTGGTTCAATATATGCAAATCAATAAATGTAATCCATCACATAAACAGAACTAATGACAAAAACCACATGATTATCTCAATAGACGCAGAAAGGCCTTCAATAAGTCAACATCCCTTCATGTTAAAAACTCTCAATAAACTAGGTATTGATGGACCATATCTCAAAATAATAAGAGCTGTTGTCATAAATGACAAACCCACAGCCAATATCATCCTGAATGAGCAAAAGCTGGAAGCATTCCCTTTGAAAACTGGCACAAGATAAGGATGCCCTCTCTCATCACTACTATTCAACATAGTATTGGAAATTCTGGCCAGGGCAATAGCCAAGAGAAAGAAATAAAGTGTATTCAAATAGTAAGAGAAGAAGTCAAATGGTCTCTGTTTGCAGATGACATGATCCTATATTTAGAAAACCCCATCATCTCAGCCCCAAAACTCCTTAAGCTGATAAGCAACTTCAGCAAAGTCTCAGGACAGAAAATCAATGTGCAAAAATCACAAGCATTCCTACACACCAACAATAGACAATCAGAGAGCCAAATCACGAATGAACTCCCATTCACAATTGCTACAAAGAGAATAAAATACCTAAAAATACAGCTAACAAGAGACGTGAAGGACCTCTTCAAGGAGAACTATAAACCACTGCTCAAGGAAATGAGAGGACACAAACAAATGGAAAAACATCCCATCCTTCTGAATAGGAAGAATCAATATCGTGATGTGTATATAGCCCGCTTTGGCTATCTTCTTCATTGTAACTTCCATAAAATATTTCTTGGGAATGAAATACTCCGAATATTGAGGTATCATGCTTTCTTTGTGGCAGTTTATAAGGTTCATTTTTCTCCCCAGATTGTCACGTGGCAAGTGATTGAGATCATTAGCCAACTAGGTAAGTTTGTCTTTTGCACAATGAACTTCCTCAACTAATGTGCACAAATTCTATCATTCACATAAAAATATATTTGGAAAGTATGATTAATGACATTAAATTAATCTGAGACACACATTTGTAAATATTTTATCAGCTCTGAAATCAAGATACACGTTATAATTACTGGCTTGCCATATTTAACTGGCAGCATTTAAAAAAATTTTAGTGACACATAAAATAAAGGTATAACTTATATTCAGTATGGTACCATGAAGTGAATTAACTGCAGTGTTAATGTTCTACAAACCTGATTAGATATGACAGACACATTTTTGACTAAATGATCTTAACTACTTGGAATATTTTCCCCCTGTAATTTATTGAAAGCAAATTCAGAACAAAGTTGTTTTATTATATTTTTATACCAGAAACCCCATATTAATTCTGGATATCAGGTAGGGAAGATTTCTCTTCACATTTATGTGTCACCACCACCCTCCCCACCAAAGACTTGATGTCTTTCATCTCCTTTCATCTCCTTTAAGGTTCGTGCTCTCCTTGTCCTTTTAGTTTTCAGTTATCTCCATATCACTTCACGTGCCCATTCTCCTGCTCTTGCAGCTACAAAATCAGTTCAGTTTCCTATTATCTACCATTTCAGTGATCAGAAAGCTACTTGCTAGTCTTGCCCCTCCTATTTGCTTCACATTTCCTACTATTTTCTTGATTTGGAAATGGGATTATGAGAAATGCCTTCCCAATGTATCTCAAAGTGTTTTTGTGAAGATGAAGTATGTGAAAACTCATCAAGAAGTATTAAATTTGATACAAAGAGACCCAATCCAGTTATGTTATTTGATATTATTTTGACCGCAACTGCTGTAGATGAGGGACTTAGTTTGAGACACTCCCGCTCACTGCTGGGATTCAGGCAGGTTTAGGCTTGTTTTGCGAACTGATGAGATATACCTGTCAGAAGCCTGTTTACAGGGCCAAGGAGCCACCTGAGAAAGATCCTGAGTTACATCAGTTCCTGGGGTTCAGACATATGTGGGCATGTCTAATAAACTGATGCAGCTGTTCAGTCAGGAACCTGGATGCTCAGAAACAGATCTATCCTACATAAGAAGGAGGCTAGCTTGAGTAATTTAACCCAACACCAATGTCTACTTGTTGGTGAGGAGTAAGAACTCTTAACACAATATGATGGTAGTCACTCAAATCTGCCCTTAGTCATGATTCCTGGAAGCTCTGCCACTAGGACAGCAAAGGTTTTAAGTAGAAATGTCCCTCTCAGAAAGTTAACTGCAATCTGAAGACTAAAGAAGGAGGAGGACAAGGAGAGGGAGGAAAAGTTCAAACAGCAATTTAGCAAATACCTTAATGTATAGAGAAAGAACATACGCAATTTCAGATGTCAAATCTCCTCATTTTCCTCCCTACAACCTGGCTGCCTCATATCAACCTTCCTCACTGTCACAGAGTAATTTTTCTGAAATCAGACTCACTATTTTACTCCCCTGTTAAATACTCATATGTCTCAGCATTTCCAACCAATTTTCAAATTATTTAGCATGTCATAAAAAGCCAATCATAAGCATCATAAGCTGCCCCAGACACAGTTTTTACTCAAAATAAGTATGATACTGAAAAAGGTGAGAAGCATGAGATAATATTAAGCATAAAAACTATAGAAATTGATCCTGTACTATACTAGAACTATGTAAAACATACTCACACTGAATATAGCCCAAATATAGCCCATATTAAATTTTTTTTTTAGATTTCTTGATTCAAACATCAATATTATACCAACATGACAAACGACATATGTCATCATAAAATTTTGCTACTTTTAATTCACAGAAGACTTTAGCAAAATAATACTGGCATTATTGTTCACTTTTCATCTTGGATCAATTTGTTGTGAAAGTGACCTTTTTCCATTGCAATTTTTACCATGAAACACAAAGTAAGATGTGAAACTGCCTCTACCTTAGGCAAAGCTGACTTAATCTTATGAGGATGACATGATAAAAGCCTGATAGTTAAAAAGCCTTTTGTCTTTGTCATTTTTTTCCCCCCGCTGAAGTTAATGTCATCATTTTTAGAAAAGCTATTTTTGTATTTGCCTTGTTTTGTTTTAGGATCATTGCTGACTACTGTTTTTGTTATTTTAGGTATGTGAAGTCTCAAAGTAAAACAGGTTTTTTTATAATTTTCAAATGTGACCCCATATGCAGTTTATTTTATGCTATTGCACATTACAGAAATTAAGATTTTTCACCAAAAATATTACTTTTAATAGAAAGTGTTTATCACATTCAACAGCACTCACTTTTTAATCTTTGTAATGAATCTATACATTTTCAGTGAGTATTTTTTCTATTACATTAAGCTTAGCTATATTGGCAATATGTTTCTTTTAACATTCCAAGAATGTTTGCTTATACACTGGGATGTTTGCAAATGTCTACATATAAGCAAAGGGTTATCTACAAATCCAGGTACAAGTTTCAAGACCCCCTCTCAGTAACATGTCAGTCAGAATTTTTTATTTGTTTGAAAGAGAAATAATTATAATGGAAACCAAACTTCACAAAAATGGTGATTTTTTTTTAAGAATCTGGGCAGCTCATAAAATGGAAAGAGGGGCCATCTGAGAACCTCCAGAGTCCCCAGAAACCCTCCCTGAGCCACCCATTCTTCCCCTAGGGAAGGCCTAGTGACCATTACTGAAGACCCTATCACCTCCCCTTCCCTAACTTCCTCAGACAGTTCTCTCCTTCAGTTCCCACCATTATCTTGTAAAGCCTTAAATTCCTCACATCTTTCTGTTTCGTCTTTATCAACACTTCCCTATTTCAACTTTCCTCTCCTTTCACCTAGACTGATAGAATAACCTTCCTACCTTCCTTTTGAAAAAATTTCTATGTGATAAGTGAATATTCCCAGCTGATACCGGCATCATCAATAAAATAATTATTTACCTATGTATTTACTGAGTGACTACTATGCAGTGGCATTGTGCTGGGACCCAAAGATTAAACAGAAAAATCATAGGTGTTCAATGATACAGAGGATAGAGGTTCAGTGATAGAGAGGAACAGTAATTAAATTCTTACACAAAGAGATTGTAGCAGAGCCTGCTACTTGTCCTCCAATATAATTTATTTTGTCTTCTGTGATAAATGAACTTTTATATGGGTATAATGAATACTCCATTTCCCAGACTCCCTCATTATTGGAAATTATCCCACTATTACAGGAAAGGAGAGTTTGCCCTTCTTGTCTCCTGTTTCCCTGCTGGCAGGCATGTGTAACTGATGGCTATCTAGGATGGCACACAGGACGACTATGCCTGTGGGATGGTTGAGTAACAAGATAAAAGCTGTGTCCTTGGATGACCTTGTGCATCAAAGCTGCCCTGCCAGCCCTGGGACAGCCTACCTACAGGCTATTACACTAAGAGCAGTAAGCTTCCTTCTTGTTTAAACCTCTTATTTAAACATTGTTATCTGAGGTCTCTATTACATAGACTGTAATGGGGGGAGTGTGTGTGTGTGTGTGTGTATATACATATATGTATACGAATGTTAGTTTGTATTTACAAACCGTAACTTTTTGTATTTACAATCTGTAACTTATAGACTGTAATAAGTTATAGGAAACATTGAAAAGAGGAATCTGATCTACTTAGGAAGATCAAGATGTCATCAATTCAGTTATTAAAAAAACTAATGAAAGAAACTGAGGAAGGCACAAATAAATGGAAAGATATCCTATGTTCATGGATTGGATAATTTAATATTGTTACAATGTCCATACTATCAAAAGCAATCTGGATTCGATACAATCCCTATCAAAATTCCAATATGACTTTTTGCAAAAATAGAAAAAACAATCCTTAAATTTGTGTAGTAATACAAAGACTGCAAATAGCTAAAACAATCTTGAGCAAAAACAATAAAACTGGAGGCATCACACTGCTTGATTTCAAAATATACTACAAAACTGTAATAACCAGAACAGCATGATAGTGGCATAAAAACAGACACATAGATCAATGAAATAGAATAAAGAACCGAGAAGTAAACCAAAACAGTTACAATAAATTGATTTTTGGCAAAGGTGCCAAAAGCACACAATGGCGAAAGGACAATGCACTCAGTAAATGGCGCTGGAAAACCGGTTATCCACATGCAGAAAGATGAAATAAGGCCCTTATGTTACACTATTCCCAAAAATCAGCTCAAATTGGATTAAAGATCTAAATGTAAAACCTGAAACTATAAAACTACTAGAATAAAACTTAGGGGGAAAGCTCCATAACACACTGCTGTCTGGGCAAGGATTTTTTGGCTATGACCCCAAAAGCTCAGGCAACAAAAGCAAAAATAGACAGATGGGATTGCATCAAACTAAAAACATTCTGCCTAGCCACAAAAAAAAAAAAAAAGAATTAACAAATTGAAGAGACAACCCACAGACTAGGAAAAATATTTTGCAAGCTATACACATATATCTGTTAAGGGGCTAATAACCAAAATACATAAAGAACTCTTTTACTCAATAGTAAAAGAAACAAATAACTTGATTAAAATATAAGCAAAGGACCTGAACAGACAGATCTCAAAAGAAGACATATGAATGACAAACAGGTTCATGAAAAAAATGCTCAGCACCATCTCATCAGGGAAATGCAATTTAAAACCACAATGTGATATCGCCTTATGCCTGTTAGAATAGGTTTTATCAAAAAGATGAAAGATAAGTGTTTGCAAGGATATGGACAAAAGGGAACCCTGTACACTGTTAGTGGGAATGTAAGTTAGTGCAGCCGTTATGGAAAACAGTATGGAGGTTCCTCAAAAATCTAAAAATAAAACTATCACATGGTCCAGCAATCCCACTTCTGAGAATACATCCAAAGGAATTGAAAGAAATATGTCAAAGCGATGTCTGTACTCCTATGTTCAATGCAGCATTATTTACACTAGCTAAGGTATGGAATCAAGTGTCAATCAACGGATGAATGGCTAAAGAAAACGTAGTACATTTACACAGTAGAACACAACTCAGCCTCAAAAGAGAATAAAACTCAGTCATTTAGGACAACATAGGTAAATCTAGAGGACATGCTAAGTGAAATAAGCCAGGCACAGAAAGACAAATACTGCATAATCTCAATTATATGTGGAATTGCAAAAAAGTTGAACTCACAGAATTAGAGGGAAGAATGGTGGCTATCAGATTCTGGGGTAAGGGAGTGAGGGAATGGGGAGTAAATAACTGGTCAAAGGGTACAAAGTTTCAGTTAGACAGGAGGAATAAGTTTTGAGATCTGTTGCTCAGCAGGGTATGTATAATCAATAATAATGTATTGTATATTTCAAAATAATTGAGAGTAAGTTTCAAATGTATCAATAAAAAAGTTAAAAAGTAAAGTGATAGATATGTTGATTAGCTCAATTTAATCATTCCGCATTGCATACATATATCAAAACATCACATTGCACTTCATAAATGTAACATAATTATGACTTGTCTATTAAAATCTTGCTTTTACATTTTAAAAGCAAAATAACACATTACAGCAATGTATAGTCTCTGTCAAAGTCCAGGTTAAAACTGCCAGGTGCATTTGAAGTATTTTTGAGTATTTTCCATAATGACAATTTTTCAAAAGGCAATTATTAAAACAAAGGTGGAATGTGCAAGCATTAAAGCTATTTTTTTAATTACCTAGTGCCTATGAAGTTCCAGGCACCTTTTTTTCCCCTAGATGTTAGGAATGTACGGTGAACAAAGCAAAGTCCTTGTCCTCATAGAGCTTATGCTTTAGTGTATAAAACAAGCAATTAATCCGTCAGTAAGTGGGTGTAAATATAGTAAGTAGTGATAATAATGAAAAAAAAAAGCAGCCTAAGAGGAGAGTGACAGGGTGCTGTCTGAGATAGGGTGGTAATGGAAGCCCTCTCAGAGGTGGTGGTGCAATTTGGGCACAGACCTGGATGAAGGAAGAGAGTGATGATTTTGGTAATGATCTGGGGAAAAGGTGTCCCAGGAAGAGGAAACGGGCAGTGCAGAGACTCTGCCACAGATATGCAGCTTAAAATGTGAAGGAATAGCAAGAGGGCTGGTGGGAATGGAGCTGTGTGAGCAGATCAACTTTAAATAACAGAGCTAATGAAACTTCACTAAGATGTGATTTTTTTCTTGGTTCAGCTCATTATGATCCACATTTTGCAACCTTGAAAAAATTGCTTAGAGAAGCAGAAGAACACCATAGAGAAGAATATTTTGAGTTTAAACAGATTAGAAATTTAAAACAACGGATTGCTGAATAATGTTCAAACTCTGCCTTGACATGTTGCTTACCATTGTTATTAAACTCTACACAAAATATTGTGGCATAGGTTAAATGAAATACATCATTCAACATATAAGTGTCTTGAAAATCAACCTTCTGTATTTCCTTCTTCCATTTTCCAGGTTTTAGTTTGGTTGGTAATAGACACAAGAAGCACATTCTTCCCAATACTAAGAAAGATGAGTCATCTGTTTTCCAGGAGATGATAATAAAGGCAATATTTAGGAGAAAACATATGCATAATGTAATTTCAAGAACTGGGAGACAAAAGTCCCAGCAGAACCAGTGATAAAGCCAGAGTCCATGGGTGACAATGATTCCAGAGGACTTTGGGAGTAAGAACATGAGCTCTTTCTGCCAACCCTCTCTCTCACATCTCCTTTCTCCTCCCATCAATAACCTTCAGTAAATTAGAGAATTTCCAGATAACAGAAAAGTGGATTTAGCAGAATTCCCTAACTTCTTATGACATTCACAAAATTAAGACTATTGTGTGGATTTTTAAAATTAGATTTTTAGCATAATCTTATAATGAAAATGTTTTTAAGAGCCCTCTAGAATAAATATTTTCTGAAATATTCTGCCTGGAGGAAGATTTGGGGAAATAGTAGCTGCATACAATATTACTGCCAACACTCTCCACCCTTCCTCTACCTGAAAGCACCTGCGGATCTTATGGCAGATTCTTGTTCTTGTGGAATGAGTAATTCAAACGATAGCTCCCATTGTGTTATGAAAGTGCTTCTGTAAGAGATACAAGCAAAGCACCTTTTCAAAGGAAAATCTTTAACTTTCCTTAAAGACTAAGAAAAAGCTGCTTAGCCTTAACAGTATGGAAAATTTTTTGGAATAAAACACATTTCGATGCAAAAGTCAATAATCTCATCTTGAAATACAAATGGATTGGCATATATTGGTGAATTAATGGAACTTGGGATTTTCATTCTTTAAGAACAGATGGTAAATATGTATTGCCAGTTCATTCTAGCAACTGGCGCAGTAACCTCCAATGCAGCTCCTTTCAACATCTTACTAAAATATCAAAAGACAGAAAAAAGATAAATTCCTCAAATCACACAGAAATATATAACTATCAGGCAGCCCATAAATTGAAGCCAGTGAACGTCATTTGCTGTATTCTGAATTGTTTTTCTAAACCCAGCCCTATCAGTCCTACAATTGTTGTCAATTCCTCCAAGATTACAGTGTTAGGCTGCCTATAGTTATATCAAATAGTTTCATGTTTAGATTCAACTGACAAAAATTCTACTAAGCCAGTCTTGTTTGCTGAGCTTTCACAATTTGCAGGGCAAAGAAGTAGATGCTGCAGAGAAACACAGTTGCAAAAAGGCAAGGAGGCACAGTGACTGCCTACTCCGTGGAAGATGTCATTTTCTGCTAATTCCACTCCAATAGCAGGAGGCAGAAGCAATGCATGAGAAAGACTCTGGTCAATTATGGCCTCAAGGAGGAAAGGGCAACGTTCTACTAATCCTGGAAGGAATAAGCCACAGCACTCAGGATAAATATTTCAGGACTCTGTTGTAAACACACTGTAGATTTGAATTCTAGCCTAAACAAGGAGTTTTCCTAGAAAATGTTTTCTAAATAGTCAAAGTCCTGTAACTTTTTTTTCTAAATATTCAATGTTTGTGACTTAGTTTTCATTCTGCTGCCACTTCACTCTGCAAACTTGGCAGACAAATTGCTTAAACTCTGAGCATCTTTCCTGTTGGAAGTATCAGGTTGCTAATACTTTCCTAAAGTGATGGAAAGACTATTGTTATAAACTGTGTACCCTAAGACAAGTCCTTTAATACCTGTGTTTCTGTTTGCTGACCATTAAAATGTGGACAATGAGAAACATTTGCTGAATTTACCAAGTTTTAGAAAGAATTCAACTAAAATCCTAGAAAATGCTTTGTAAGATGTATTTTAGCATTAGGAATACTATTTCTAATAAGAGATTAACTGCCATCCAATAAGGAATCACAATTCTCTATAACCATTACTTTCCACAAAAAACAATGTTTACACAAAAAAGCCCTTTCCTATAAATTTTAGTAAAGCAGAAAACTCACTTTTTTCTATCTTTTCAAGTGTTTAAGTGAAGAACATTTAATAATTACAACATTTTTTTAAATGGTGAACTCGTAGAAAGACCTTTTTATACACAGAAGTCATTCTCTAATTCACAGTTTTCCTGACCACAATGTCAGTTAGGCTATTCATCTGTATTTGGTTATACCTTCAGTTTATTTCACTAGAAACTTATCTTTTATTATTTACAGTTCTGTATCATCTGGTGGCTGCCTGAGTGTCTGAAAGGATTAGTGTAAATTGAGTTTTATGAATCAATTTTGGTTGTAAGTGCTCTAGATTATCTCATAATTAACTTCATGAATGTATTTCCTAATTCACCTATTTGCAAGCTGGAAAATCGTTAAACTGGTTTTCTTAAAGAGATGTGACATGGTACAAAGGTGAAATTGGTAGGAAAGACATATCAGTAATTGAGACTCTTTGGAAAATGTTTCTTTTATAGCAAAACAGACACACACATGGAAAATCACATTGTCAGTTTTAGCCATTTCGGGGGAAAAGCAACTCACCATTTTAATCAGAAATGTCAATGGTATATGCTTTTACAATAACTTTTGAAATTTCAAATTCAACTGTTACTTGTTGATGTGAATACTGATGTAATACTCATCTCTCTGTTTCTGTAAAAGGAAAATATGATCCATTTTGCAGATGTCTACCATAGAAAATGAGCTGCTTTAATAGAAGGGGTGATCCACTGAAAGTTGAGTTAGTCAAGATTAACAAGTAAACATTTGCCTCCACAAGTGAGTTACTGCATGTCTCACTTTGTTGATGTTCTTCATTATACTTATTATCAATTTCACAGGAAAATTTAATACAGTGAATAAAATATACTGTTCAGAATAAAAGGAAAAGTATCTTTCAAATAAAGACAAGATTGAGTCTATAAGATTCATAGATTATGGAATAGAAGGCTTAATGAGTGGCATATTGTATTTACATAATGTCCCCTGTTTCAAATCACCTTTTTATTTAATCTTTGATTAAAAGATCACAAAATCCCTGTACATGCCTGGTACTTTCCATATGAGAGTGTCTTCCAATAAGGAAAACTCATTAAAATATGACTTATAAGCATAATGTTGATGGGGTTATGCTGACTTCTAATTCAGTTGGGAAACTGCCAACTTAAAATGCAATTATGAAATATAAGCTATAAAACTGACTATGGTAATCCCAATAATTTGGTAATTACAAGAACATTTGCAAGTGGATACTGAAGAATGTGTTCCAACAATATAGATCAGGGGAGAAGTACTCTGGCTAATAATACTATTCCAGTTCATTATAATTATTTAAGGTATAATTCATAATACATAAAGTAATATAAATCATTCCACTAATTTATTTTGACCCTTTACTTACCAAATAACATCAACTGAAATTGATTTTTTTTCTTAGTTGTTCCTAAGGCAAAGAGGATGCACCAGTCAACAACACAAGACTTCTAGGTTACCATTGCTGCAAATAGTAACTAATCTATATATTGTTCTATAAAGAGGCTTGTTATCAGTTCACTTAACACAGACTAACTAACCCTCTTCCAAGACAAAAATGTCATCGTGGTGAGTTAATAAAGTCAAATTAATTAGAAAGCAAACCCAAGACTGTTTAGGATTTTGATAAGGACTGACTTTCCCATTGTTGCATTCCCAGACCCTGTGCAAAACAGTAGAATGGCTTTTACCTATATATTAAAACATGTTTTTCTGTATACAAATTATATAAGGGTTTAATAATAACTAAGGAAACTTCAGACATTTAAACTTACTTTCCTTTATTCACTCTTCTTTTTTTCCATTATTATTTTTATGAAAACATATACAAATAGCTTAAGATGTAAAATGTAGCACAAGGCTATATTTTTTGAAAAGACACTGAAATTTTTTATTTTATATTAAGTATTATATTAATGAGTATATTAATATATATTTTATATATATTTTAAAACTCTAATTTACTGTGAGATGACAGTAAAATAATGCTATCATTTAAAATCAAGTAAGACACTCCCTGCTATCCTTGGGTGAAATTGCCAAATATTTGTACAATCATTTTCACTTATTTTTCCATGAGCTTGTTAACAGGATTGTGATGGTTAATATTGAGTGTTAACTTGATTGGATTGAAGGATGCAAAGTGTTGTTCCTGGGTGTGTCTGTGAGGGTCTTACCAAAGGAGATTAACATTTGAGTCAGTGGACTGGGAGAGGCAGACCTACCCTCAATTCAGGTGGGCACCATCTAGCATGGCTAGGATAAAAGCAGGCAGAGGAACGTGGAAGGGCTAGACTGGTCTGAGTCTTCTGGCCTCCATCTTTCTCCCATGCTGGATGCTTCTTGCCCTTAAACATCAGACTCCAAGTTCTTCAGCTTTTGGACTCCTGGACTTACACCAGTGATTTGTCAGGGGCTCTCAGCCTGTCAGCCACAAACTGAAGGCTACACTATCAGCTTCCCTACTTTTGAGGTGTTCAGACTCAGACCAGCTTCCTGGCTTCTCTGCTTAGAGACGGCCTACTGTGGGACTTCACCTTGTGATTGTGTGAGTCAATTCTCCTAATAAACTCCCCTTCATATATTCATCTATCCTATTAGTTCTGTCCCCTCTAGAGAACCCTGACTAATACAGATTTTGGTACCAGTGATACAGGAGTTATTAAGAAATAATTTTTAGGCAGATAGTAAGGGTAAATGTTCCAGTAGAAATTTTCTTGTAATTAGAAACAACCGCCCCAACCATCTCCTTTCTTTTTTTAATTATTATTATTATACTTTAAGTTCTGGGATACATGTGCACAACATGCAGGTTTGTTACATAGGTATACATGTGCCATGCTGGTTTGCTGCACCCATCAACTCGTCATTTACATTAAGTATTTCTCCCAGTGCTATTCCTCCCCCAGCCCCCTACCCCCCAACAGGCGCCAGTGTGGGATATTCCCCTCCCTGTGTCCATGTGTTCTCATTGTTCAACTCCCACTTATGAGTGAGAACATGCAGTGTTTGGTTTTCTGTCCTTGTGATAGTTTGCTGAGAATGATGGTTTCCAGCACATCCATGTCCCTACAAAGTACATGAACTCTTCCTTTTTTATGGCTGCATAGTATTCCATGGTGTATATGTGCCACATTTTCTTTATTCAGTGTATTATTGATGGACATTTGGGTTGGTTCCAGGTCTTTGCTGTTGTGAATAGTGCCACAATAAACATACGTTTGCATGTGTCTTTATAGCAGCATGATTTATAGTCCTTTGGGTATATACCCAGTAATGAGATGGCTGGGTCAAATGGTATTTCTAGTTCTAGATCCTTGAGGAATCACCACACTGTCTTTCACAATCCAATCATCTCTTTTCTAACAGAAAAATCTGCTTGAAAAGCCTGGCCAGCAAGCTTTGATATGCAAATGCCAGGCATTAGAAACTGGTTTCACTCAAAATGACGATTCCCACCACCTTCTCCTTATCACCAGATGTACCAAGTATCATGGCGACCTCCAGATAACACCATGTGTTTGGAACATAATGGCGACCCACATTTGCATTTTAAAGGGCTAAGGTGGGAGGGCTAGGTTTTTTGCGGGCTATGTAAATGACACACCTGGTCAAACCAATCCCCTGGGCCCTATGGAAACCAGACACTGCCTCCTCCAGCATCCCAATATAAGCAGCCACTTTTCAGCACACATGGAGTTTTCTCTTCGTTCGTGTCCCCCCTCCCGCTGTCTCTGTATGGCAGAGCTGTTTTCTTCTTCCTTCCTTCTTTCTTGTCTATTAAACTTTTCACTCCTTAAAACCACTCTAAGTGTGTCTGTGTCATTTTATCTGAACCGTCATGAGACCAAGGACCCTGGTGTTCCTCCAGTCATTGAAGCTGTGTCACCTGGAATGGCTCTAGAGGAACAGAATTTTATGGATGGATTCCTTTCTGGAGTTGACTGCTTAATATGATTAGACCCCAAAATGCTAAGGACTCTACTTCTAATAGCATGGAGAACACAGATAGTCCTTGGCATGAACTGTTTAGAGAGTTTTGTGAAATAAATGCATTTGATACTCCTGATTCACTGTTCTTGAGAGGCAAGGAGTTTAGTGACTCTATACATAATAACTTTGACCATATGTGGAGAACCAAGGAACATAATGAAGCTGGTTTGTTGCTCCTAAGTTCGCTGGACAAGGTGATGTAGGAACACAATAAACTCAGAGATTCTAATTCCCAGCTTCAGAAGCACATACTGAGCCTCAAGTCTTCTAAGACTGCCCTGATTGAGAGTCCCACCTCTTGTAAAGAAAGAGCTGAAATTGTGGAAAATCAGACACAAGCTCTTATGAGAGTAGCTGACCTTCAATGAAAGGTGCATACACAGCCTTGCCTGTCTACTGTCTACTGTTAAAGTGAGGGCATTAATTGGAAAAGAATGGGACCCTGCAACTTGGAATGGGGACATGTGGGAGGACCCTGATGAAGCTGGGGACATTGAGCTTGTAAACTTTGATGAGACTTTTTTACCTGAGGAAACAGCTTCCCCATCCCCAATGGTGGCAACATCCCCTCCCCAACCCACGCTGCCATCAGCCTTTCCACCCTTGTCTGAGGAGATTAACCTTGCACTGCCTGAGGCAACAGTGATGGCCTCCCCTGAGGCACTTGCCAGGCAAGACAATGTTGATTCTCCTCAGGACCCACCCCAACACTCCTGTTTGCCTCTAGACCTATAACTGGACTAAAGTCCCAGCAGGCCCCTAGAGATGAGGTTCAGAATGTGACCCATGAGGAAGTGTGCTATACTCCAAAAGAACTGCTTGAGTTTTCTAATTTATATTAGCAGAAATCTGGAGAACAGGCATGGAAATGGATATTAAGGGATAATAGTGGAAGGAACATAAATTTGGATCTGCCGGAATTTATTGATTTGGGCTCACTAAGCAGGGATTCTGCATTTAATGTTGCAGCTCAGGGAGTTAAAAAAGGTTCTAATAGTTTATTTGCTTGGTTAGCTGAAATGTGGATCAAAAGATGGCCCAATGTGAACAAGCTGGAAATGCCTGATCTCCCTTGGTTTAATGTAGAGGAAAGGATCAAAAGGCTTAGAGAGATTGGGATGGTGGAGTAGATTAGTTACTTTAGACCTACACATCCCAGGTGGGAGGTTCCAGAAGACATACTCTTCACTAATACTTTGCAAAATAGATTTGTGAGGGGAGCACCTGCATCTTTGAAGAGCTCTGTAATTGCTCTTCTCTGTAATCGTGTGAGTCAATTCTCCTAATAAACTCCCCTTTACATATTAATTTATTCTATTAGTTCTGTCCCTTTAGAGAACCCTGACTAATACACAGTTATAGGGAAGTATTACTCAAAACTCTTTTAGTTACAAGTAAAATAAACCTAAACTAAGTTCACTGAGGCAAGAAGAAAGGAGCTTGTTGACTCATAATCAAAAGTGAAGGAGAACAAGAATTCAGCTCTCAAGAACAAATGATAAATAGAATAAGAAAGGACAGAGACATGAAAATAATCAAATATTTCTCTTTGTCTCTCTATCTCTTGTTCTCTCTGCCTATTGACTTTTTCAGACAATTTTTACAAATGGAACTGGAACAATAACCATTATAGCCATAGGTGGCCCAATTCTTACCATTGGTAAGTCAAGGAGTTTCTACTTTTAACTCCCTTGAGGAGTCCAACAGATATACATTGATGTTTCAGGCTGAAGTCATCTGCTCGTCCATCTCTGGACCACTTTCTATAACTGGGGAAGTGAGGGTTTGCTATAATTAGCTCAACTTAATCAGGTATCTGCCTCTTGAAAAACTGTAGCCAAAGAGGGCCTAGAAGGATCTGTAAAAGACTAGTGTTGGGGCAAGGAAGGGGTTCTCCAACACAAGTGGAATATAACAGAAATATGACAAGGAAATAGCAGAATATAGCAAGAAAACCACTGTTATTTGTGTCAACTACCATGGTGCATGACAAGCAGTAAGAAAATATTTGTCCTTGAACAAATGGGTAAATAAAATAATGATTAGATTTCAACTTTTATTTTAGATACAGGAAATATATGTGCAGCGTTGTTACATAGGAATATTATGTGATGCTTAGGTTTGGAGTATGGATCCCATTGTCCAGGTAGTGAGCATAGTACCTGATACGTACTTTTTTAACCCACCAGCCCTTCCCTCCCTCCACCCTCTAGTAGTCCACAGCGTCTATTTTTCCCATATTTATATTCATGTGTGCTCAATGTTTAGTTCCCACTTATAAGTGAGAACACATAGTGTTTGGTTTTCTGTTACTACACTAATTCACTTAGGATTATGGCCTCCAAATCCATCCATGTTGCACAAAGGACATGATTTCATTCTTTTTTGTGACTGTGGAATATTCCATTGTGTATATGTACCATATTTTCTTTATCCAATCTGCCAATAATGGGCACCTGTGTTGATTCCAGGTCTTTGCTATTATGAATAGCACAGCAATGAACATAAGAGTGTATGTGTCTTTTTATTTTCTTTGAGGTATAAACCAAGTAATGGGATTGCTGAATCAAATGGTAGCTCTGTTTTAACTTCTTTGAGAAATCTCCAGGCTGCTTTCCACGTTGCCTGGGGCAACTTATATTCCCATCAACAGTGTATAAGCACTCCCTTTTCTCAGCAACCTTGCAAGCATCTGTTGTTCTTTGACTTTTGTAAGATAACTATTCTGACTGGTGTGAGGTGGTATCTCATTGTGGTTTTGATTTGCATTTATCTGATGATTAGTGATGATGATAATTTTTTCATATGCTTGTTGGCCACTTGTATATCTTCTTTCTTTTTTTTTTTTTTTTTTTCTGGAGACACAGTTTTGCTCTTGTTGCCCAGGCTGGAGTGCTATGGTGCAATCTAGGCTCACTGCAACCTCTGCCTCCTGGGTTCAAGAGATTCTCCTGCCTTAGCCTCCTGAGCAGCCGGGATTACAGGCACCTGCCACCACATCCAGCTAATTTTTGTATTTTTAGTAGAGATGGGGTTTCACCATGTTGGCCAGGCTGGTCTCGAACTCCTGACCTCATGTGATCCACCCGCCTCAGCCTCCCAAAGTGCTGGGATTACAGGTGTGAGCCACTGTGTCCGGCCTCTCTTGAGAAGTGTAGGTTCATGTTTTTTGTCTGTTATTTAATGGAGTTATTTATGTTTTGCTTGTTAATTTGTTTAAGTTCCCTATAGATTCTTTATATTAGGCTGTTGTCAGCCTTTGTTGAGATAACCTATCCATTCTGTAGGTTGTCTGTTTACCCCGTTGATAGTTTCTTTTGCTGTACAGAAGCTCTTTGGTTTAATTAGGTCCCACTTGTCAATTTTTGTTTTAGTTGCAATTGCTTTTGCGGACTTATCCAAAAGGTCAGTATCAAAAAGGGTGTTCCCTAGGTTGTTTCATAGGATTGTTATAGTTTGAGGTCTTACATTTAATTCTTTAATCCCTTTTGCGTTTATTTTTGTATGTAGTGAAAGGTAGTAGCCATCAAGCTTCAATCTTTTGCATATGGCTAGCCAGTTTTCCCAGCACCATTTATTGAATAAGGAATTGCTTCTCCATTGCTTGTTTTTGTCGGCCTTGTCGAAGATCAGATGGTTGTAGGTGTGTGGCTTTATATTTGAGTTTTCTATTCTAGTCTATTAATCTATGTGTCTCTTTTTGCACCAGTTACAAGCTGTTTTGGCTAATGTGAATTTATAGTATAGTTTGAAATCTGGTAGTATGATGCCTCTGGCTTTGTTCTTTTTGCTTAGAATTGCTTTGGCTATTCAGGCTTTTTGGTTCCATATAAATTTTAGAATAGTTTCTTCTAATTCTGTGAAGAGTGATGTAGATAATTTGATACGAATAGTATTGAGTCTGTAAATATCTTTGGGCAGTATGGCCATTTTTATGATAGTGATTCTTCCAATCCATGAGCATGGAATGTTTTTCCACTTATTTGTGTATCTCTGATTTCTTTCAACAATGTTTTGTAGTTTTCCTCTTAGAGATCTTTCACCTCCCTGATTAGCTGTATTCCTAGGTATTTCATTTTCTTTGTGGCTATTATAAATGGGATTGTGTTCTTGATTTCACTCTCAGCCTGGACATTGTTGGTGCATTGAAATGCTACTGATTTTTGTACATTGACCCTCAACAACCAAGGCATCAAAGGAACATACCTCAGCGTAATAAGAGCCATCTATGACAAACCCACAGCCAACATTATACTGAATGGGCAGAAGTTCAAACCGTTCTCCTTGAGAAATGGAAGAAGACAAGGATGTCCACCCTCACCACTCCTATTCAGCATAGTACTGGAAGTCCTATCCAGTAGGATATCGTGCAAGCAGGCAAGAAAAATCAATAAAAGGTATCCAAATAAGAAAATATGTCAAACTATCTCTCTTTGCTGATGACATAATCGCACACCTAAAAAATCTTAGACTCTGCCAAAAGGCTCCTGGAACTGATAAACAACTTTGGTAATGTTGCAGGATACTGTACTTCCTATTCTTGTCTCAATGAAGCAATTTAGTACCATTTTCTTTCCAAAATCTTATTTTGGTGAAAATTTTATCTGTACTAGAGATAGCAGCAAACAGACAAAGAAAACATTAGTAAGATAGGTCCTAATTTTGATTACTTTCACTTATCTAAGAATTGCAAAGCTGACTCAGACATGAGGGTGTTAAGATAATAAACTAACCTATGATAAACACAGATAATTATATAACAATTTTTGAAAAGGCTAAGATTTAGAGTCAGTGTTAAATACATGTTTGGAAGAATTAAGAGCATGGCTTTTCAATAAATTAAAAAGTCAGAGCATATTTTAGGAAGCTGGCAAAAGTCAAATGAGTGAAATTGATTATTGTAGCAAAGAATTGGATAAAGTTGTTGGAAGTATGAGGCTGGATTCGTACTTACAAAGATTTTTCAAATTATTTCTTGTATTTTCTTGTTTCTGTTTTTTTCACAGATAACTGCCAATATTCTCACATAACTTGTATAACTGTGATAGTCTTTGAAAACTCTTCACGAAATATTTTTATTCTCATTCCAGGTAAATAGTGAACTGAACTTTCATGCCCCCTTTGAATTAAATGACATGCTTCAAAATAAGCTGATGTGGTATTTATCACTTTCAGGTGAAAGTTCTATGAATCAGAGCACAATCTGCCACCCTCTCTTTCTCCCCACCACAGGGACTGACCATTTTTTCAATAGTAAGCAGCTGCTATGTCACCTCATGAACTTGCGAGGATGACAAAGAAAATGGCCAACAGCTGATGGAGCGAAAGCTGGAAATAGTACTTTGTTTAAAAATATCAAGGCTCAGGGTTCTTACTGCAGCATAACCAGTCCATCCTTACAGATATACTAAGTATAGAAAAATATGTATTTATCATATTGGCATTTGACATTACAGGAGTAATAGATAATAACTATTTAAGAATGAAAATTCGAGATTAGGTATTTTTAGGTGTTAGTTTACTGGTTGTATTTTATTTGTAATTTTCCATATGTTTCAAATTGTCTTCAATGTCTGAGTGTTTAGTAATCATAAAATCAACAACCTTTATGTTAAAAAAGAAGAGAATTATAATAAAAATAAATAAGCTTCATAATGATAAGTATCAATAATTTCTGTATTTTGAAATATGATTAATGCACTGTAGGTGTTCTTTTAATGAATGTGTTAGTACACAAGTAACATAAGCAATTATTTCAGTTTTATCTTTCATTGCAAATCACATGTGCATAGTGTAATTACCTATTTTCATGTAGTATTAAGAAGCATTATTAATTAACACAAAATTTGTTTTCTGTTAGTTGTTTTTAACAGATACCAAATGCATTAATTTTCCTTTGTAAACAATTTGGACTGAATCATACATATTTTGATATGTGGAACTTTATATTCATCTTCCAGAAGACCATGCAAACAGTTCTAAATTCTACTTTCAACAAGTGATTATTTTAAAAAGTAACATTCCGATGACATTTTAATTTCTTTTTTTGTTTGCTTAAACTTTGGACTTATCTTCAAGTTTTTTGTATTGTTATAAGATGTAGCATACTTTCTTTTCAAATTTATCATAATTTTATTATGGTTTAGTGTGTCATCAGCTTATTAAAAATTCCCTGAGATTAAGAAGGTGGATTTAATTTGTATTGCATATAAAATCTGACAAATATATACTAACACACATATTCAAATGTATCTGTCAGATTTTCTAAATGCTAATTTTTATTCATTTGGTTTGTCAACAACTGAGGGTATAGAAATCTTGTATTACTCTTGTGATTTTGTTGCTTCTTAAAATATATTTCTAACAAGATTTTGCATAACAAATGTCCAGGTTACTTTAGTTGATGTGTAAATGTTCACTAAATTTTATGTATTTTTCAATCTGATTTTTCAAGTAAAAGATTTTATTTTTACCATTTAACTAGCTTTTAACTTAAATATGTTTGGTTATCCTTCATTATTAAACACTCTTGATCATTATTTTAGGTGTGCTGCTGTTACTGGAAAGTGGTCCCAATCCAGACCCCAAGAGAGGGTTCCTGGATCTCACACAAGAAAGAATTTGGAGCAAGTCCATAAAGTGAAAGCAGTTTCTTAAGAAAGCGAAAGAATAAAAGAATGGCTACTCCATACACAGAGCAGCCCTGAGGGCTGCTGGCTGACCATTTTTATGGTTATTTCTTGATTATATGCTAATCAAGGGGTAAATTATTCAAGAGTTTTCCAGGTGGGCCATTCCCGGAACTGAGGGTTCATCCCACTTTTGGACCATATAGGGTATTTTCCTGACATTGAAATGGCATTTGTAAATGGTGGTGGCGCTGGTGAGAGTGTCTTCTAGCACACTCATGTATTATAATTAACACATAATGAGCAGTGAGGATGACCAGAGGTCACTTTCCTCTCCATCTTGGTTTTGGTGGGATTTGGCCGGCTTCTTTGCCACATCCTGTTTTATCTGCAAGGTCTTTGTGACCTGTACCTTGTACCTACCTCCTATCTCTTCCTGTCACTAAAAATGCCTAACTCCTGGGAATGCATCCCAGTAGGTCTCAGCCTTATTTTACCCAACCCCCATTCAAGATGAAGTCACTCTGGTTTGTATACCTCTGAAAAAAAACTTGTAAAGAAAAATAAAAACTATATTTTGACTTTCAATATTTTTCACTGAAGTTGAGAGAATAGTAGTATATAATTTAAATGTGAAAATTCTAAACGGTATACAGCTTCCATTTATTGCTATGTTGTATAATACATACCTATATTTTCTCTCATTTGTTATCTATACTCATTTTAAACATAGATATCTTTTTTCATGTATACCAATGGTCACATTTCAGTTCAAGAAATATAAATTTCAAGAGAAAATCCTATTTAATGACTCTCTGTACGAAATGTGGGAAATTAACATACCATTATTTCTTTCTATGATACCCACACACATCTCTACTCTGAAAGATACATAACAATTTTAGAATCTAATTTACTTTTTTAAAGTTAATTACACACTCAAAAATAATATACGTATTCACTCTCATCTAGAATTAAAAAAATATATAGATCAAAGTCCCCTTTAACCACCAAACAAAAACCCTTCCTTTTTCTACAAGAGGTAACAACTTTTTAGGTAGATGATTATTCCTACAGACATGCTTTTTAAATGGATACACTTTTTTAACCTTTATATACTTGTTAAATTTTACAAATATTTCTATACCCATGTGATATACATTACAATTTGTGTCTTTGCAATCTTCTTTTTTCTTTATTTCCATTGCTGACAAGTCTCCTTTTAGATCAAATAGATTAATGTATCCAAAGAAAAAATGGTTGTACAACCTCAAGCAGTTATTGATTTTCACAGAGCAGGGATTGGCAAATATAGTAAATATTTTAAGCTTTACCGGTCTTTTGCAACTACTCAACCCTGCCTTTGCAATGCAAAAGTAGCCATAGGCAATACATAAATGAAGGACCCTGGCTGTGTTCCAATCAAATTTTATTTATAAAAGCAGACAGTTTCAGAGTCCATATCTATAGCTAAGCTCCTGCTTGAAGGTGTAATATTATTATAATAGCAACAAGAGTAATAATAATAGTTCAATGCTTTAAATAGTTGTTACATTTCTAACACTGTACTAACCTAAGATTGGTATTTTCTCTTAATAGAGTGGCCTTTTGTGTCGTTAAGAAGGACAGTCTGACTAGGTTCCCCACACACACCTCTGAAGACTTTTTTCTCCACCTTTCTTTCAACACTTAGAATTTTCTGTGTGTTTTGGGGTTATTCTGCTCAATCAAATATGTATTTACTGGCAAAATAAAACAAAAGGAGGCAGGTAGTAGACTAGATTTGACCTGAAGGCCATAATTTTCCTACTTCTGTTCCAAAGCCTCAGATGTTTTATCTGTAAAATGGGAGTAATAATATACTTAAATCATTAAGTGTAGTAAGGATTTAACAGAACAAATCATCTATGCAACATGCTAAGCACAATATTTGACATATAGATATATTAACGGCTACCATCTTATTGACAGCATAATGTTTTCTCAGCATTTTATTAATATTTGCTTGCTCTAGTCCTGACAAGAAGCCTATGAGTTAAGCATTGTTGACTTCTTTTCAATGAATGGTGAAAGCTGAAACTCAGAAAGGTTAAAATAACTTGCCTAAATTTAGACAGTGAGTAATGACACAATTGAGAGTCAAGGTCAGCTTTGTCTGACTGCTGAGTCAGTTCTCCTAGTTCTCAAATCACCAAAGTGGAGTCTTTGGTTAGTCTTGACAAACTCTGACTTCTGAACCATCCCTCTCTTTTGTGAAATGGGAGAATGTCAGTTACATCCCTTGCCTGTTCTGATCCTCTTCTACCAGACCTAGCCCCAAATTTCTTGTTATTAATTAATAGAAGAGGCTTTTTCTATTGTTCCTTCCATCAGAATTCTGGTGAATTAAATTGTCACTGGTTGGGGTCTCTAAGTCTCTGCCTCAGGGCTATTCATTGGCCAAGAAATGAATTAACAAACAAGGATGACCCTCCCTGGACTCAGCATTCCCTAGTTGATATATTCCGTACTTTATTATTATTATTATTATTTTTGAGGCAGAGTCTCACTCCATTGCCCAGGCTGGAGTGCAGCAGCACAATCTTTGTTCACTGCAACCTCTGCCTCCCAGGTTCAAGCAATTCTTGTGCCTCAGCCTCCCAAGTAGTGGGAATTACAGGCACACACCACCATGCCCAGCTAAATTTTGTATTTTCAGTAGAGACAGTGTTTCATCATGTTGGCCAGGCTTGTCTCAACCTCCTGACCTCAAGTGATCCACCCGCCTTGGCCTCCCAAAGTGCTGGGGTTACAGGTGTGAGCCACCATGCCCAGCCATGTAGTTTATTATTCTATTTGATTTTTAAAAACAAGGGTTGCAAAGTAAGCAAAATTGTTCCGTCCTCTTTCTTTTGCCAAGTTTCAATAAAGCAAAGAAAATACCTAGTATTGATGACTCTTTGACAGAACAAACTTAAGTAAAATGGAAATTATTGGGCAAATAAAGGAAATTTGAAGAATCTCTGGGAAAACCAGGAGAACTTGGCTTGGAACCCAGGCATGTCCCAGAGTAAGGAAGCCAAAATCATAGGAACAGTACCATAGCAGGAATTCTGTAGTCAGTCCTTCCAATGGAATCAACAGATACTCACTACCTGTAGTCACTCTGTATAGGTTTAAACGCAAGATGGAATTCATTTGGGCCAAGTACATGTCAATGCCTACCTCTTAGCTGATGGAGACTGGTCGCCTAACACCTTACCAGACTATGTCCAACATAGAAGAGTAATTCCTCAAAAGGAAATGACAGTGATGTTTGGAAGAAAAAATGGTTATAGAGAGTCGTAACAAAAACAAAAATAATACACGGTCCCAGTAATATTCAATATCCAAAATAATCCTGTCTGCTCCTCAGAAACCGAGGTGAGAAATTCCTTAAAGTGATAGGAGCTCCCTAGAGAAAATATTCATGGCACATTTTCCTGGAGCATTAATTTTATTTTAATGTTTCTCAGAAACAAAACAAACATGATAATATTATAAATAAGAATTCAAAATTTGCATGATTTTTCAAAACAAAATCCTTCAAAAGCATTTCTATGCTTCTCATTTGTCACTTCAGACCAAGCCCTGAGACTTTCCAGATAGGATTTTTTTCTCCCTTGCTGTGCCCTTAACAAAGTTTCTCTTTTTCTCTCTTAAGGCAGGCTCTAGGCACCATATAATGTGCCAGTTAAAGTCCTGTGAGTCAAGGAATTTCTCTGAGTTTTGTCTTTAGCCCTCTCCCTGGGCCATTTACAACAGAATTCTATTCTGTTTCTTATATGCAGATTTTCTTTCTCAATGCCACCATTTGGACTGACAACTTGTTTTCGTTTTTGTTTTTGTCCCTGCAGCCTCACTGACTCCTCTTGGGTCTCCCTATACCCCGCCCTCACATCAGCCCAAGGTTTTAGGGCATTGTGGCACTAACACAATGTTAGTCTCTCTCTAACACTCTCAAATCCTTGTCACCCAAAATGGTATATCAGATATGAATATCTAGGGATATCTAACATCTTCTGGAATATATCCACATTTCACACTTAATACGTATCCTTGCAGTAAAAAGGTATATAACTTCACTTTCATAAGTTGTGTTTTCTTTTAAAATCTCCTGATACTCCTGTTTTGGGCAAATCTCTGTGTGTACCTTTCATGATTTATGGACTTCGATCATACATTCCCTCATCTTTCATCTTACATGAATTTTAATTTTCCCTTATCTATTCTCTTAAGGGAGAAGCTCCAAGCTTCTAAAAAGCAAAGTAGGAACTATCAATTCTTATGTCAACTGAAATATCATTACCCTTCTCAATATGTATTTTAGTTTTCACAGTTCCTCAACCATGTTGCAGCCATAAACACTGAGAGGGGTAAAAATGGAAGAGGATGTCCTGTGGATGCAACATGTCAAGAGAGAGATTTGAAATAAAATTTCAAGTGTGCTTTGACTGGCTGTATTTAATGAATGTCCTTAATTGAATCAATTAACTTCCCTCAGTTACTACATCTTAACTTTCTACATCTGTAAAGTGGGAATTTTCATGCACGTCTGTGTGAAGAGACCACCAAACAGGCTTTGTGAGCAATAAAGCTTTTAATCACCTGGGTGCAGGCAGGCTGAGTCTGAAAAGAGTCAGTGAAGGGAGATAGGGGTGGGGCCATTTTATAGGATTTGGGTGGGTAAAGGAAAATTACCGTCAAAGGGGGGTTGTTCTCTGGCAGGCAGGTGTGGGGGTCACAAGGTGCTCAGTGGGGGAGCTTTTGAGCCAGGATGAGCCAGGAGAAGGAATTTCACAAGATAATGTCATCAGTTAAGGCAGGAACAGGCCATTTTCACTTCTTTTGTGGTGGAATGTCATCAGTTAAGGCAGGAACCGGCCATCTGGATGTGTACGTGCAGGTCACAGGGGATATGATAGCTTAGCTTGGGCTCAGAGGCCTGACATTTCTGTCTTCTTATATTAATAAGAAAAATAAAATGAAATAGTGGTAAAGTGTTGGAAGAGTGAAAATTTTGGGGGGATGGTATGGAGAGATAATGGGCGATGTTTCTCAGGGCTGCTTTGGGCAGGATTGGGGCGGCATGGGAACCTAGAGTGGGAGAGATTAAGCTGAAGGAAGATTTTGTGGTAAGGGGTGATATTGTGGGACTGTTAGAAGAAACATTTGTCATTTAGAATTATTGGTGATGGCCTGGATACGGTTTTGTATGAATTGAAAAACTAAACGGAATAAGAGAAGGAGAAAAACATGTGTTAAAGGTCTAAGAATTGGGAGGACGTAGGACATTTAATTAGTGAGTGCCTATGGAGATTCAGCATAGTCCTGCCAGCAAAGATTATTTATTTACTTTAAGAGTTAAGAGTGGCAGTTTGGGGATAGCACCAGGAGGTATCAGCTGTGATGGTTTGGAGAAACAGTGTAAACCTGCAGTGTAAACAAGAGCAGGGCATGTATGAGTAGTTGAGAACGGTGAATAGGAGTACGACTAGACAGAAGATAGTAGGCATGACAAGTTTTTTGGGGCACAGTCCAAGTTGGTCTGGTGTCTGGAACGAAACTGGGGCCTAATAAAAAGGAGCGTCTATACAGGAGCTTAAATGGGTTGTACTCTGTAGCATTCTGAGGACAGGCCTGAATTCTGAGAAGGGAAAGTGGTAAAAGTATTGTCTAGTCCTTTTTAAGTTGGTGGCTGAGCTTGGTAAGGTGTGTTTTTAAGACCATTAGTCCATTCTACCTTTCCTGAAGACTGAGGACTGTAAGGGATATAAAGGTTTCACTGAATACTAAGAGCCTGAAAAACTGCTTGGCTGATTTGACTAATAAAGGCCGGTCCGTTACCAGACTGTATAGAGGTGGGAAGGCTAAACTGAGGAATTATGTCTGACAGAAGGGAAGAAATGACCGCGGTGGCCTTCTCAGACCCTGTAGGAAAGGCCTCTACCTATCCAGTGAAAGTGTCTACCTAGACCAAGAGGTATTTTAGTTTTCTGACTCAGGGCATGTGAGTAAAGTCAATTTGCCAGTCCTGGGTGGGGGCAAATCATTGAGCTTGATATGTAGCAAAGGGAGGAGGCCTGAAAAATCCCTGAGGGGTAGTAGATTAGCAGATGGAACACTGAGAAGTTACTTCCTTGAGGATAGATTTCCACAATGGAAAGGAAATGAGAGATTCTAAGAGGCGGGCTGGTGGCTTGTACTATAGCATAGCCTGCCTTTGCTGGTGTGGTGATTAGGCCTGGTAGAACTGCCATCAGTAAATCAAGCATGATCAGGGTGAGGAAGAGGAAAGAAGGAAATATGGGGAAATGTGAATGTCACGTGGATCGGAGATACAGTCATGGGGGTCAGGTGTGGTATCAGGAATGATGTGGGAGGCCAGATTGAATTCTGGGCCAAGAACAATGGTAATTGTGGGACTCAACAAAGAGTGAGTACAGCTGAAGGAGCCAGGGAGCAGAAAGTATATGTGTCAGGTGTGAGGAAGAAAATAGATTTTGGAAGTTATGAGAACTGTAGAGAGTGAGTTGAGCATAGTTTGTGATTTTAAGGGCCTTTAAAAGTATTAGGGTGGCAGCAGCGGTGGCCGCTGCATGCAGATTTGAGGACTAGGCAAAACAGTAAGGTCAAGTTGTTTGGATAAAAGGCTACAGGGTGCTGTCCCAGTTCTTGTGTAAGAATTCCGACTGCACAGCCCTGCACTTCAGCTGTGGGTAATGAAAAGGGTCGGGATGAGTCAGGGAGAGCTAGCATGGGGGCAGTCTCTAAAGCTGTCTTCAAGGAACAGAAAAAGGAGTGGGGAAAGGATTTCGGATCTATGGGGTCAGCTAGGTTTCTTTTTGTGGGTTTATATAATGGTTTTGTTAGGATGGCAAAACCAGGTATCTAAAGTCCAAAGTATCCAACCATGCCTAGGATGTAGAAGGTGTTGGGGTTGGAGAGATCAGTCAGACATGATCAGCAGGGACAACACGTGTGTTTTTATGAGAATTATGGCGAGACAGGTAACAGGTGAGGAAGAAATTTGGGCTTGACTGAAGTAATGGGGGCTGTCTGTGAAGGCTTGTGGCAGTACAGCCCAGGTAATTTGCTGAGCCTGATGGGTGTCAGGGTCAGTCCAAGTGAAAGCGAAGAGAGGCTGGGATGAAGGGTGCAAAGGAATAGTAAAGAAAGCATGTTTGAGATCCAGAACAGAATAATGGATTGTGGAGGGAGGTATTGAGGATAGGAGAGTATATGGGTTTGGCACCATGGGGTGGATAGGAAAAACAAGTTGGTTGATAAGGCACAGATCCTGAACTAACCTGTAAGGCTTGTCTGGTTTTAGGACAGGTAAAATGGGGGAATTGTAAGGGGAGTTTATAGGCTTTAAAAGGCCATGCTGTAGCAGGCAAGTGATAACAGGCTTTAATCCTTTTAAAGTGTGCTGTGGGATGGGATATTGGCGTTGAGCGGGGTAAGGGTGATTAGGTTTTAATGGGATGGTAATGGGCATGTGATCATTTGCCAGGGAAGGAGTAGAGATTCCTATACTTGTGGGGTAAGGCGGGGGGATACGAGAGGAAGACGCAAAGTAGGCTTTGGGTTGGGGAGGAGGGCAGCAATGAGATGCAGCTGTAGTCCAGGAATAGTCAGGGAAGCAGATAATTTCGTTAAAATATCCCGGCCTAATAAGGGAACTGGGCAGGTGGGGATAACTAAAAAAGAGTGCATAAAAGAGTATTGTCTAAGTTGGCAGCAGAGTTGGGGAGTTTTAAGAGGTTTAGAAGCCTGGCCGTCAACACCTACAACAGTTATGGAGGCAAGGGAAACAGGCCCTTGAAAATAAGGTAATGTGGAGTGGGTAGCCTCCATATTGATTAAGAAGGGGACGGACTTACCCTCCACTGTGAGAGTTACCTAGAGCATCTGTGATGGTCCTGTAGGCTTCTGAGGTGATCAGGCAGTGTCAGTCTTCAGCTGCTAAGCCGAGAAGATCTGGGAAGGAGTCAGTCAGAGATCCTTTGGCCAGAGTTCCAGGGGCGCTGGGAGTGGCTGCCAGGTGAGTTGAACAGTCCGATTTTCAGTGGGGTTCTGCACAGATGGGACACGGCTTAGGAGGAATCCTGGGCTGTGGGCATTCCTTGGCCCAGTGGCCAGATTTCCAGCACTTGTAGCAAGCTCCTGGGGGAGGAGGTTCTGGAGGAACCCTTGGAAGCTGCGGTTCAGGCATTTGGAGTTCTTTTGTGCTGGAGATGTGGCTGGGGTTTGTCTCACAGTGGAGGCAAGGAATTGCAACTCAGAAATACATTGCTGCTTGGCTGCCTCTACTCTATTATTGTACATCTTGAAGGTGAGGTTAATTAAGTCCTATTGTGGGGTTTGAGAGCAAGAATTTAATTTTTGGAGCTTTATTTCATGTCAGGAGCCGATTGGGTAAAAAAATAAAATGCATACTGAGAATAAGACGGCCTTCTGACCTTTCAGGGTCTAGGGCTGTAAAGTGTCTCAGGGTTGCTGCCAAACGAGCCATGAACTGGGCTGGGTTTTTCACATTTGATGAAAAAGAGCCTAAATGCTAACTGATTTTGGGAGAGGTCGGATAAAGAAAAAGGAGCATTAACCTTGACTGCCTTTAGCTCCAGCCACCTTTTTAAAAGGAAATTGCTGGGCAGGTGGGGGAAGGCTAGTTGCGGAATGAAACTGTAACCTGGACCAGGTGTGAGGAGGAGAGGTGATTAAAGGATTATAGGGTGGGGGAGCAGAGGCTGAGGAAGAATTGGGACTTGGCTTGGCCTGGCGAGGAGGAGAGAGGTCAGATGGGTCTGTAGAAAAGGAAGATTAGAAAGACTCAGCGATGCTTGGGGTTGGGACTGAGGGGACAGGCGGGAGGGAAAGAAAGAAGATTTGGGATGAGTTGCACTGGGAACAGAGACTAGGAAGGGACTGATGTGTAAAAGAATGGCTGGACGTCAGGCACCTCAGAACGTTTGCCTATTTTATGACAAGAATTATTTGGATCTTGTAGGATGGAAAAATTGAAAGTGCCATTTTCTGGCTATTTGGAACTACTGTCAAGTTTGTATTGGGGTCACGTGGCATTGCAGAAGAAAATAAGGCATTTAGGTTTTAGGTCAGGTGTGAGTTGAAGAGGTTTTAGGTTTTTAAGAACACAGGCTAAGGAAGAAGGAAGAATGGAGGGTGGAAAGGTTGCCCATAGTGAAGGAAGCAAGCCTAGAGAAAAGAGAGAGTAGAGACAAGGAGGGAAGGGGTTCAGGGGTTCTTACCCTCCAGAAAAGCGGGAAAGGGGTCGGGGCACAGAAATAAGGGGTTGGGGCACAGAGATAAGAGGTCAGGGTGTGGAAATAAGGGATCGCAGTGCAGAGATAAGGGGTCGGGGCGAGGAAATAAGGGATCAGGGCACAGAGATAGGATGTCAGGGCATGGAAATGAGGGATTGGGGTGCAGAGATAAGAAGTCAGGGTGTGGAAATAAGGGATTGGGGGTTCTTGCCCCCAGAAAAGCAGAGAAGGGGTAAAGACAGAGAAGGAGTTGGGGGTTCTTGCCCCCCAGAAAAGTGGGACTTGCCACTAAGGGTGAAGGACCAAGACAGGTGTCCCCGTGTGGTCAGACGCCCCTGAAACATGGGTGAATAATCAGAGAGGCATCCCTGCAATGATTAAACACCAAGGGAAGGCTGCTTTCCCGAGTCCGTGACTGGTGATGGAGTTTTGGGTCCACGGATAAAATGTGTCTCCTTTGTCTCTACCAGAAAATGAAAGGAATTGAAATTAAGACAAGGGAGAGATTGAAGGGTGGCACCAAGATTGAAAGGAGAAAGTGGTTGAGGGATAGTGAGAGAGGTTGGAGAAGAGAGTAAGAAGAGGCCGCTTACCCGATTTAAAATTGGTGAGATATTCCTTGGGCTGGTGGGTCTGAGGACCCGAGGTTGTAGGTGGATCTTTTTCATGGAGCAAAGAACAGGAGGACAGGGGATTGATCTCCCAAGGGAGGTCCCCCAATCCGAGTCACGGCACCAAATTTCATGTGCGTCCATGTGAAGAGACCACCAAACAGGCTTTGTGTGAGCAGTAAAGCTTTTAATCACCTGGGTACAGACGGGCTGAGCCTGAAAAGAGAGTCAGCGAAGGGAGATAGGAGTGGGGCCATTTTATAGGATTTGGGTAGGTAAAGGGAAATTACAGTCAAAGGGGGGTTGTTCTCTGGTGGGCAGGTGTGGAGGTCACAAGGTGCTCAGTAGGGGAGCTTTTGAGACAGGATGAGCCAGGAGAAGGAATTTCACAAGATAATGTCATCAGTTAAGGCAGGAACAGGACATTTTTGTTTCTTTTGTGGTGGAATGTCATCAGTTAAGGCAGGAACCAGCCATCTGGATGTGTACGTGCCAGTCACAGGGGATATGATGGCTTAGCTTGGGCTCAGAGGCCTGACAGGAATAATTCCACCAACCGTGCAATGTTGTTTTAAAAATTAAAGGTAATGTATATAAAAGGCATAGCACAGGACCTGATATACAATTGCTACAATCATAGTGGAACACAAAGTCCACAGACCTCAGCAGTGAGTCTGTCCAGCCAATATCTCATGCTGCTACCTTAACATCATACCATCTTTGAATATATGTAGTTGGGTGACTCCAATGTCACATTTCTGGCTCAAGCCACCATTCATACTTGTTCCAGATGCATCACCTACTGCTTAGCTAAGACACCTGTCATGCTTAGCATGTTTCTTCACACACCCATAGCACCAATGCCACAGCTGCTTCATTCAGGGTTGCTGCTTGTCACTGCACTAAAAAAATGGGTATGGGAGTGAATATTTCTGGTTTGCATGGAGTCTTATAAAACTAGATCCTATAACATGGTCACTTGGACCTTGAGATATTTCAGATTTCTAGATGTACCATATATACCAGATGTATAGAACATGGGAAATGGCTGGATATTTTGGGTAGAGTTTTCCAGAAATGAACTCTGAGCAGGTATCTTCATACTGGATAAACTTAAGGAGCACAGTCGGGAGGGGGGAGGGACAGCATTAGGAGATATACCTAATGCTAAATGACGAGTTAATGGGTGCAGCAAACCAACACAGCACATGGATACATATGTAACAAATGTGCACATTGTGCACATGTACCCTAAAACCTAAAGTATAATAAAAAAAAAAAAAGCACAGTCAGAAACCACACTGCAGTAGTATGCTGAAGCCAACCTGTACCCATTTGCAGTTATGCACATCTCTTGCCAACTCTGCACTCAATGACAGCAAGTTGGTAATTTTAAATTGGCCATGGTGGGAGATGACATCTTAGAAATTGGAAAACTTGACAAATACAGGCTTTTTTCCCCCTGGAGATTCAATTGTTAAATATTTACAAGCACACCACTGTCAGAAAAAAAGCCTTCTCTTTCAGCCCAAAAAGAGCCAGGACTACACAGAGGAAGAAGCTGAACTGCTTGGATTTGGGCTTATCCACTGTAATAATTCTTAGCTAACCCATCAAGAAATCGAAGTGAGTTTTCTGACAAATTTTTTTTTTTTCTTTTTTGAGACGGAGTCTCGCTCGTCGCCCAGGCTGGAGTGCAGTGGCGCAATCTCAGCTCACTACAAGCTCCACCTCCCAGGTTCATGCCAGTCTCCTGCCTCAACCTCCCGAGTAGCTGGGACTACAGGCACCTGCCACCACGCCTGGCTAACTTTTTGTATTTTTAGTAGAGATGGGGTTTCACTGTGTTAGCCAGGATGGTCTCAATCTCCTGAACTCATGATCCGCCCGCCTTGGCCTCCCAAAGTTTTGGGATTACAGGCATGAGCCACCATGCCCGGCCAAGTTTTCTGACAAATATTAAGTGCATCCATTTCAATATTCCACATGGGACCAGTGTGTGCATGGTCCCATGGACACACTCTTTGCAAATGCGGCCCAGGACTCCTTCATTTGCTACCTGGCCCATCTGTGTTCCAACTTTAACCAGGGAGTCATGATAACACTTTGGGTCACCAGATATCAATGTCAGCAGGAACCCTATGGCCAACAGTCCTTGAAGTATCTGAGTATTCCTTTTTTCTCAAGTCGAAGAGCTACCCAAGTAAATGGCTAGATATCTGCTATAAAAGTACCACCAGTACAACTCCAGATTAGCAGCAATGATGCATCTGTTTCAGATCCAGACACTTTGTGGCAGGATGGCTATTGGGATCTTGTAATTGGATCTCCTAATCCTTTATCACCTATAAGGGGGCAAGGAAAGAGGGATTAGGCAAAGGGAAAAATCAAATCACAATGCAGTGCAACAGAGGCATCAGCCAATCACAGAGTGATTAGGGTATGTCCTTCACTAAGGTAGCTCTCCTCTTCTGAGGGAAATTTCCAGAGAAGGACTCAATGTAAGACATTTGGTGCCAGTAGTGGTACCAGGAAGCAGACTCAGCTGAGTCATTGGTAGACAATATTCTGGCAGCTGGGGAAAAGTTCTAAAGTAGGGGATTGAGCATCATATTTCAGTGTCTGTTACACTGAGTCAGATTAAAATAAGATCCCCTACATTACATAGCAGAACTATTATTTTCCAACAAAATTGAGAATTTGAGTTTAGCTTTGCATACCAATCTCCTTTTCTCAGACTAGATTTTCTCCTCAGTTCTAGGGTTCTTCCTTGAAATTTTGCATCATAACATCTCCCTCTACCTCAAAGCCTTCCAGTATGTTTCTATATGTAAAAACATTGATCATTGGCTTTGTCTTCTAGAAGCTTCCTTAACTACCAGGTAAAATTTGTTAAGTCAAAAACATATCAAAAATGAAGAAGACTTTCCAAGCTCATAAAACCTATGCCTCTGATGATTTTCCAGGGCATCCTATTACAATTATCACCACTGGATCTGAAATTGGTGCATTATCACTGATAATCTTGAGTTATGCTGATGATATTTTTATAGTAGATATTGTTAGCAGTATATACAAATTTAGAAAAGAGCTTTATTTCTTTGAAGGGGATTACAACCTGCAGGCAGGAAGCACAGCCCCTGGCTTAAAACAGAAAGCCAGCACTTTGAGGAAGGAAGGGTAAGATAGGAATTTAAGCTTGAACGGGTTAGCCAAGTAGGCATATTTAACAGGATGTAGGAGGAGCTATGAATATTCATGAAAAGGAGGTCATGTGATTGAGTGATAAGCAAACATGCATGTTACATGCATTTCATGCTCACCTTGGGGTAGAGAATTAACATTCAAATGTATTATGATTAGGCCCTACGCTTCAAAAGATCTTTTCAGGACATGAAGGCACACAAGTGTGTAGTCTCAGCAAACCAGCCAGGACCAGTCCATGGTCAATGGCCTTCTTATCAGGAGAAAGTTACTGAAATCAGTCTCTTGTCTGCTTGAAGCTATAGTTATGGCTTGTGGAACAAGGGGCTCAGTTACTCAGTGTCTGGTGGTTGGCAAGTTGCAGCTGCTTCGACATTGTTATCTCAAGGCCAGTGCTTGTTTAGCTTCTAGAAAAAAAGAAAAAACTTGTGGCAGTTAGAACATAGTTTATCCTTTAAGTGTAGGGGTGCGTAACTTAACCCTTGCCTGGCGTGGCTTTAGGTCCTGTTTATAATTTAGGTCCTGTTTATAATTTGGTATCATATTGTCACAAAGAGTCTGTTTTGTCAGCCTTATGACCTCTATTTTTGTATAAATTCTGGTCAGTTGTTTTGTGTAAACTGCAAAAGGGAACAGGTATAATGAGACATGTCTGACCTATCATCCCATCATAGCCAGAAACTCAGTTTCAAGGTTTCTGGGGTCCCCGTGGCCAAGAGGGAGTCCTTTCAGTCAGATGATGGGGCATGGGATTTTATTTTTAGTTTACAGTATTTACCTTACAAAATAGATGGAGGGCGGGCAGCAGGAGGAAGAAGAAATAATTCTCTCATTAGGGTAATAAGTAGTTAGGGAAAGACCTTGACATATGGATAATGTTTCTAGGAAGTTTCAGAGGCACAGTTATATAGCTGTTGCAATTAGCATCTAACAAGGAATTAGACTTGTTTATATATACATCACAGGGAAGAAAATTATGGAGGATATTTTTAAGCCACCAAGTGTGCTGAGAATCGATGAAATATTAAATGACTTCCTTTAAAAAATAACTTTTCTGGAACTGATAGTCAGGTCTGTATAACTGGCCATGCTGAGAGAAAAGTGAGCTAATAGGTTTCAGCGTAATTTTCTATCTAAACAAGCTTGGAGTACTTTAAGCAATTAACAAGCTTTCTGGGCTGATTCCAGATTACAGGGAAAAAATTGTAATGTGCAATATGCTCATGTGGGAACCCTTAAAAATCATCTCTGTGATTATCAAGTGATGAAGCCATAATCACAATGCTGGCATCTGTAGACTTTCTGACTCAGAGGTTTCTATGAATCCAATATTCTCACTAATTGTATTCCTTTCATAGACCTGCATCAAGAACTAGGGAAAAAAATGGCCTTTTATGCATAATGACAAGATACAATGTCCTAATGTGAATGGCTTCATAACAGTGTTGACATTCTCCCACTGGATTTATAAGGGAAAGGGAGTGACTTACTCCTAAAAGAGCTGACTGAATACAAGGAGATTAGTTCTGAATGAGGTCATTTGTAAAACCACACAGCCAACTATTTAACATGTTACATGGAATCTATACTGGAGACAGCTGCCACATTTGTGATACTAGCTCACATGGATCATACTCGGGACAACACTGAAGATTTTTGTGTGCTATAAAAAACAGGAAACTGTGTACCCATTTTTGCTCATTAACAATACCTTTCAATTAGTTAGAAAAGGTATGACTTCAAGAAAACTAGACAGAAATACAATTATCTTGTTTATCCTAGTATTGAGACTAGCCCAGGGTACAGTCTTTATTTCCCATCCTCTGTCATTAATGTTCCTATCTGAATAAAATAATAGACAGTTTGATTTTCCTTTTGCACTTTGGATCTAAGCAATAAAGAATGAAACATGGATATTCCTTGCACCCTGGTTACTGTATAGCATGTCCCTGCCCTCCCCACTCGACTGCTATCCCTCCCTTCTCTCTGCCTCCAGCTAGGACTTGTTATGGGAGCTATAAGCCCCTGGCATGTGAATGCCATGCACTATGTCAGAAAGCCAGCTATCCAGTATTTTATATTAAGGTGGTATAGGGGCTATATTGGGAGATAAACTTTCATTGGCTTATCCCAAGAGTTTTCAACCTGGAAAATATTAAAAGATGTCACCTCCTAAAAGGTGACAGTAGATGAAACTTTGTGAAATTTCTCTACTGGAAATTTGAAGAAAAATATTGCCATCCAGCCCTTAATGAAGCAAATCAAATCATACTGTATCAGGACCCTTGGTCAAGATATTATTTTTCATTATTAATAATCTAGTATTTCAGATTTATAGTCTTCATATATAACAAAATAACACATATGTAATAGTGTTGATAACCATGTGGTGGTGCTTCCCCTAAATATTTGAGACGTCACTATTGATGGTGACACCTGTCAAAGTTACACTCATCTCGTACTTTACCTCTGTCTCTTTTGCCTGGTCTTTGTTTTCCATGGTCCAGACAACAGAAATATTTTTGGTTGTCAACAGTCTGATGGTAAGAGCAGCCAGTATGCCTTAATAAACTCCACAAGAAGAGCACTGTTATCTCTCATGAAGATTCCAGAGCTCCTCTAGGTGGGATGTGGGGGGTATTGCAACAGTATTTAAAACTCTGTGCCATGCTGATAGCATAGATATTCTGAAAGTGCAATTCCAGCTGCCCAACTCTGTATTGGCCAGCCTCTATGAAGGCAGCCCTGTGATCCACAAGAAGAAAAGCAGTTCCTCCTCTCCCGCACAGGGACTGCCAGTAATGTGGTATTTTATTTTCTTCTCTTCAGCCCTTTACTCTGTCCACTTCTGTCTTAATTCAGCTTAGATTTCTTTGTCCATTATGAATGAGACTGTCTTACCAATATATATTTGAATCTTTTCTCAAGAACATAGATTATTCTTCTATCACAATTGCTGACAAACCCAAGTTGTGGGTCTAATTTAGCTGTCAGTTTTCTCCAAGACTATGTATAAAATCCTGAACAATGCCGAATATAATTGCACAAATTTGCAGATTTATGCCAGGCTCAATTCATGGTTTTGAATCTTGGATAGTCTATCACGTCCAGCAGCCCTTTAACTATGTGTTAAATGTTGCCACTTCATGTCTTGCAGGCCCTTCAGGCTCACTCTGTCTAAAATATATGTTGTCTCCACCAACCCTGTATCCAACCACTTATTCAAGCCAGAAGTCTTGGCATCTCTTGGAATCGATCCATTAATTTCCATCTCACTGTCATAACCGTAGTTCAGATCACTCTCATCTCTCACTTAGTCTATTTTAACAGCCACATAACTAGCATTGTTGCTCCAATCTTGTATTCCTCCAATCTATTTTCACTTTATAGATAGAATGATTTTTCAAAAAATCTTTAAAAGATCACGTTTAATGGATTCTTACTGTTATAAAACCCAACCCCTACCCATAGCTTAGGAGGCTCTACAGAATTTCTGCGTCTATATTTCCCGTATCATGTTTTGCTATTACCTTCCTCCCTAATCATCCAGCTTCTCTGTTCAGGCATACTGTTCTGCAAATGATACATGCACCCACCTTTGGCTTCCAGGGCTTCACACAAGACTTTTCTCTAGGTCTTAAAAAATTATATCTTGTCACTGCTTGTTTTTCTCATATTCATCAACCTATTTGATTGTTTAAATCTTTGTCAGCCCCTATTTCCTCTGGGAATCCCTGAGTGTTGCTGAGGTACACCATTATTCATGCTCTAATATCACCATTTCTGCATGTAATCAGATCTGTCTCCACCCAATCTCAAGTCCTTCCTTCCTTTCCCTCACCACCCCACCACATCACCATCCAATTTAAAAAGCTGTCTATTCTTTTTATCTCCCAAATTTATACCAAATTATTCTGTACCAGAGGCCTCTTATGTACCACCTAAGGCCTTCTTGGCCTCACCTGTCTCTTGTTCTAGCTTTGCTTGGATTCTGACCAAATTCATGTAGGTGCCACCTAACAGTGTCTCTCCTCCTTCCATCCCAGTATCTGTGGTCTCTTGCTCCAGGGCTTTCTTGTTTATGATGCTCAGGACCCTGCTCAACACCCATGCCCAGACTTGTGCAACCCAGAAGTTCAGGGAGCTCAGCACACCAAGAGAAAACTTAAACTAGTGCATGATTTTTTTTTTTTATCCTTCTTGACCTTCAGGGGATGATTCTAAGATGCAACTTACTTACCTTCTTACCAGTGCAGTCCTACAGACCTAACAGTTGGCACTTAGCAGTCACCCAGTTCAATAAGATAACTCACAGTGGTTCTCCATCTTCTGTTACTCCATCACTCCTGTTGTCCCTCACTCCTGCTCCCTAAATAAAAAGTAAAACATAGTATGCTTTCTCAGGCTAAGCTACATTATATTTCTCTCTGTCTTCACTGCCAATTCTCCAGTTAAAAACCACTATCATCTCTTACTTGGATTACTGCATTTTTCTCCCAATAGTCTTTCTAATTTTATTCAATAGTCCATTCACACTTTTAAAAGTAACCTTTGAAAATCATAAATCTGTTTACTTCACTTGCTTGCTTTAAAATTCTCAGCACTGTCCTGGGTTACAGAAATAAAAAGATAGATAAATAAATAAATAAAATCCTCAAGTAACTCCTCACTTAGAATAAAATCCAAATTCCTTACCGTGGCTTGCATAGACCTAGAGGAATTGGCTTTGCCCAGCCTTTCAATGTTATCTCATATAACACATCTGTAAGGTATGAAGTAAGAACCTAATTTTATTTTTCATTTTATTTTCCTTGCAAAAAGTTAATAAAAAAGAAGCACCTTCCACAGTGTAAATCCATTTGTCAAAAATCCACAGACTAACCTCGCCTATTCAGACTCCATTAGTCTGTTTTCACATTGCTGATAAAGACATACTGGAGACTGGGTAATTTATAAAGAAAAAGAGGTTTAATAGATTCACAATTCCATATGGCTGGGGAGGCTTCACAATCATGGCAGAAGGTAAAAGGCACATCCTACACGGCAGCAGGCAAGAGAGAATGAGAGCCAAGTGAAAGGGGAAACCCCTTAGAAAACCATCAGATCTTGTGAGACTTACTGACTACCATGAGAACAGTATGGGGGAAACTGCCACCATGATTCAATTACCTCCCACTGGCTCCCTCTCACAACACATGGGAATTATGGGAACTACAATTCAAGACAAGATTTGGGTGGGGACACAGTCAAACCATATCACAGACTAATATGGGTTTTAATTAAATTATACATTTTTGATTTAAAATTTGAATTATCATTCAACATTATTTTCCTTCAGCATTTTAAGGATGGAATCCCTTTACATATTGAAATCCATTATTACTGATAAGAATTATGCTGCCAATTGAGAATTTATTTTTTAAGCAATTTTTATTTTCCAATAGCTTTTATAATAATTTTATCTTTGAAATCATGACATCTTACTATGATTCTGTGATTTCTAATTTTTTACATTTTTTTCTGCTTAAGTCTCAGTGTACTCTTTCAATTTGAGAATTTATTTTTCCTCAACTTTAGAAAATTATTAACTGTGATTAATTAAAATTTTGCTTACTGGTCATATATTGTCTCTAATTCTGGCTTCTATATCCCTTAAATAATATTTTAATGCTTTCCACCCCTTTCTCTCTCAAAGGTACATTCTAAGTGATTTCTTTAGATTTACTGTCCAGATGAATCTTATCTTTAACTGTATCTGGTTTACGATTCAATATTTACATTCAGAATTTATATCTATAAAATTATATATAATCATATATATCATATGTAGTTATGATATATGACATCCTATATATACTATATGCTATAATATGTAATTATATCCTATAGAATTATATATAATATAGAATTATCATATATAATGTATAATCATATATAGGATATCATATACATCATATGTTATCTTGTATATATTATATATCATATATGTTACATATGATATCTATATATAATATAAAATATTTTTTTAATTAAAAAAGTTATGTTTATATCTAGACTTACTTGGGTTCTTTTCAAATTTTCTTTTTTTTTTTTTAGTTTTTTTTTTTATTATACTTTAGGTTTTAGGGTACATGTGCACAATGTGCAGGTTTGTTACATATGTATCCATGTGCCATGTTGATTTCCTGCACCCATTAACTCGTCATTTAGCATTAGGTATATCTCCTAATGCTGTCCCTCCCCACTCCCCCAACCCCACAACAGTCCCCGGGAGTGTGATGTTCCCCTTCCTGTGTCCATGAGTTCTCATGGTTCAATTCCCACCTATGAGTGAGAACATGCGGTGTTTGGTTTTTTGTCCCTGCGAGAGTTTACTGAGAATGATGGTTTCCAGTTTCATCCATGTCCCTACAAAGGACATGAACTCAACATTTTTTATGGCTGCATAGTATTCCATGGTGTATATGTGCCACATTTTCTTAATCCAGTCTATCATTGTTGGACATTTGAGTTGGCTCCAAGTCTTTGCTATTGTGAATAGTGCTGCAATAAACATACGTGTGCATGTGTCTTTATAGCAGCATGATTTATAGTCCTTTGGGTATATACCCAGTAATGGGATGGCTGGGTCAAATGGTATTTCTAGTTCTAGATCCCTGAGGAATTGCCACACTGACTTCCACAATAGTTGAACTAGTTTACAGTCCCACCAACAGTGTAAAAGTGTTCCTATTTCTCCACATCCTCTCCAGCACCTGTTGTTTCCTGATTTTTTAATGATGGTCATTCTAACTGGTGTGAGATGGTATCTCACTGTGGTTTTGATTTGCATTTCTCTGATGGCCAGTGATGATGAGCATTTCTTCATGTGTTTTTTGGCTGCATAAATGTCTCCTTTTGAGAAGTGTCTGTTCATGTCCTCTGCCCACTTTTTGATGGGGTTGTTTGTTTTTTTCTTGTAAATTTGTTTGAGTTCATTGTAGATTCTGGATATTAGCCCTCTGACAAGATGAGTAGATTGCAAAAATTTTCTCCCATTCTGTAGGTTGCCTGTTCACTCTGATGGTAGTTTCTTTTGCTGTGCAGAAGCTCTTTAGTTTAATTAGATCCCATTTGTCAATTTTGGCTTTTGTTGCCATTGCTTTTGGTGTTTTAGACATGAAGTCCTTGCCCATGCCTAGGTCCTGAATGGTATTGCCTAGGTTTTTTTGTAGGATTTTAATGGTTTCAGGTCTAACATTTAAGTCTCTAATCCATCTTGAATTAATTTTTGTATAAGGTGTAAGGAAGGGATCCAGTTTCAGCTTTCTACATATGGCTAGCCAGTTTTCCCAGCACCATTTATTAAATAGGGAATCCTTTCCCCATTTCTTGTCTTTCTCAGGTTTGTCAAAGATCAGATAGTTGTAGATATGCGGCATCATTTCTGAGGGCTCTGTTCTGTTCCATTGATCTATGTCTCTGTCGTGGTACCAGTACCATGCTGTTTTGGTTACTGTAGCCTTGTAGTATAGTTTGAAGTCAGGTAGCGTGATGCCTCCAGCTTTGTTCTTTTGGCTTAGGATTGACTTGGCAATGTGGCTCTTTTTTGGTTCCATATGAACTTTAAAGTCGTTTTTTGCAATTCTATGAAGAAAGTCATTGGTAGCTTGATGGGGATGGCATTGAATCTATAAATGACCTTGGGCTGTATGGCCATTTTCACGATATTGATTCTTCCAACCCATGAGCATGGAATGTTCTTCCATTTGTTTGTATCCTCTTTTATTTCATTGAGCAGTGGTTTGTAGTTCTCCTTGAAGAGGTCCTTCACATCCCTTGTAAGTTGGATTCCTAGGTATTTTATTCTATTTGAAGCAATTGTGAATGGGAGTTCACTCATGATTTGGCTCTCTGTTTGTCAGTGATTGGTGTACAAGAATGCTTGTGATTTTTGTACATTGATTTTGTATTCTGAGACTTTGCTAAAGTTGCTAATCAGCTTAAGGAGATTTTGGGCTGAGACGATGGGGTTTTCCAGATATACAATCATGTCATCTGCAAACAGGGACAATTTGAATTCCGCTTTTCCTAATTGAACACCCTTTATTTCCTTCTCCTGCCTGATTGCTCTGGCCAGAACTTCCAGCACTATGTTGAATAGGAGTGGTGAGAGAGGGCGTCCCAGTCTTGTGCCAGTTTTCAGAGGGAATGCTTCCAGTTTTTGCCCATTCAGTATGATATTGGCTGTGGGTTTGTCATAGATAGCTCTTATTATGTTGACATACGTCCCATCAATACCTAATTTATTGAGAGATTTTAGCATGAACGGTTGTTGAATTTTGTCAAGGCCTTTTCTGCATCTATTGAGATAATCATGTGGGTTTTGTCTTTGGTTCTGTTTATATGCTGGATTACATTTATTGATTTGCGTATGTTGAACCAGCCTTGCATCCCAAGGATGAAGCCCACTTGATTATGGTGGATAAGCTTTTTGATGTGCTGCTGGATTCGGTTTGCCAGTATTTTATTGAGGATTTTCACATCAATGTTCATCAAGGATATTGGTCTGAAATTCTCTTTTTTGGTTATGTCTCTGCCAGGCTTTGGTATCAGGATGATGCTGGCTTCATAAAATATGTTAGGGAGGATTCCCTCTTTTTCTATCGATTGGAATAGTTTCAGAAGGAATGGTACCAGTTCCTCCTTGTACCTCTGGTAGAATTCGGCTGTGAATCCATCAGGTCCTGGACTCTTTTTAGTTGGTAAGCTATTCATTATTGCCACAATTTCAGAACCTGTTATTGGTCTATTCAGAGATTCAACTTCTTCCTGATTTAGTCTGGGGAGGGTGTATGTGTCGAGGAATTTATCCATTTCTTCTAGATTTTCTAGTTTATTTGCATAGAGGTGTTTGTAGTATTCTCTGATGGTAGGTTGTATTTCTGTGGGATCGGTGGTGATATCCCCTTTTTCATTTTTTATTGCATCTATTTGATTCTTCTCTCTTTTCTTCTTTATTAGTCTTGATAGCGGTCTATTAATTTTGTTGATCTTTCAAAAAACCAGCTCCTGGATTCATTAATTTTTTGAAGGGTTTTTTGTGTCTCTATTTCCTTCAGTTCTGCTCTGATTTTAGTTATTTCTAGCCTTCTGCTAGCTTTCGAATGTGTTTGCTCTTGCTTTTCTAGTTCTTGTAATTGTGATGTTAGGGTGTCAATTTTGGATCTTTCCTGCTTTCTCTTGTGGGCATTTAGTGCTATAAATTTCCCTCTACACACTGCTTTGAACGTGTCCCAGAGACTCTGGTATGTTGTGTCTTTGTTCTCGTTTGTTTCAAAGAACATCTTTATTTCTGCCTTCATTCCATTATGTACCCAGTAGTCATTCAGGAGCAGGTTGTTCAGTTTCCATGTAGTTGAGTGGTTTTGAGTGAGTTTCTTAATCCTGAGTTCTAGTTTGATTGCACTGTGGTCTGAGAGACAGTTTGTTATAATTTCTGTTGTTTTACATTTGCTGAGGAGGGCTTTACTTCCAACTATGTGGTCAATTTTGGAATAGGTGTGGTGTGGTGCTGAAAAAAATGTATATTCTGTTGATTTGGGGTGGAGAGTTCTGTAGATGTCTATTAGGTCCACTTTGTGTAGAGCTGAGTTCAATTCCTGGATATCCTTGTTAATTTTCTGTCTCATTGATCTGTCTAATGTTGACAGTGGGGTGTTAAAATCTCCCATTATTGTTGTGTGGGAGTTTAAGTCCCTTTGTAGGTCACTGAGGACTTGCTTTATGAATCTGGGTGCTCCTGTGTTGGGTGCATATATATTTAGGATAGTTAGCTCTTCTTGTTGAATCGATCCCTTTACCATTATGTAATGGCCTTCTTTGTCTCTTTTGATCTTTGTTGGTTTAAAGTCTATTTTATCAGAGACTAGGATTGCAACCCCTGCCTTTTTTTGTTTTCCATTTACTTGATAGATCTTCCTCCATCCCTTTATTTTGAGTCTATGTGTGTCTCTGCACATGAGATGGGTTTCCTGAATACAGCACACTGATGGGTCCTGACTCCTTATCCAGTTTGCCAGTCTGTGTCTTTTAATTGGAGCATTGAGCCCATTTACATTTAAAGTTAATATTGTTATGTGTGAATCTGATCCTGTCATTATGATGTTAGTTGGTTATTTTGCTCGTTAGTTGATGCAGTTTCTTCCTAGCCTCGATGGTCTTTACAATTTGGCATGTTTTTGCAGTGGCTGGTAGCAGTTGTTCCTTTCCATGTTTAGTGCTTTCTTCAGGAGCTCTTTTAGGGCAGGCCTGGTGGTGACAAAATCACTCAGCATTTGCTTGTCTGTAAAGTATTTTATTTCTCCTTCACTTATGAAGCTTAGTTTGGCGGGATATGAAATTCTGGGTTGAAAATTCTTTTCTTTAAGAATGTTGAATACCGGCCCCCACCCTCTTCTGGCTTGTAGAGTTTCTGCTGAGAGATCAGCTGTTAGTCTGATGGGCTTCCCTTTGTGGGTAACCCGACCTTTCTCTCTGGCTGCCCTTAACATTTTTTCCTTCATTTCAACTTTGGTGAATCTGACAATTATGTGTCTTGGAGTTGCTCTTCTCGAGGAGTATCTTTGTGGCGTTCTCTGTATTTCCTGAATCTGAATGTTGGCCTGCCTTGCTAGATTGGGGAAGTTCTCCTGGATAATATCTTGCAGAGTGTTTTCCAACTTGGTTCCATTCTCCCCGTCATTTTCAGTTACATCAATCAGACGTAGGTTTGGTCTTTTCACATAGTCCCAAATTTCTTGGAGGCTTTGTTCATTTCTTTTTATTCTTTTTTCTCTAAACTTCCCTTCTCACTTCATTTCATTCATTTCATCTTCCATCAGTGATACCCTTTCTTCCAGTTGATCACATCTGCTACTGAGGCTTCTGCAATCTTCTCATAGTTCTCGAAACTTGGCTTTCAGCTCCATCAGCTCCTTTAAGCCCTTCTCTCCATTTGTTATTCCAGTTATCCATTCGTCTAATTTTTTTTCAAAGTTTTTAACTTCTTTGCTATTGTTTTGAATTTCCTCCTGCAGCTCAGAGTAGTTTGATCATCTGAAGCCTTCTTCTCTCAGCTCGTCAAACTCATCCTCCATCCAGCTTTGTTCCATTGCTGGTGAGGAACTGCATTCCTTTGGAGGAGGAGAGGTGCTCTGATTTTTAGAGTTTCCAGTTTTTCTGCTCTGTTTTTTCCCCATCTTTGTGGTTTTATCTACTTTTGGTCTTTGATGATGGTGTTGTACAGATGGGTTTTTGGTGTGGATGTCCTTTCTGTTTGTTAGTTTTCCTTCTACCAGACAGGACCCTCAGCTGCAGGTCTGTTGGAGTTTACTAGAGGTCCACTCCAGACCCTGTTTGGCTGGGTGTCAGCATTGGTGGCTGCAGAACAGCTGATTTTCGTGAGACCACAAATTCAGCTGTCTGATAGTTCCTCTGGAAGTTTTGTCTCAGAGGAGTACCCGGCCGAGTGAGGTGTCAGTCTGTCCCTACTGGAGGGGTTCCTCCCAGTTAGGCTGCTCAGGGGTGAGGGACCCACTTTAGGAGGCAGTCTGTCTGTTCTCCGATCTCCAGCTGCATGCTGGGAGAACCACTACTCTCTTCAAAGTGTAAGTCAGACAGGGACATTTAAGTCTGTGGAGGTTCCTGCTGACTTTTTGTTTGTCTGTGCCCTGCCCCCAGAGGTGGAGCCTACAGAGGCAGGCCAGCCTCCGTGAGCTGTGGTGGGCTCCACCCAGTTCAAGCTTCCTGGCTGCTTTGTTTACCTAAGCAAGCCTGGGCAATGGCGGGCGCCCCTCCCCCAGCCTCGCTGCCGCCTTGCCGTTTGATCTCAGACTGCTGTGCTAGCAATCAGCGAGACTCCGTGGGCATAGGACCCTCTGAGCCAGGTGCGGGACACAATCTCCTAGCATCCCGTTTTCCAGGCCCGTTGGAAAAGCGCAGTATTAGGGTGGGACTGACCGAATATTCTAGGTGCCATCTGTTACCCCTTTCTTTGACTAGGAAAGGGAACTCCCTGACCCCTTGCACTTCCTGAGTGAGGCAATGCCTCACCCTGCTTCGGCTCGCACACAGGGCGTTTCACCGACTGTCCTGCACCCACTGTTTGGCATTCCCTAGTGAGATGAAACCGGTACCTCAAACAGAAATACAGAAATCACCCGTCTTCTGTGTCGCTCAGGCTGGGAGATGGAGACCAGAGCTGTTCCTATTCGGCCATCTTGGCTCCACCCTGCAAAATGTCTTTTCAAATTTTCTAACTCTTTTTATGCATTTTTTTATTCCTACCTTATGAATTCTGTTCTTTGTCTTTTTGAACACTTAGATAAACTTATTGTAAATTTTCTTTCAGACAATTTTGTTTATTTCTAGTTCTAAGTATCTAAATTCTTCTACTTACTGAATCTGTGATTCTCTCCAACAGTGGTTCATTCTGTGTGATTTGGATAAATTTACTATGAGCTCATCTTTATCCTGTCATTTTGTATTGTTTTGGGGGGAAGTCAAATATGCTCTGGACTGTGTAACTGCCTTACATAGCAGTTTCATAGTCAGCACTGAAAATAGGGTGTTTCATTGGCTCTTAATTTCTTGGCCCCACACATTTTTCTAACACCATTTTGAAGTTTTCATTTTTCCCCATGGACAAGCCAATGGAAGACAAACCTTGCTGCTTCCCAGGTGCAGTGGATGGTGATTTTCTGGTATTCATTTCAGAGATGGGGAAGTCTTCAGGCTTTAGGGAAGAAGCTTAGTGCTGGTTTTCTATGCATTTAAGATATGTGGATAAACACTTACCCTTTTGTTATCTAACACAAAACCATACTGTTAAGATTTCAATATATTTTCAATAACCTACTGAGGTTGTTGGCAGCAGCCCTTGCTCACAGCTCTGATGTTTCATATTTTCTTCCTTTTAATCTCATGGTGATTTATCTCTTTTGGTTTCCAAATATTCTTTATCTTATCCAAGCATTCACTTGTGTATGGAGCTGCTTGGACCCTATTTGACATATTTCTTGTGAAATATAAAACTTAATCCTCATGTTATTTGAATTGGAATTGAGCTACAAATATAAAACATAAGATAGATATCTGTCACTTCCAAGAGAATGTTGCAGGTCTGCATTTACGCAATATTTCGTCTACACCCTCAATACATCAATAAGGCTTTGAGGTTTAATTTGTGCAAAGAAACATGAACGTCTGCGTTTAACTTTCTCTGGAGAACTTTTTTAAACTATATTTTCCACCTGCTTACTGGTAATACATAAATATTTGTATTGTCTTACTATACTCTCAATTATTACATTTAGATATTACCCTACTTGGAGGCTATAATATAGAAAAGGTGTCTTGTAATAGGGTGATAACAGTGGAAATGAAGAAAATCTCAGATTTAAGACATATTTATAAATTATGATTGAGATCACTTGGTGGACAGATGTGAGGGTGGTAAAGATAGAGATATCGAGGGTGACATTACCGTTTCTGCCTTGACGTAAGGTGGAGGTATCATTGATGAGAGAAAGAAGACTGAGGAATGGGAGGGAGAAGCAGATGTGGAATGGGAATGAGAGAATCAGTTTAGTTTTATAATAAACTTACACTAAAAACACTTCCTACACAATAATTTGTTATTCCAATGAAGGAAAGTACTTGGTAGCAAGGCATATCTTTGTGAAAACAGATGAGCCATGACAGGAGAGTAACTAAAGACAGCAGGGATGAAGGGCTAATAAGGAGGCCAAGCACCTAAACAAAATATTGGAACCTCCTCTCCCAGGTGGTGTCCTGATGAGGTCAAGAGGTCCACTCAACTTCTTTTTTCATGTAGCTGGAGGAATGATATTGAAATGACATTTAGAGCACCTCATTTTCATAACTGACCCATCACAATTACAGCCTTCAGTGATGAAAAAATAAAATTTATCTTTCTATACTCAAAACCTGTGGAGCAGGAGACCTCACAGAAATAAAATGTCTAGTAGTTGGAAATATTCTAAATAGTTTTGGCAGTGGAGAAACATTTCCTTCTCAGTGGCACTCCAACATCTTCATGCTGGAGTCATCAGCGTAGTGATTAGCATCCTAACTTAGCTGCAGATACTTTGCATGTGAAGGAGATGGAGAGCATTTTTGAAGGATTTTTCTGGATGGTCTGGCTGTGATAGAGTGTTGAATGATAGCCTGAGGCACTTCTTGTCCGATTTTGTGCATGGTCCTAATTAGACAGGAACAATTCTATTGCCAGACAAATATGTGAGGGATTAATAAGCCAGTTTTGGCTATTATCAGTGCAAATGAGCCACCTAAGTGACAACAGGACAGAAGTGTAGGCTACATTCTCCTCTGCCTTTGCCTGCAAACATGAATTTATATACAGGCAAACTCTTTCTCAGTCTTCTTAAGGAAACCATCATGGAATTTGTGCATTTCAAACTTCAGAGTTGATTTCTTTCCAGCCTAGGAGAGTATATAAAGTTACGCTAAAAATGAACCTAGGAAAACAGAATCAATTCCACGATGGGAAGAGGAAAAGACCATTTCACTGTATTTATTACTTTATTACCCTCCTCCCCACAAAAGAAAAAAAATCCACACCTCCTTGAGCCTCATAGGCATCTCTGCTCTGATAGAGAAGGCAGAAGAAAGGAATAAAAGTAAAATATTTCCAGTATAGCTTCCTTTATGGAACATGAGAACTTTGGGACAATATAAGAATGACTTAATTAAGTAGCTAATTCTACAAACATGTATTGATGTCCAACTATTAATGAGGTTTTTGTATCCCCGGGTAAACAAAAATCAGGACGGCCTCTGCAGTTAAGCTTAGGTATATATGGCCAGCCATTAATAAACTTGCAGAACCATACTTTGGGTGCATTCAGTCTCTTTTTCTTTCACATCATTTATTTTCTTTTTTCCTCATTTTTTTCATCTATTCAATTATTTACCCTCAAAGTATCTTCTCAGAAAAAGTTTGACAACATTCAATGATCTGTTTAAATGTCCGATCTAAAACAACTGAAATAAGATGAGGGAATTCTCCCCATGGTAATAAAAAGTATACATTTAAGTAAAAAGCCTACAGTGTTAGACACATTAGTAAGACTGTTATCTTAAAACAAGAATCACTATTATCAACAACATTTTTAATAATTTTTTTTAATTCTTTGTTTTTCTAATCCATTTCACAGGTAGCTGAAAGAGTAAATGTAATAAAATGCAATTCTAATCATGCCACTTCTCCCATGAAAACCTTTCAATAGCATTTTAATGAGCTCAGGATAAAAATAAATCCCTTAAAGTAGCCTTTACTCAACAAGTATTTGCTAAATAGCTAACGTCTGTGCAGCACTGTCGAAGGTACTAAAGATATACCATGAGTAAACAACAGAATGTTGTAGCCAGAAATTCCATATGGCCATTTTGGATTTTTGTTGTTGCTGCTGCTGTTACTAGTATTTGATAAAGTATTACAGAAAACATTAAAACAAGTGAAACTATGTACTAAGGAGAATAACAACAGTTTTCTACTGTTTAGTCGTTAAGCCTGTTTAGGGATAGAATTTGAAGTATCTAAAGGAGATAGAATAGCATAGGTCATGTAGTACCACCTCTCCCAGCTGGGTTTTTGGCAGAACCTGGGAAAAAAACACTCAAGTCTGAGCTTGATGATGACAACTGACACTGCTGAGGTTCCTCTGTGTTTGTTCTTTTTCTAAAATAGCACACAGAGTGAGGCTGGTTCATCAAATTTTCTTTTATTTTTAGAAGTAGACAGTGAAGATTCAAACTTTTATTTCTTCTTTCAAGTAAATTTAGATTTCCCAGTATCCTGACTGTATATAGCTATTTTTATTTGAAAGCACTTTACACTTATTTTAAAGAAATATGTAGAAGGGTAATGAGAGCACCAAGAATTAAAATCATGACCATTGGTCTACAGCTCTTGATTCCATTTGGAGATGGCAGCTTGATGTTACATTCAACTTAGGTCTTCCTAGTTTAAGTTCCAAAAGTATGGTCCACCTGCCATCTAAACAAGTGCATAACTTGATCTCTTCTCCTTCAAGGACATGTTTCGAAGCATAAATGTCAGAAGAGATGATTATTTCTTACTCATGTTTCTGGTGAATTATTTGCATATGTAAGGGCCCTCAGGATGGTGACCCCATTTCATAATTCCTCTGCCATTCCACAAAATCTGATTACGAGCATCAATTATCCTGCTAAGGTTTTCTGGAGAGAGGGCACTCCACTTTTATGTGAAGTTGAGCAATTAAGTCTTCAGTATGAAGTGGGACTGGATGGCTATTTTCTGCTAAATGGATACATTCCTACTAGAGATGTGATTTTGTCAAAGCCATTTAATCACATGATATCTGGATATCAATTTTTAATATAAAATAGGGACAAAAATGCTATCTTGTCAATTCCATAGAATTTTCAGAGGATAAAATGACATTAGGTTTATGAAAGTACTCTGTAACATTTCAAGGAGTGGGAAGGATATGATGTTGAGCCCCTCAAACTTGATGGGGAAAAACTACCCTTCATCTGTTGCAAGGAGGTTTTGCCTCTCTTTTGTTTAGTTTTCCTGTGGGATGTGTATGAAATTTCTGAGTGGAGGGTTAAAATAAGGCTTGCATTTTCTACTCCCATCAATGTTTATCACCAGAAATATATTTTTAACAGACTCCTCTTTTACCAGAAAATATGTGTATTTAAATCTCTCTAGCCAAAGATACTAGAAAAAATTTTATGTGATTTTAAAATTAGCTCAGTTTAATTTTAGCTCGAGTTATTATCACAACACTAAATCTATTTGGACATTTGAAAAAAATACAGAATAAGTTAAGCAAGCTTTGTTTTTTTCAGCAAAGCAGAAAAAAATCAGAGAAACCAAAAGACTTTTAAAAACAAAACATAAAATTTCACATTCTACTTTCAGTAAAATACTCCAAATGAGAGAACCAAATTGCTTGCTCTCATTTAAATAGCTCAGCAATACCTGAAGTGAATACCACAAGCTTGTTTTTGTGCCACTTATCTCAGATTTGCCTTTTCATGAACATTTTTGAAAGTGGGAATAATGTCAGTGATAGCTTCGTCTCATGTTCTGGAAAAATAGAACAGAAAATTACCCACCTCTGGTGCATTGGTTGTAGAGCTGCCTAAATTATTCAAACAAACCACAGCACCCATGCTCGCACTGACTTTTGAATGATTCTCTTTGATATGAGATAGTTCCCTACAGTGGGTACTCAGCTCTAATCTTCACTGCCCTTCATTTCTCAGAATTTTCTACCCTACAGTTCTGTTTGTACGTCACAGAATTGTCAAAGCCTTAGTTGATTTCTTGGCTACCAGAATAAAAAGGTAAAAATATTGTGTGTTGAAAAGTGAAAGTTCTATGAAGCAAAATAAATCAGAGTAAGGGATAGAAGTAGTGTTAGGGAGCCAGGGAATACTGGGTGCAAGATGATGAGGGAAGGGGTTGTTTTAGATAGGGTGGTCAGAGAAGGTCCCATTTATTTGGAAACATTTGAGCAGAGACTTGAAAGAATTCCTAAGCAAACTATGGAAATATTTGGGGGAAGAATATTCCAGGCAGATAATACTGCATATGCAAATCTTCTGAGAGACAAGGGGTGTCTGGCATGTTAAAGGAACCCCAATGAGGCCCATTTGGATCAAGTGAAAATGGGTGACAGGGAGATGAGACTGGGGTGCAGGGAGCTGTGGGCTCTTGAGGCAATTGAATTTTACTGTGAGTGAAGTGGGAGGGTTCTGAGCAAAGGATAACAAGATGAGATATTTTAGAGCCAAGAATGACATAGCTGGAATTTTGTTTAACAAGTCGACTTGCTATTCCATTGAGAAGAGACTGTAGGGAGAAAGACTAGATAGGAATCTATGACAATAATCAAGGCAAAAGAGGATGCTGGCATGGACCAGGTGGTAGGATGGATGGTTTAAGAACGGTTAGAGGCTGGATGCATTCTGAAAGTAGGTTTAATAACATGAATGGAATCAATACGGGGTATGAAAGAAAGAAGTCAATGATGATCCTAAGAATTGTGCCATGATCAAGCATAAGTGTCTTCAGATAGAATACTTTTGGCATATGTAAGAAATAGAATGGACAGGAAGACCTCGGACTAGTGTGTGAAGGGAAGAATAAAATATCAGAGAAAGGGAGAGCGAGAGCAGGGCAAGCTATTCTAAGTGGGAGATAGAAGATCAAAATAAGATTATTCTAGGTAGAAAGGAAAGCCATTTGAGAGTTTTAAACAGGGGACTAACATGAACTGATATATATTTTTCAAAGATTCCTCTGGCTTCTCTGTGGAGATTAGATATACATGAGCAATAGAAAGAGAAACATCCAGTTAGGAGGTGACTGCTTTAGTCCAAGCAAGAGAGAATGGTGATGTGGACAGGATACTAGCAGTGAGAGATGAAAATAAATGTAAGGAACTAAGATATGTTTTAGAGATGGATTCATCAGGTGTTACTGATGAATTAAGGAGGACAAGGGAATTAAAGAAATTAAGATAATTAAGGAAATCAGTTCCCCTTATCAATTAACACTCTAGGTATCATCAACTACCATTTAATCAGAAAGACCATATTCCAGATATAATTGTCACAAATACCTCAGTTTTCTGTATCTCCTACTATACCACAAACTATGCCAACTGACATAATGAATGTTAGAAGTGGGGTTTTATTGATGATATTCGTAGCTTATTATTATAAATACCAAAGTAGATATTAGAAATAGTTTCTCGTGAATGTGTGGAACTAAAGGAAGACTACTCGCATGAGAATAAGCAAAAGCTATTTATTCAGAGCTTGCTGTAGCACGGGAGCCAGCCACTATCATTTGCATTTGGAAGATACTCAAAGGCAGGCAGAGGGGCGGGAAAGGTCGGCAGTGGGAGGAAAAGGGAAGGCTTCAGGTACACCCTCATTGGAGGCTGCAGGTGGACTAACTAGAAACCAGGCATCTTGTGTGATTAGTTTATTTGAACAATTATGCTTTATGATACGTCTGCTTAAAATAGTTTCCAAAATACTTTTTGGTAACTTACAACTTAGAAAGACTTATGCTAAATTAAGTAATAGATAGTTATTAAATATCTAGATCATCTCTAAATAAGATTAAATATTGAGACATTGATTTCTAAACATAAACTTAAGTTTGGGCCGGGCGCGGTGGCTCACGCCTGTAATCCCAGCACTCTGGGAGGCCGACGCAGGGGGATCACGAGGTCAGGAGATCGAGACCACGGTGAAATCTCGTCTGTACAATTAGCTGGGTGCGCTGGCGGGCGCCTGTAGTCCCAGCTACTCAGGAGGCTGAGGCAGGAGAATGGCGTGAACCCAGGAGGCGGAGCTTGCAGTGAGCTGAGATCGCGCCACTGCACTCCAGCCTGGATGACAGAGCAAGACTCTGTCTCAAAATAAATAAATAAATATAAAATAAAATAAACTTAAGTTTATATACTTTGACTTCTTTTATAATATGACATAGAAAGGCTATGTATATTTAAGTATGTTGATAAATATGTTTCTTTGAGTATGCTTGATAAACATTGAGAAACTGTACTATAAGGAAGCACAGATCTATAATATTGTGAGATCAAATATCCTTTGGCTTTGCTAGTCGGCTACAAAATGCTGGCATGTGACAGACAGTTCACAATTATCCACTTCCTAGTTTCTTCTGCAAAATAACAGTTACTAATAGTTAAAAATTATGATCAATGTGTGCAAATGAAAGCACGAGAAGCAACAGGGGCAAAGGAAAACAACTTTCTCTGCAAAATTTACGAGATATGTAGGATATGGTTCTGTTAAGAGAAAAAAAAATTATCCTAAAATAAGATGAATGGTTGTACCAGAAAAGGGATGAAAAAGTATAGGAGAAAGCCTGAATGGATTTGAAAAGCTGTAAAGGTTTACAGAAAAGAAATTTTACTACTGGGGATCAGTACTGGCTAAGATTTGATGGTTTTTTTTTTTTAATGAGTTTTAATATCAGTACTATACCGATAGAAAACTAGAGTTTGTTTCTCTCTGTTAAAGTGACAAATATTTCTTAGATTATCGGTCGGCTCTTAATAAAAGTTTGTAAATAGTGTTACCTTTGAATAATTTATTGTATTAGTTCATTCTTGCATTGCCATAAAGAAATACCTGACACTGGTCATTTATTAAGAAAAAAGGTTTGTCTCATGGTTCTGCAGGCTTTACAGGAAGCATGGTGCTAATGTCCCCTCAACTTCTGAGCAGGCTTTAGGAATCTTACAATCATGACAGAAGGCAAAGGGGGAGCAGTCACTTCACATGGCAAAAGCAGGAACAAGGGGGGTGGGGAGGAGGGGCCACACACTTTTAAACAAGCAGATCTCCAGAGAACTCAGTCACTATCATGAGGTCAGCATCAAGAAGATAGTGCTAAACCACTCATGAGAAATCCACCCCCATGATTCAATCACCCCCTACCAGGCCCCACCTCCAATATTGGGAATTACAATTCAACATGAGATTTGGGGACACATGTCCAAACTATATCATCTATCTAGGAAGTAAAGTTTCTGTGTTTAATTAGAGTAATTTCCTGTGCTTCATGTTGACTTCATTATGTTCTTGACTATTTAAAAAAACAGTCTTCTCACTTGAAAAGGAGCTAGAATTTTTATAGTTATTTTACCTCCTATATTTGTTTTTGAAATCTTTCATTGTCACTTTGGTTAAATAGGTAGCAAAATCTCATTTCTCAATAACTCGTAGTCTGATTTAACTAACTGGTCAAACCTCCTGACAATAGTTGATATTTTGTCTTCCAAAAATCTAATCCTAAATAATATTTTTTATACCTAAAACTGACTTTGGGAAACTGGAAAGTAATAAAGGATCTTTCTGCTTGTAAACAGAAAGGTACAAAAAAATTAGGTTTTTATGAGATGCTGAATTTCATGGGAAGTGTTGTCAAGTAAAATATGCTATGCTTTCTTAGGTTATATTTTTATAGGTAAAATGTTGTTAATATAAATATTTTAGAAATTATGTTAAATTCCTGAAAACTTACCAATGCTTTCACTGTCCATGATAGGTTCTAGCACTGCTATGCCTTCTATCAAACTAGAGTATAGTACTGTCAGTCATAACCCAGGGTTTTTTAAATGTATGCCACAGAAACAGCCAAATATATTTGTCAGTCCATTATTCGTGTAATGAACTTTCATTATATATTTAATCAAGCAATTTTTAGTCCTTTGTCATCCACAGATACAGATGTTCCTTGACTTACAATGAGGTTACAACTGATAAAACTGTTATAAGCTGAAAATATTGTAAGTCAAAAATGCATTTTACATGCCTAGCCTACTGAACCTCATAGCTTAGCCTAGCCTATCTTAAACACACTTAGAACACTTACATTAGCCTATAGTTGGGCAACATCTATCACAAAGCCTATTTTATATTAAAGTGTTAAATAGCTCATTTAATTGATTGAATACTGTACTGAAAGTGAAAAACAGAAACGTGCTATGGGTTATAAATGTACGATTCCTACTGAATGCATATATATCTCTTTTACACAATTATAAAGTTGAAAAATCATTAAGTCATAAGTTGGGGATTGTCTGTATATTTTTGTTTTATCCTAATGTTTTCCTGAAAGTGCTTGCAATCAGCAACAGACAAGAATGCCCTGTCTTCAACAACAAAAAAACCTTCAATAAGGGTTTTTTACAGAGACCCATGGAAGGAACTATACTAAGCATTCTGGGACACAGGCTTCTGATGGCCTTGCTCAAATAACTTTGAGGCCATACTACTGGACTTAGTCAGAATTTCCAGATTTCCAAAACTCTGATAGAGAAGCTGATGGGTGCATGATATTGCTAACCTAATATCAAGCGGACAAGAATTAATTCTGTAAGACTGAATGAAATGATGAAAAATGATTATGGATTTGGAATATTACTGATGATTTAAGATTCTATTTTCTTGATCTAAAAAACCTTTTTTCTCTTTTCTTTTAAACTACATATAATGCATAAAAAAATTTAGTAAATTATGCTTTTGTAAACAGAAATGAAACATTTTTTTCTTCTTGCCTGCTGTCTCCAGAATTCAGAAACTCTCAAGTATTCTTATTTTCATGGCAATATAATTGTTTGCATTAGGTTCAGTAAGAATCTGTCCTCTTGGTAACAAGCATAATTAGAAACATTGATTATATAACCAAGATTTTCACTGGAATATCATATTTGAGTTTGACATGCACAGAATCAAATATGACCAGATGGTTTTAAGGAATGAATTTGACTTTATGGAGTCAATGCTAACAAAGCCTTCTTGGGAAAACCATCCGGGTGCCTGGCTTATAGGATTCCCAGCCTTAGAGTTGAGTAAGGAAAGTCACTTCCTGGCAGGCCCAGGAACATTAAAATATTTTGAGAACCTCAAGAAGAAAGGAATTCATCCAAATATATATGCACTGCTGGTGAAATCTGGTGACAAGTTCTTAACTCTATGTTCTTAATTTTGCTTTGCTGGAAGTTGTTATAAGGAGTTTCAGATTGCAGTTTTAAAAGCTTCTTGAGGCTAGAAAGTAGAGTTAAGAACTTGTCACCAGATTTCACCAGCAGTACATATATAGCACTAAATGCCCACAAGAGAAAGCAGGAAAGATCTAAAATTGACACCCTAACATCACAATTGAAAGAACTAGAAAAGCAAGAGCAAACACATTCAAAAGCTAGCAGAAGGCAAGAAATAACTAAGATCAGAGCAGAACTGAAGGAAATAGAGACAGAAAAAACCCTTCAAAAAATCAATGAATCCAGGAGCTGGTTTTTTGAAAAGATCAACAAAATTGGTAGACTGCTAGCAAGACTAATAAAGAAGAAAAGAGAGAAGAATCAAATAGATGCGATAAAAAATGATAAAGGGGATATCACCACCAATCCCACAGAAATACAAACTACCATCAGAGAATACTATAAACACCTCTACACGAATAAACTAGAAAATCTAGAAAAAATGGATAAATTCCTCGACACATACACCCTCCCAAGACTAAACCAGGAAGAATTTGAATCCCTGAATAGACCAATAACAGGCTCTGAAATTGAGACAATAATTAATAGCTTACCAACCAAAAAACAACCCCATCAAAAAGTGGGCAAAGGATATGAACAGACACTTCTCAAAAGAAGACATTTATGCAGCCAAAAGACACATGCAAAAATGCTCATCATCACTGGCCATCAGAGAAATGCAAATCAAAACCATAATGAGATACCATCCCACACCAGTTAGAATGGCGATCATTAAAAAGTCAGGAAACAACAGGTGCTGGAGAGGATGTGGAGAAATAGGAACACTTTGACACTGTTGGTGGGACTGTAAACTGGCTCAACCATTGTGGAAGACAGTGTGGCAATTCCTCAAGGATCTAGAACTAGAAATACCATTTGACCCAGCCATCCCATTACTGGGTATATACCCAAAGGATTATAAATCATGCTGCTATAAAGACACAGGCACATATATGTTTATTGCGGCACTATTCACAACAGCAAAGACTTGGAACCAACCCAAATGTCCAACAATGATAGACTGGATTAAGAAAATGTGGCACATATACACCATGGAATACTATGCAGCCATAAAAAAGGATGAGTTCATGTCCTTTGTAGGGACGTGGATGAAGCTGGAAACCATCATTCTCAGCAAATTATCGCAGGGACAAAAAACCAAACACCGCATGTTCTCACTCATAGGTGGGAATTGAACAATGAGAACACTTGGACACAGGAAGGGGAACATCACACACCGGGGCCTGTCATGGGGTGGGGGGAGTGGGGAGGGATAGCATTAGGAGATATACCTAACGTAGATGATGGGTTGATGGGTGCAGCACACCAACATAGCACATGTATACATATGTAACAAACCTGCACGTTGTGCACATGTACTCTAGAACTTAAAGTATAATAAAAAAAGGTGTATATGATTACCTTTCTTGCTACAATAATGTAAATAATTAAGCCAAATCTATTACTTGACTTATTTTGTGATTGAGGGTAATTTATCACTTTTTAAAATGTGGTATCATCGAAAAGTAAAACCTAACTGCCTGTGTCCTTATTGGGACCCTAGGCTGTCTTTTAGCTGACCTTTCCACCAGGACCTGAAGAAACCCTGTGAGCTAAAGCAATATGACTTGATATAAACTTCAAATGACTCATCTCAACTGTAGATCAAGTATGGGCAACTTGTGTCTGAAACTGCTCTGTGTGGGCCACTCAGGGAGTTCACCAGAATTCCCATATCTCCCATCATCTACTCCAGAAAATAATTATGACTGGACAATCTTACCAAAGCCTCTCTGATGTCTGTGCCATCACTAAAAACATTCAAATTGGGAAATCCTTCAGATTGCTCCTGATGTCCTCATTCTACCTTCTAAGAAGCCTAAAGCCCAGTGTATAGAAATCTTGACTGGCTGCTCTCTAGACTCAAAAATTGGTGTGCTCCAATCATTAATTTTTGTTTTCCTTTTGATTTCCACAGAAATTCCCCTCACTAAATGCCTGATTGCTCATAGCAAATATCCTCTACTGCCAAGTCTCAGCAGATGGTTCAACTAGTCTTTCAATAACAGAAATCTGATGAAATAAACTACATAAAACAACTTTCCTAAGTTATTCAATGGGATGCCTGGTTTTCTTTAAACAAAATGGACAACCAATCAAGATGACCTTAATGTTCTCAGTTTGACTAAACTTTAGACAGGTTTCCTCCTGTCTAGGCACATAACCTCCTTCTAAGAGCACTTAATTGCTTTAGAAAAGTTGCAGTTGTAGATTATTTTCTCTGCCCTTTTTAAGATGTAAATATTTTTAAAAGCCTCTTCCAAGTTTTACAACTATGAATGTCTTTCTCAAAGACCAGAAAGCCATTGCTTTCAAAAGTAATCATCAAGGAAGATAGCACTCCATCTCCCAGGTTTTCTAGGAGGACAGTAGCTTAACTTTGTCAGGTGCCTTCTTTCAAGTTGTAAAACTACCCCTTGTCATGAAGACACTAGACACAGTTTTTTTTTCTTCTTTTGGGTAAAGCCAGTTAACAAAATCAATTGGCCTAAGATCAACCTAGCCCAGCTCTTTGTTTCAGGAGAGTTGAGCTCAGCCACAGTTCTAGTCGGTCTACTCTATGTAATAGCCTTCAGTAAAGTGTTTTTTTGCCTGTTAAAGTAGCCGGCGCAGTTTTTTCTTTGACACTGGCTATCCTTGTCTATTGAAAAGAACCTAATAGTTAGGGCAGACCAAGTGGATTAGGCCAATTCATAGCAATCTGAACATTCTTGGGCAAGTTATCTTCTCCAACGCTCTATCTACTCACCCTTTCAATCATAGATAATACCATTTGATTTTTGTGAAGATTAAAAGCACTAGTGTTTATTAAAAACCTATCACACTGCCCAAAGAACCAGACCATCTAAATAATTGTTAATACCTCTTCTTCCTAATTCATCTCCTTGGCTAGTGACTTAACACAACAAGGTGATTTACCTGTTTATATATTACATGTCATAGATATCAGATACTCCTGTTAAGAAGCCTCACATGATCTTCCAGTATTCTTTTTCATACTTTTAATGAAAGAATTCAGGTATAAACTACCTGGAGAGATCACGCCTCCCATTGTTCAAGCCAGGCCCACTTAATAGCCTCCATTTTAGCAGCCAATAGATAGACAACAATCCACACCTGCTGAAGACACCTATAGCCTAGAAATATGGCGAGTGAGCAGAAGCAGCAGAAGTGCTGAAAGTGAAAAGCAGACACACACATTTTCACAACTCTTCCCAAGATTAGACACTCCCCTAATCTCAATTTGGCTTCAGGTATCTGTGACTGTCATCTCTATTCAAAGCAGCAGCCACAGCCATTCTCCCCAAATGTTCTCTCTGAACTCATTCTCTCACAAGCCATGTATTTTTTTTGTACTAATAGCCTACAACTCTATTTTATAAAAGATTTTCAATACATGCAGTCTTTTGCGGGAAGTATCATTTTCTAAAATTAACTCCCTCCCTTTATTAATACTTGTTCTCTCATATTGGGAAATGTGAACAGTAAGTGCCCTTTCATGGGCTTCATTCATCGGTTAAGTATTGAGGGGCCAGCACTTGAATCAATACATGCACTCTTTTAGAATTAAATTGCTCTCTATTAGAGAGCCAGAGGAAATGTCTTCAAACATGAAATACTTTGCGTTTATCTGTTTCCTGTGTTCAGTTGTTTTGGAACACATACACCCTTTTGCCTAATTTAAATATCACCTGTGAATGTTTGTAATTATCCTCCGCCAGCATTATATGAGGAGGTGGGGGGAAAAAAGAGTGTTTCCTGTTTCTAAAAATAACATTGTTTCTGAAAGTTTTTTAAAAAATAAATTGAACTATATTAAGTGTGTAGAAGGCACAGATTAAATAACACCTGAACCGACTGATTGTGTTAAGGAAATAATTTGCCTCCTCAAAACTCAGATCATTGTCTACCTGGAGAAAAAGGGGTACTTTTAGTAGGAGATGGGATATAAAATTACTTATGCTCCTCCACCCCAACAAGTTTGGTGTTTGATTTTCCTCACCCATGGAGAATCCAACAGAATGCTGCTCTTATTGATTGAAGCATTTTGTGGTGTTTGGGTGGAGGGAAAAAAAAAAAAGATTGTTAGCACTGTACCAACATTGGGCATTGCCGTAGGGTAGATAACTCTCCTAATTTTCTAGACTGTCCCAATGTTTGCACTGAGTTCTACTACCTGGAAACTCCTCAGTCCCAAGCAGACCAAGATAGTGGGTCATCCTAGCATTTCACCTACCTTCTTTGTCACTCTTCATTTTCAATCTTTGTGGTAAATTACGGTGATTTAAATGTTCATCCAATAGTTTACCCAATAGTTTTGCTATATTATAAGCAACCTTATAAGGTTAATTTTAAGTGGCAGGTTAATCATAGGCAAACAGCTTAATGATTTTTATCACAGTCTACCCAGACAACAGTAACCATACCAGTCATTTTAACAGAGTGAACTTAATATAAAGAATTGTTAACCAGTGAGAAATTGAATATACAGACAATGGCCAGACCATATTCAAAAATAGAGCTCTGATCCACAACCTCTGCAGTAAATGGCCAAAAATGGTCAGGACTTGGTCAATAATGACCAGCTTCCCTATTTTTTCCTCTGCTTTCAACTCAGGACCAACCAGAAAAAGGCAACTATGTTCTCCAAACCAATCACATAAGATGCTCTTTTCTAGTTAGTCCGCCTCCAGCTTCTTCATGCTAACAACCTGCAATCAAGGCATATCTGGAGCCGCTCCCCTTTTCACTGCAAAACTTTCCCACTCACGTGCCTGCTGAGAGCCTCTACCAAATGCAAGTAATGGTGGGTGACTCAATCCAATTAACAAGCTCTGAATAGATAGCAACTATTTTTTTTCATTTGGGTGGTCTTTGTTTATATCCACACCAAGCACAAAGGGAGCACTGAAGTTTTCACAGAAGATGTAACTGCAGGAAGCAGCTACCACTCCTAGAGCATGGGGAACAAAGGGAAGAGGTTAAAATTATTAAAACATATTAGTTGGTGCCACAATTTCTTTTACACCAACCTAAATAGAAGCTTGGAGAGAGGGCATTTCTCGTAGATCTGTAATGATAATGTGCCATGCCATAGGTTCAAACACATGCTCACACACACTCACATTATAAAATTTGTGATACATCATCATAATGGAACTGACGTTCCTTACTAAGGGACATCACAGTTCCTACTGCATTTCAAGCCATGCAATATCTAAAGTACATATTAGCAGTTCAAAGTATGGTTCAAGGACCCCTGGGATCCTCCAGACTGTTAGAGACTCTGCAAAGTCAAAATTAATTCCATAGCAATGCTAAGAAGTTATATGTCTTTTTCATTATATTGACATTTATACTCGTGATGTAAGATCAATCACGGGTAAAATTGCTGGCACACAGCACAAATCAAGGCAGTGGCACCAAGTGAAAATGGACCAGTAATAATTGTATCATCACAGCAATGTACTTGCAGGGAAAAAAAGTTTCAATTAAGCATGTCCTTCATGAGGCAGTAAAAAATAATTTTAATAAATTTTACTGCTTGAGTGTGCCTTTTTAGTACTCTATATAATGAAATGGGAAGCACACATGAAATTCATCTGCTGCATATGGAAGCATGATGGTTATCTTGAGAAAAAGTACTAGTGTGATTGAATTGCAAGCTGCACTTGCCACTTTTTTCATGAAACACTGCTTTTTTATATTTGGGGATTTTTTTTATTTGTACTAATTTGTGGGATACATGAGAAATTGTGTTACATGTATATAATGCATAGTGATTGAGTCATGGTATTTAGAGTTTCCATCACCCAAATATAATACATTTAAATATAGTTATATAGTTATCCTACTCTGTCATCAAACATTGAATTTATTCCTTCTATCTTACTATACATTTGTTTACTTTAACCCACTTCTCTTCATCATCCCCACTCTCCACCCCCACACTTACCCATCCCGGTCTCTGTTATCTATCTTTCCACTCTCTAACTCTATGTGTTCAAATTTTTTCACTCCCACATATAGGTGAGAACATGCAATGTTTGTCCTTTTGTGCCTGGCTTATTTCACTCTAGATAAAGATCTCTAATTCCATCCATGCAAATGACATGATTTTATTTCTTTTCATGACTGAATAGTATTCCATTGTGTATACATATCACGTTTTCTTTATCCATTCATCTGTTGATGAACACTTAGGTTGATTCCATATCTTAGATATTGTTAATAGTCCTGCAATAAACATTTCAGTTCAGGTATCCCTTTGATATGTTGATTTATTTTCCTATGGGTAGATACTTAGTAATGGGATTACTGGGTTTAATTGTAATTCTATTTTTAGTTTTTTGCGAACTCTCCAAAGTGTTTTTCATAGTGTTGTTCACAAGTCTACATTACCATGAAGAGCATATAAGAGTTACCTTTTCTCCACATGCTCACCAACGTTTGTGTGTGTGTGTGTGTGTGTGTGTGTGTGTGTGTGTGTGTGTCTTTTTAATAATAACCATTCTGGCTGGGGTAAGACAAAATATCATTGTGGTTTTAATTTGTGTTTCTCCGATGATTAGCGATGTTGACCATTTCTTCATGTACCTATTAGCCATTTGTATGTCATCTTTGGAGAAAGGTCTATTTATATCCTTTACTTACTTTTTAATGGGATTATTTAATTTTCTTTCCTTTTGAGTTGAGTTCTTAGTATATTTTGAATACTAGTCCCCTGTCAGTTAACTGGTTTGCAAGTACCTTCTCTCATTCAACAGGTTGTCTCTTTGCTGTATTGATTGTTACCTTTGCAGTGTATAAAATTTTTAGTTTAAAATAGTCCCATTTGTCTATTTTTGTTTTTGCTGCCTGTGCTTTTGAGATTTTAGTCATAAATTCTTTGCATAAGCCAATCTCCAGGAGAGTTTTCTCTAGGTTTTCTTTGAGTGCTTCTATGGTTTCAGGTCTTAGATTTAAGTCTTTAATCCATTTTGAGTTGATTTTTGCATATGGAGATAGGGATCCAGTTTCATTTTCTGCACATGGCTATCCAATTTTCCTATCACTATTTAATGAAGAGGGAATCCTTTCCCCAATGTAAGTTGTTGTCAGCTTTGTTGAAGATCAACTGATGGTAAATATGTGGTTTTATTTCTGGGTTCTCTATTCTGTTCCATTGGTCTATTTGTCTGTTTTTATATCACTACCATACTGTTTATGTCACTAGAGCCTTGTAATATATTTTTAAGTCTGGTAGCATCATGCCTCCAGCTTTGCTCTTTTTACTCAGGATTGTGAAGAATGACATTGGTATTTTCATAAGGATTGCATGGAATCTGTAGATTGCTTTGGGCAACATGGTTATTTGAATGATATGAATTTTTCCCATCCATGAGCATGAGAAGTGATTCATCTCATGTTTGTATCATCTTCCATTTTTTTCATCAGTGTTTTGTAGTTTTCCTTATACGGATCTTTCACTCCCTTGGCTAAGTTTATTCCTAGGTTGGTTGGTTTGTTTTTCTAAAGCTATTGTAAACAGGACTGGCTTCTTGATTTATTTCTCAGTTAGATCACTACTGGTGTATGAAAATGCCACTGGCTTTGTATGTTCACTTTGTAACCTACATCTTCACTGAATTAATGTATCAAATTTTAAAGTTTTATGATGGAGTCTTTAGGTTTTCTTAGGTATAAGATCTTATTATTAGCAACGAAGGACATTTTGACTTCCTCTTTTTCAATTTGGATGTCTTTTCTTTCTCTTGCTCTTGCTTGATTACTCTGGCTAAGACTTCCAATACTACGTTGAATAAGAGTAGAGAAAGTAGGCATCCTTGTCTTGTTCCAGTTCTTAGATGAAAGGCTTTCAATTTTTTCTCATTCAGTATGATGTTAGCTGTAGGTTTGTCATATATGGCCTTTATTATTTTGAGGCTTTTTTTTGAGGTATGTTTTTATAGGCCTAGTTTGGCGTGATTTTTATCATGAAAGGATGTTGAATTTTATTAAATATTTTTTCTGCATCTATTTAGATGATCATATGGTTGGTGTCCTTAATTCTGTAGATGCAATGCCTCACATTTATTGATTTGCATATGTTGAACCCTCCTCGCATCCCTGGAATAAACCCCACCTGAGCATGGTGTATTATCCTTTTGATGTGCTGTTGGATTCAGTTTGCTAACATTTAATTGAGGATTTTTGCATCTATGTATATCAGGAGTATTGGCCTGTAGTTTTCTTCAATGTGTCCTTATGAATGTGTCCTTATCTTGTTTTAGTATGAGGATTACTCTGGCCTCATACAACGAGTTAGAAAGAATTCCCTTCTCTTCAGTTTTCTGGGCTAGTTTCCAGGAGATTGGTACCAGTTCTTCTTTGTACATTTGGTGGAATTTAGCTGTGATTCCATCCAGTCCTGAGCTTTCCTCTGTTGGGATACTTTGTATTGCTGATTCAGTTTTGCACCTCACTATTAGTCTGTTCAGGTTTTATATTTCCTCCTGATTAAATCTTTGTAGGTTATATGTTTTCAGGAATTTATCTAGTTCCTCTAGGTTTTCCAGTTTGTCAGTGTATAGTTGTTCATAATATTCTCTGGTGATCTTCTGTATTTCTGTGGTATCAGTTGAATGTTTCCATTTTCATTTCTGATTTTGTTTATTTGGATCTTCTCTCTTCTTGCATAGCCTATCTAGCGGTTTATCAGTTTTGTTTATCTTTTCAAATAACAAACTTTTCCTTTTGTTGATCCTTTGTATTTTTTTAAGTCTCTATTATATTTTATTCTCCTATAATTTTTTTTTTTTTTTTTGAGATGGAGTCTCACTCTGTCACCAGGCTGGAGTGCAGTGGCGCAGTCTCGGCTCACTGCAACCTCCGCCTCCCGTGTTCAAGTGATTCTCCTGCCTCAGACTCCCGAGTAGCTGGGACTGCAGGAGCACACCACCATGCCTGGCTAATTTTTTTTTTTTTTTTTCAGTAGAGATGGGGTTTCACTATGTTGGCCAGGATGGTCTCAATCTCCTGAGCTTGTGATCTGCCCGCCTCAGCCTCCCAAAGTGCTGAGATTACAGGTATGAGCCACTGCACCCAGCCCTGCTATAATCTTTATATTTTCCTCTGCTAATTTGCTGTTTGGTTTGTTCTTGCTTTTCTAGTTTATTGAGATGCATTGTTGGATTGTTAATTTGTAATTTGTATGTTGTGTTTCTATTTTCATTTGCTTCAATAATTTTTTTATTTTTCATTTTAATTTATTTGCTGACTCAATTGTCATTCAGGAGCATGTTGTTTAATTTCCATGCATTTATATAGTTTCCAAAGTTTCTCTTGCTATTGATTTCTAGTTTTATTCCATTGTGGTCTGAGAAGATACTTGGTACAATTTCCACTTTTAAAAATTTGTTGAGACTTGTTTTGTGGCCTAACATTTGGTCTATCCTGGAGAATATTTCATGTGCTGATGAAAAAAAAAATGCATGCTCTGCAGTTGTTGAATAGAATGTTCTGTAATTGTTAGGTCCATTGGTCTAAAGACAAGTTTAAATCCAGAGTTTCTTTGTTGATTATCTGTCTAGATGCTCTGTCTAATGCTGACAGTGCAGTGTTGAAGTACGCTACTATTATTGTCTTGTAGTCTATCTCTCTCTGTTTAAATATAGTAATACTTAGCCATTTTCAATAAATGTCTAGAGAGAGAAGAAAGGATGTCAGGGGTTTGCATTCATTGAGTGCCTGGGGTCTGGGTGGTGTTGCATGCATTACATCTCATTTAATCTTCACAACAGTGTCATTGAGGTGAGAGGTCTCCTAATATTTAAAGCAGGACTAATAATAAGGCTTTAAATGGCACTGTGAAGTGCTCTAGGGAGGAAGATGAGAGCATGCAAAGCAGTCCCTTTCATCAGAAGTCTGGGTCCTATGTGGAGGCCAAATCCTGAGACTGGGAGGTAAAGGAGACAGACCAGCAGCTGAGTCATCAAAACTGGAAAAATTAAGGTCTGATGACCCATGTGGGTACTTCCATGTTAAGTCACAAAGACTTGGTGGATCTCCTAAAGTGTGTGGCCAGATGTTTCCAGTTGTGGGAACTGTCAAGGTATATAGACAAAGATCCAGGCAAGACCAGAAAATGAGAGACACTATTTAAGAATAAAGATATTACCTTTAAAAATGATTAATATTCTCTATGCTCACCTCCCTACTCTCATGTGATATGAATGTTTAATGTATTAAATTTGCATAATTCATAATTCTAGAGTTCTATATTTTCCTGACAGCTAACTAACTAAAAACTGTAAGGGAGACTAAAATTCTACTACATTTGAGTGTGTGTTGTCACACACATAAGATTTTCACATCACTGAAAAGTTATATCATGTTTTCCTAATTATATATTTATAAGTTACAACATTTATGTGTTAATAAGTTATAACTTTCATGCATTAAAGATCACTTGCACTTCTTTTCATGGGAGTGCAGTAAGCACAGGAATGGATGGATGCCTTTCCGTGAATGGGATCCTACAGGAGCAATTCTTTTTCTCTATTCCTGTGCTGGAGGATAGGTTGTTACCTGATTTCAAGATAAACTTGCAGTCCTGCTCAAAGAAAGTATGTTTTTCAAGGCTGTTCCTTAGGCCATCACCACCTACCATGTGGAAGGAAGCTGGATGTTCCAGCAGGTCATGGCCAGCCTTGTGACTTTTGACAAAGTCTGTAGTTCAGTCACTTGAGACCACAACTTCACAGGATATGATTCTTATTAGAGGACGAACCAGAAAATATGTTGAACTGGAGGTGATGAGATCCACTTCTGTGTCATTTGCACACCGTAAGACCCATAGAAAATGTTTTATATGAGATGATTTATAAAATATTAAATGGAAATGTGATTAACTTACACACAGGGAGAGATGAGCTAATTAAGGCAGGAATGATAGAGCTTACATTGTGATGCTAGAATTAAAACCACACTTCATCTACAACTTTCCTAACTTATTCTCTGGTGCTGTTTCTGCCATAGATGCTTCTGCAGATCTGTTTTATGTGTGTCTCCTACCCTTTAGGATTTAATGCAAGCACTGTCTCCCTCTCTCATTGCAATAATCATGAGTCTTTCTTCTTCAGACGAAGGCTGCCAAGTTTTTTATGGTGTCACTTGCATGTTGCTGGTGTAATGGGCCCTGTGTTCACATCTGATCTCCTTTGTTGAAGGGAAAAAAGCTCTTCTCCCTTTGGTCCAGTTCTCATATGGAGGGACTTCTGTTAGCAGAGTACTTTTAGAAGAGTCACTTAGATGATTGATGAGCTTGGGACAAAACCTCAGTGGGCCAGACTAACTTCAGGAAGCACGTGTTGTGGTCTGTTCTTCCAATCCTTCTGTTTTGCAGAAACTGGTCATTTCACTCTTTAAGGTTCTCTGTGTTCTTCTAGGTTGCCTGTGATTGGATAAACCTAATTTGGGTGTGCAACATTAAAAATACCACTGTTGTCGTGCAACTTAGTCACATTCTCCAAAAGCCCTATTAGTAAGAAGTTGGCACTTTGATCTCATTCTTCCTATTCCTCAATCCCTAATGGAAAGAAGAAAGGGGCTATTAGATATGGTCCTTCTAATGTTCTAGTTCAAGGACCATGAGAGATAAAAAAAGAATGAAACTTTGGCACTAAAAATAATACCTGGAGATTAAGGTACCTGCTGTGGCCCAAGAGAAGCATGTTTCTATACCTTTGGTTTTAGAAGCTTATATTTTACCACATAACTTGGGCCAGGCATGGTGGCTCATGCCTGTAATCCTAGCACTGTGGGAGGCCAAGGTGGGAGGATCACTTGAAGTCAGGAGTTCGAGACCAGCTTGGCCAACATGGTGAAACCCTGTCTTTACAAAAAATACAAAAATTAGCCAGGCATGGTGGTGTGCACCTGTAATCCCAGCTACTCGGGAGGCTGACACTCAAGAATTACTTGTACCCGGGAGGCAGAGGTTGCAGTGAGCCAAGATAGCACCAATGCACTCCAGCCTGAGCAATAGAGCAAGAGTCTGACCAAAAAAATTAATAAAAATAAATAAATAATGATCTGTAGGCACCCGGCCATAGCAACATATCCAGAGAAATGCCATGCAAGCCTCAGACAGAAGCTGCTACAGGCTGACCTTGAACTCCACAACTATGATTGGACCTCATGTTGAATGCAATTCTGTGGTGGATGAACCCTCCTCAAGTGCCAGTGGATGGGCAACATTCTTTTATTTTACTGTTTCACAGGCAGATCTGTTGTGCAGCTGAGTTCTACAGGGCATTAATGAGGTTCTAGATTGAATGTTAGTGCCATATGTAGGTAGAGAGTTAGGGATTGATCCCTAATCCTGAATTCTATCTTTTAGTCAGTTATCAAAAGAAAAACATGAAGCAACTAACCTTAAATTCATAAAACTTTCTCAAAGGCCCAAGAGTCACCCTGACATTTGGTCAGAAGTTGGCTTTAGTTTAAGATCCAGCTTAGGCTTCACCCAGAGAAGAGCTGTAGATTTTGTTAATAGTCAAATAAAAAGACAGAGGATCCTTACTATAAAGAAAATCTGCCAACTTATATAGTCTTCCTATTATAATGAGAACAATTGAAGAATTAAAATCAAATAAAGAGCAACATCCTGGTTAAGGAGAAGCAAGAGAGAGTCTTAAGAGGATGCGTGTGATGTTAGCAAACAGACTAGACAGGGAAGATATCAGAACTTCAAGGTCAGAATAGATGCAACGTGAAATTTTAAAGGGCCATAATGCTCTTTTAAAAAGTATAGAAATGGGGGATGTATTTTAGTTCAGTGGTTCTCAAACATTGGTGATATTATAATTACTGGGAAACTACACCCCAGAACAAATAAACCAGAATCTCTGGAAGTGGGATTTGGCCTTAGTGTTTTTAAAGCTTCCCAGGTGGTGACAACATGCAGACATGTTTTGGAAGCAATGTTTAAGCAGAGGACTATTTAATTGTTTTAATTGTGACTATATCAGAACGAGTGCCTAGCACTGAACAAAATCCAGCAAGGAAGAAAGGAAAGATGTTGAAGAGCAGATTGGAATGACTCCTGCAGAGGGGGACAGTACGCAGGAAATTACCAAGACACACTCCTTTAAAGCCACAGAAGAGGAATCCACATGACTAGCAGTGAAAAACACTCAGAGTCTTCCTGAGTGAATTGTCATGAAAGATTATGGTTAAAGGTGGAGTGACAGAATTGGGACCATGCCCAAAAAGTTCATGGAATTAGCATAATACTAAAGACAAAGCATATTAAATGGAAGCCACGAAGGACAATCATGGCCTCAAGTCCTGGGTTAGATGTTGGTCTGAGGGAGAGCACCACTTGGTGAGATTTCACAAACCAGAAAAAGTTGGCAAAAAAGATGTTAGCAATAAAATTATTTTGGCAGACCCAAAACTCATTGATTGCCTATCTTTTACTTGGGAGACCATGCGAGATAAAATCTAGAAGATGATCTTAGAAAACTCTCTCTTAATAACACATTCTTCCATGGAAAGAGAAGGAATTTACCTGGTTGGTAAAACTAGGCTAATTATCTGGATATACATAGCTTCTTGGGAATTGACTCTTCAGGAAGCATAGTCTGACGTCTGCTTTTCTACATATGTGGCAAGCAGGGGAGGTTATGACTTGGAGGTTACATCTATCTAACCTTGAGTGCATTATTAGAAATTCTGTTGTTGCCTCACAGCTAAGCTGCATTTGTCAACATCTCTATCACACCAAAGCTGATATTTTGATCTTACCTTCCTGTTAACTTTGTCTTTCTCAATTAGTTAAGAACTTGGTTAAGGAAAAGGTTTATTTTCCTCAAATAAAAGATCAAAATATTGATCTTCAATGTTCTCTAAACTTTGCCAGATTGCAATTTCCTGAATGGTAGAAACCTTCATGCTTGTATTGACAACAATGCCTAGCACGTATAGTGCTTCTGTAATTATCTGTGAAATGAAGACTAATGTTGGTCTTTCCCTACTTTTTCACCCTGACTTAAGGATGAGAGTCTTTGTGCATTAGTAGTTGACTCTCACTTGTCCTGCCTCTGACTAAGGGTGGAGCATTCTGAGGAAAGCAAGAAGGAGCTCTGCATTCCCCCCTCTAGCTGGAACTGGTTTCTCCTTAAGATCCAGCAGTAGTTGATGGCAGCCTATGTGCAGAAGGTATCACATCTCCTGAAATGTCAAGGTCAGATGAGTCCAGAGAAAGAAGCATGAAGCAGCTATCAGGCCTTGGAGCTGGACCTGACTTCCAGCCCAGTTCACCAGCAATGAGACCTGGGGAATTAGGGACAGAATGTGTGGTAAAAATTCTAGCTAAATATAAAATGTTTACATCCAACATATATCTTCTGGACAATTTCTCCTCAGTCAGATGGTAAATTTAATATATTTGATATCCCATGATGAGACATCCTTCCACATCCCCTCCTTAGAGCTGGTTTCTATTAATATCTTAGTATTTTTATATCCAAGCTGCAGTTCCTCCACCCACCATTCATATTGACACATGCAAAGTTAAGGCCATAGATCCTCTTTCTAGGATTTCAATGACTTAAAGCTTTTGCAGCAAAGATATGGGGATTGTAGCAAGGAATGAAGAATGCATGGATAGTATCTCAGGACCTTCCTTAACTTCATTTTAAAAAGGATAGGTGTTGTAAGAGTAGCATAAGAAAGAAGGAGATTTTATATGTCAATTTCTTGAAATCCAATGAGTAATTAAATTCTGCCTGTTCAAGATAGTCCTATAAATCATTTTTCCAGGCATTGGACAAGAACATTAAAGGGCCTTCAGTATTTCACTTCTGGCTCCCCTAAGCCTAAGTCCAGAGAAGGGGCCATTCTTTACAATTTTATTCTGCTTAGAATACCTGCACTATGCAACACCCATTCCTGAAGGAAATGGAAACATTATCCCGTGGACATATATTCAGATTATCTCTTTTTGTTATATATACTCTTTTATTCCTTATTCTAAACTCCAAGCACTTTTCCTTCTTTCGCATGCACTGAAACAACCTGTATTTCAAAAGATGATTAAAAAAAAAAACCTAATTCTATTACTTGTATATGCAAATAGAGTTGACTGTGACTTTTTAGAATTCCCTTTAACTTGTGTTTCACTCACTAAAGCCTTATTACTCTGCTTTAGCCTGGGCTCGGCGTCATCGGCCTAGAACTGCCAATTCCTTTAGTATTCAACACACAAATTACTTCCATTTAATGACAAGTTTTATTCCTGAATTTTAATGAGGCCTATTCTCACTTTTAATTGCTTTGAAAAATGAGATTTTTTGAAGGAATCTACACATATTTGGCACCATCATAAATATTTTAAAAAGAAACATCTCATGCTGGAGAACCATGAAAGACTCATCAATGAAAATAAATAGGAAAGAGCAGTTGCAGGATTAAATTTGCATTATCTCACATCAGATTGGGGCAATTAATATGTTAAACCTTAGTTCACATCAAAGGCAAAGGATATGTTAAACTTGTCTCTTAAATTATTAATTGACTAAAATGATTTAATTACAAATTCTCTATTTTCTCTTACTATAGAAACATACTTCCTGTGTGTCACACTATTCTTCTTTTGTCATTGAATTTTGAAGTTTTTCCCCCATTGATATGGAATAATGATAAATCCTTCAAATAGATTCATTCCATTCTTGTCAGAATCCATAAAGTTCTATGCGGTTGATCTGGTTTTCACTAGTTTTCATATACCACCTTGAACCATAAAACAAAAAGCTAAGTGAAAGCAACTTCTTTACTATATGAGAACTAAAAGAGTTACTTCAAATGAGTACTCTGCCTCTGAGATGTTACCATTTCTCTTTTTATTTCACTTGTACATCTATTTACATTGAAAAAGGTTTCTAAATAAGTCTAACAAAAGTGGGAGATGGTGGTGATAGGACAAGTACAGACAGAGAAAGATTACATTCAAAGGATAATCTCTTCTTCCCATATCTTTAGTTGCCTCGATTAGCTTGGAATTTTTATTTCTGTATATGGCCACCATACTCTACTTCAAAGAATGTTGCTCTCATTGAAAAGACAGTCACTTCCATATTGAGGGAAGCAAGGAGAATATTAGATTTGGTAAACCCCATGTTCAGCTGAAATTTGTTGTTTTTCATCTCTTTTCTTTTTCTCCCTATTTTTAATTTTGAAAAAATTTAAACATCAAAAAGTACAGAAAATACCATAACGAACACCTATACCTATATTCTAGGAGTATAAACACGATATTGTTTTTGCTTTTGTTTTTTAAAATAAATAAATAAAACATTGCAGATGCAGCTAGAGTCCCTATTGAAAATAGGCTAAGTTTGATTTTTCTTCATTCTCTTTCCAAAAGCAACTGTCAACCCGATGTTTGAATGTATTCTTTCACTCCATGATTTTATGTTTTAACTACTTATTATATATCCATGGGCTTACTGTATTATATTATTGGTTTATCAAAATAACATGAATGGTATCAGGCAATATGTATTATATTACAACTTGCTTTCATTCTTAATATGGTGCTTTTGAAATCTATCTGTATTTGCTACTTAATGATCTTAATCATTTTTAACTGCTCAATAGTATTCTGTTGTATAAATACACAACATGTCCTGTTACCCAAATGATAGTAATTAAGCTTGTTTTCTATTGTTTATTTATATTTAATTGTGACTACATTAGGACTTATTTTAGACTCTTCCCCACATTATTCCTATTAGTAGCATCTATATTTTGGTTCCATCTTGCTTTTAAATTCTCAAATGTATTATTGTTGTTGTTGTTACTTTTAAATTTAAAGTCATGTTCATTTATTTTTTTATTTCTACAATTTCTGCTTGGTTCTTTTGTTCTTGTTGTTGTTGTTGTTGTTGTTGTTGAGACAGAGTCTTGCTCTGCCACCCAGGCTGGAGTGCAGTGGTGTGATCTCGGCTCACTGCAACCTCCGCCTCCTGGGTTCAAGCAATTCTCCTGCCTCAGCCTCCCAAGTAGCTGGGATTACAGGCGCCCACCACAACACCTGGCTAATTTTTGTATTTTTAGTAGAGATACGGTTTCACCATATTGGCCAGGCTGGTCTCAAACACCTGACCTCGTGATCTGCCCTTTTGGCCTCCCAAAGTGCTGGGATTATAGGCGTGAGCCACCGCACCCAGCCTCTGCTTGGTTATTTTCATGTAAACTTTCCCTTTTGCAACCTTACAGTTTCTATTCTTTTTCATCTCATTATTCTTTAAACATACTTTTGTTAAAGTCTTTTACAGATTGCTCATTGTTGGAAATTCCTAGGCTGTTTAAACATCCACTTGTTACCTCTATGGACTTTCTCAGGGTGACTTGTTTCCTCAAGAAACTGATACTTTTTGACAAAAAGTCATCTTTAGTGGGAAATTTTTCTCCCCCATGGGAGATACTCTTTGAAGCAGTTCAATATCTACCTTTCCTAAGTCTTCAGCATTCTTCCACAGTCCCACCATCCATCAGGGTTTAGCCTGAGCTTGTTGCTCTGGCTTGAGTTCCTCTCAGTGTCTGGAAACAGGATTTCTCTTTCTTCCTTGTGAGGTTGACTTTACATTAATGTTTCCTGTTGTGTAGTTCATCCAGCATTTCTGACTTTGGAAGAATAGTACAGGTGTCTCCCCACTTTTACTTTCTAGTGAGTACTCCCAAGTCTTTCCTCAGAGCCCTCAGAGCCCTGCAACTGACACTTGTGCCCACAGAACATTCCTGATATGGTTTGGCTCTATGTCCCCACCCAAATCTCATCTTGAATTGTAATCTCCACTTGTCAAGGGGGACACGGTGGGAGGCAATTGGATTATGGAGGTAGTTTCCCCCATGCTGTTCTCAAGATAGTGCGTGAGTTCTCACGAGATCTGATGGTTTAAAAGTGTGCCACTTCCCCTTCACTCATGCTCTCCCTCTCTCTCCTGCCGCCATGTAAGACGTGCTTCCCCTTCACCCTCTGCCATAATTGTAAGTTTCCTGAGGCTTCCCCAGTCATGCAGAACTGTGAGTCAATTAAACTTTTTTAGTTCGTAAATTACCCAGTCTCAGGTAGGATCTTTACAGCAGAGTGAAAACGAACTAATACAATTCATTGATTATAGAATAAAAGAAAGAGACTTTATGTTGTAATGAATACAATTTGTAGTACTTAATCTCTGAACATCATTTTCCTTTAAGCAATTTGTCTTCTGAAATCTAAAATTCTTTTCCATATTTCATTCTTGTAAGACACATTGAGAGGTAAAACTAAAGCTTCTGGAAAATGCGTATGATTTTATTCATAAATTTAACATACATGAATATTTTATTTGAAAGCAACGATAGAGGTATTAATTTCTAATCTTATTTCATCTATATATTTTGTTTTGTTATTTTCCTAGAATTGTATTCTTTCATACAACCCCAAATAATCTTTATAAATACCCATTTGTAAATACAAACCTTGTGAAAATTTTTCAAGGAAAGAGTTGAAGTGAAACATGGGACAGAGAGATTATCCTTGATACTTTCTACTTGAGAGTTATAAGGGACAGACATATACTCCAGAATAGCAGCATAAAAGGAAAAAGCAAAACCTTACTAACCAAGGTAGGTATTATTTCTTGATAATTCCCTTAAAATCAAGAGAGAGGAAAAATATACTCTGTGTTTTTGGTTTGTTCCCTAAGCTTAAATAACATGCAAAAATTATTTCACTACATTTTAAGAATTGGTAATATTAGCTATTTGCCAGTATTGACTTGATATTCCAAAAGCTCCAGATTAGAAAAGTTAAATCTGTTTTAAATTAACATAACCTATAAGGTTTCAGGATAAATTGCCATCTATTTTCCTTTTTGTTTTTTGAAGCTGCAGAAAAATTACAATCCTTTGGATCCTCCTAGAAAAATTAATGCCATATAATTAACTACACTCATCTAAAGATACTAACATGTATTAAAGCCCTGTCATTTGACAGACATTTTCACACACTGCTATTTAATTCCATTTGATTTTTTGCTCAATCCACTAAGGTAATAGTACCATTGCTGTTGTACATATAAAGACATTGAAGCTCAGGAGAATAAGGCAATTTTTACAAGGTGATAACTAATAGGTGATAGAGGAGGCATTAAACATGTCTCTACCCAACTCCAAAGAGTCTTTATGATCAAGATGTTGTTCTCAGATCTTGATCATATTCTCTTCTTTATTTTGAAATAATTTCAGATTATAAGACCATTATTAATTACATTAAGATCATAAGAAAATGCAAAGCCAGTATGGAGAGATCTTTACCCAGTTGCCCCCAAAGATTATATCTTCCATAAATATAGAACAGTAATATCAGTAAATTGATATGGCACAATGTGTATGTGTATTTCTATGCCATCTTATCACGTATAGATTCCTGTAGCAATTCTCTGTGTCCCCACCCAAATCTCATGTTGAGTTGTAATCTCCAATGTTGGGGAAGGGAGCTGGTGGGAGGTGATTGGATCATCGGGGCAGATTTCCCCCTTGCTGTTCTCATGACAGTGAGTTCTCATGAGATCTGGTTGTTTGAAAGTGTGTAGCACTTCCCCCTTTGCTCTCTCTCCCCTCTCTGCCATATGAAAAAGGTGCTTGCTTCTCCTTCAACCTTCCACTGTAAGTTTCCCGAGGCCTGCCAGTCATGCTTCCTGTACAGCCTGTGGAACTGTGAGTCAATTAAACCTCTTTTCTTCATAAATTACCCAGTCTCAAGTAGTTCTTTATAGCAATGTGAGAATGGACTAATACAGATTGTTTGGTAGTTTACTGTTGAGTTTGAAAGTTCTTTACATATTTAGATATGAGAACTCAGAAATGTGGCTAGTAAATGTTTTTCCCAATCTGTAGCTTGGCTTTTAATCCCCTTCACAAAGTTCTTCACACAGAAAAACTTTGCACGAAGTTTAACATTTAACTTTTAATTTTATAAGGTACTATTTATTGTTCTTTTATTTTATGAATCTTGATTTTGTAGACCAGGGTTTTACTTTATCTGGCAGGCACAATAGGAAGAAGTGTTTCTACTCCATCCTGTTCAGAACCAGAAGTACTCACGAAATTTGTTTTTTAAACTAGAATCTGTGTTATGCTTACTTGCAAATTTTAAAACAAGGTCCCATAACACACTTGTGGGAGAGTCGTTTGCAACTTTTTAGTTAATTTTATATTTTCAGAATAAGACTTGAACATTATATTAGGAGTAAAATAGTCCTAAATTCTTACAGAAAAAAAATAAACCAGAGCTCTCTTTTTCCTACATTCTTCCTCCACAAGTCTTACCTCTCAGAAGTAGCAATTAACACTTTAGCTATTTCACTATTTATTGGCTTTGATATTTGTAAATAATGTTTTCATCAATACTTCCTAGCCCATTAATTTTAGATATTTAATTTAATTCTTATTATGGATGATTATTTGGCTTTCACAATAACTCCCACTTTGATCCAACCATCATTTCATAATTGTATAATTTTGGTTAAATCAATGTTCAGTATTTATATTATTATGACTTTGTAACTGTTGTTCACCATTGTGCCAATTTATATTCTTTAGTTATGTTATCTTTCCTTTACATTTGAATTTACCTGCAATCAATAACTTTTCTTTTTTTTACTCATATGCTTGTTACTTACAGTCTCTCAAGCCTGTTTAATACATGGCCATAACCACTGAATAACCATTTGCATCTTATTCTGGTGGCCTCCCTCCGATGGCACTCCTTCCTACTAGTCCAATAGGGATCATTTTGTTACTTAGTCCTGCTTAACAGCTGTCATACAAGAACTTTGGTTTTCTGCTCTTCTTTCTTGGAACCCAATTTTCTAGATCCAATATTTTCATTTACCTTGTCATTTTCTTTCTTCCTAGTTTTTGTAGGTGCACATAATCAGTGGGTTGCTAAAACAAAATGCACAGGACGTAACATTTTTGAGATGTTCTCTCTTAAAATATTTGTATTCCTTTCTCATGCTTGATTAATAGCTTATCAAGTTAGAAAATTTATCTCAGTTAAAATTTGGAAGGTATTCTTTACTGTCATCCAGCTTCTTTACGTTGCTGATGAAAGGATCAGCATCTTTCCAATTATTCCATATTATGTACATATACTCTTTATGTCTTGACACTTGCAGACATTTTCTTTTAATTCCTTGTATTCTGAAATGTTTGAAGGTAGCAGATATTCGATTCATGAATTGTCACTATAACATGAAAGTGCAAGGTGAAGCAGCAAGTGATGATATAGAATCTGCAGCAAGTTATCCAGAACATCCCATTCAGATTATTGATGAAAGTGGATCTTGTCTCTGTCTTCTTCTCCTTCGTTCCCCCTTCTTTCATTCTACCCTAATTTCACAAGGTCTCCAAATTCCCATTGTGACTTTCACCCCATCACTGGCCTTACCCCTAAAACCTTACAACCTGACGCACCTCTGCCTTAGCACCCACATTTTCACTCCTACTTTTCCTGCTCATGATAATAAAGGGGATCTCATGAAGAAGGAGAGTAGATTTGTGGTTATCAGAGGCTTGGAAGGGGAGCGAGGTGGGGGGTGAAGAGAATGTGATTAATGGTACAAATGTAAAGTTTGATAGAAAAAATAAGACCTATATTTGATAGATCAGCAGGGTGACTACAGTTTAAAATAATCATTATATATTTCAAAATAGCTAGAAGAGAATTATTCACATGCTTTTAGCATAAAGATAAATATTTAAGATAATGAATATTCAAATTACACTGATTTGATCTTTACAAATTATGTGAATGCATTAAATTATTACATGCATCCAAAAAATATGTACATGATCATTTATCAATAATAAATATGTTTTATTTTTTATTTTTTTCTTTTGTAAAATATTGACATTAATATATTTTATCTTATTTTATTTTTTTTTTATACTTTAGGTTTTAGGGTACATGTGCACAATGTGCAGGTTTGTTACATATTTATCCATGTGCCATGTTGGTTGGCTGCACCCATTAATTCGTCATTTAGCATTAGGTATATCTCCTAATGCTGTCCCTCCCCCCTACCCCCACCCCACAACAGTCCCCGGATTGTGATGTTCCCCTTCCTGTGTCCATGAGTTCTCATTGTTCAGTTCCCACCTGTGAGTGAGAACATGCGGTGTTTGGTTTTTTGTCCTTGCGATAGTTTACTGAGAAGGATGGTTTCCAGCTTCATCCATGTCCCTATGAAGGACATGAACTCATCCTTTTTTATGGCTGCATAGTATTCCATGGTGCATATGTGCCACGTTTTCTTAATCCAGTCTATCATTGTTGGACATTTGGATTGGTTCCAAGTCTTTGCTATTGTGAATAATGCCACAATAAACATACGTGTGCATGTGTCTTTATAGCAGCATGATTAATAATCCTTTGGGTATATACCCAGTAATGGGATGGCTGGGTCAAATGGTATTTCTAGTTCTAGATCCCTGAGGAATTGCCACACTGACTTCCACAATGGTTGAACTAGTTTACAGTCCCACCAACAGTGTCAAAGTGTTCCTATTTCTCCACATCCTCTCCAGCACCTGTTGTTTCCTGACTTTTTAATGATCGCCATTCTAACTGGTGTGAGATGGTATCTCACTGTGGTTTTGATTTGCATTTCTCTGATGGCCAGTGATGATGAGCATTTTTTCATGTGTCTTTTGGCTGCATAAATGTCTTCTTTTGAGAAGTGTCTGTTCATATCCTTCGCCAACCTTTTGATGGGGTTTTTTTTTCTTGTAAATTTGTTCGAGATTCTGGATATTAGCCCTTTGTCAGATGAGTAGATTGCAAAAATTTTCTCCCATTCTGTAGGTTGCCTGTTCACTCTGATGGTAGTTTCTTTTGTTCTCAGAAGCTCTTTAGTTTAATTAGATCCCATTTGTCAATTTTGGCTTTTGTTGCCATTGCTTTTGGTGTTTTAGACATGAAGTCCTTGCCCATGCCTATGTCCTGAATGGTATTGCCTAGGTTTTCTTCTAGGGTTTTTATGGTTTTAGGTCTAACATTTAAATCTTTAATTGATCTTGAATTAATTTTTGTATAAGGTGTAAGGAAGGGATCCAATTTCAGCTGTCTACATATGGCTAGCCAGTTTCCACAGCACCATTTACTAAATAGGGAATCCTTTCCTCATTTCTTGTTTTTGTCAGGTATGTCAAAGATCAGATGGTTGTAGATATGTGGCATTATTTCTGAGGGCTCTGTTCTGTTCTGTTGGTCTATATCTCTGTTTTTATACCAGTACCATGCTGTTTTGGTTACTATAGCCTTGTGGTATAGTTTGAAGTCAGGTAGCGTGATGCCTCCAGCTTTGTTCTTTTGACTTAGGATTGTCTTGGCAATGTGGGCTCTTTTTTCATTCCATATGAACTTTAAAGTAGTTTTTTCCAATTCTGTGAAGAAAGTCATTGGTAGTTTGATGGGGATGGCATTGAATCTACAAATTACCTTGGGCAGTATGGCTATTTTCACGATATTGATTCTTCCTACCCATGAGCATGGAATGTTCTTCCATTTGCTTGTGTCCTCTTTTATTTCATGGAGCAGTGGTTTGTAGTTCTCCTTAAAGAGGTCCTTCACATCCCTTGTAAGTTGGATTCCTAGGTATTTTATGCTCTTTGAAGCAATCGTGAATAGGAATTCACTCATGATTTGGCTTTCTGTCTGTTATTGGTGTATAAGAATGCTTGTGATTTTTGCACATTGATTTTGTATCCTGAGACTTTGCTGAAGTTGCCTATCAGCTTAAGGAGATTTTGGGCTGAGACAATGGGGTTTTCTAGATATACAGTCATGTCATCCGCAAACAGGGACTATTTGACTTCCTCTTTTCCTAATTGAATACCCTTTATTTCCTTCTCCTGCCTGATTGCCCTGGCCAGAACTTCCAGCACTATGTTGAATAGGAGTGGTGAGAGAGGGCATCTCTGTCTTGTGCCTGTTTTCAAAGGGAATGCCTCCAGTTTTTGCCCATTCAGTATGATATTGGCTGTGGGTTTGTCATAGATAGCTCTTATTATTTTGAGATATGTCCCATTAATACCGAAGTTATTGAGAGTTTTTAGCATGAAGGGCTGCTGAATTTTGTCAAAGGCCTTTTCTGCATCTGTTGAGATAATCATGTGGTTTTTGTCTTTGGTTCTGTTTATATGCTAGATTACATTTATTGATTTGCATGTGTTGAACCAGCCTTGCATCCCAGGGATGAAGCCCACTTGATCATGGTGGATAAGCTTTTTGATGTGCTGCTGGATTTGGTTGCCAGTATTTTATTGAGGATTTTTGCATCGATGTTCATCAGGGATATGGGTCTAAAATTCTCTTTTTTGGTTGTGTCTCTGCCAGGCTTTGGTATCAGGATGATGCTGGCCTCATAAAATGAGTTAGGGAGGATTCCCTCTTTTTCTATCGACTGGAATAGTTTCAGAAGGAATGGTACCAGCTCCTCCTTGTACCTCTGCTAGAATTCGGCTGTGAATCCATCTGGTCCTGGACTTTTTTTGATTGGTAAGCTATTAATTATTGCCTCAATTTCAGAGCCTGTTATTGGTCTATTCAGGTATTCAACTTCTTCCTGGTTTAGTCTTGGGAGGGTGTATATTTCAAGTAATTTATCCATTTCTTCTAGATTTTCTAGTTTATTTGTGTAGAGGTGTTTATAGTATTCTCTGATGGTAGTTGGTGTTTCTGTGGGATCGGTGGTGATATCCCCTCTGTCATTTTTTATTGCGTCTATTTGATTCTTCTCTCTTTTCTTCCTTATTAGTGTTGCTAGCAGTCTATCAGTTTTGTTGATCTTTTCAAAAAACTAGCTCCTTGATTCATTGATTTTTTGAAGGGTTTTCTGTATCTCTATTTCATTCAGTTCTGCTCTGATCTTACTTATTTCTTGCCTTCTGCTAGCTTTTGAATGTGTTTGCTCTTGCTTCTCTAGTTCTTTTAATTATGATGTTAGGGTGTCAATTTTAGATCTTTCCTGCTTTCTCTTGTGGGCATTTAGTGCTATAAATTTCCCTCTACACAGCGCTTTGAATGTGTCCCAGAGATTCTGGTATGTTGTGTCTTTGTTCTCATTGGTTTCAAAGAACCTCTTTATTTCTGCCTTCATTTCGTTATGTACCCAGTAGTCATTCAGGAGCAGGTTGTTCATTTTCCATGTAGTTGAGTGGTTTTGAGTGAGTTTCTTAATCCTGAGTTCTAGTTTGGTTGCACTGCGGTCTGAGAGATAGTTTGTTATAATTTCTGTTCTTTTACATTTGCTGAGGAGTGCTTTACTTCCAACTATGTGGTCAATTTTGGAATAGGTGTGGTGTGGTGCTGAAAAGAATGTATATTCTGGGCCAGGTGCGGTGGCTCACGCTTGTAATCCCAGCACTTTGGGAGGCCGACGCGGGTGAATCACGAGGTCAGGAGATTGAGACCACAGTGAAACCCCATCTCCACTAAAAATACAAAAAAATTAGCTGCGCGTGGTGGCAGGCGCCTGTAGTCCCAGCTACTCAGAGAGGCTGAGGCAGGAGAATGGCATGAACCCAGGAGGTGGAGCTTACAGTGAGCCAAGATTGCGCCACTGCACTCCAGCCTGGGTGACACAGCAAGACTCTGTCTCAAAAAAAAAAAAAAAAAGAATATATATTCTGTTGATTTGGGATGGAGAGTTCTGTAGATGTCTATTAGGTGCACTTGGTACAGAGCTGAGTTCAGTTCCTGGATATCCTTCTTAACTTTCTGTCTCGTTGATCTGTCTAATGTTGACAGTGGGGTGGTAAAGTCTCCCATTATTATTGTGTGGGAGTCTAAGTCTCTTTGTAGGTCTCTAAGGACTTGCTTTATGAATCTGGGTGCTCCTGTATTGGGTGCATATATATTTAGGATAGTTAGCTCTTCTTGTCAAATTGATACCTTTACCATTATGTAGTGGCCTTCTTTGTCTCCTTTGATCTTTGTTGGTTTAAAGTCTGCGTTCCTTTGGAGGAGGAGAGGCACTCTGATTTTTAGAGTTTCCAGTTTTTCTGCTGTGTTTTTTCTCCATCTTTGTGGTTTTATCTACCTTTGGTCTTTGATGATGGTGACATAGAGATGCAGTTTTGGTGTGGATGTCCTTTCTGTTTGTTAGTTTTCCTTCTAACTGTCAGGACCCTCAGCTGCAGGTCTGTTGGAGTTTGCTGGAGGCCCACTCCAGACCCTGTTTGCCTGGGTATCAGCAGCGGAGGCTGCAGAACAGTGGATATTGCTGAACAGCAAATGTTGCTGCCTGATCGTTCCTCTGGAAGTTTTGTCTCAGAGGAGTACCTGGCCGTATGAGGTGTCAGTCTGCCCCTACTGGGGTGTGCCTCCCAGTTAGGCAACTCAGGGGTCAGGGACCCACTTGAGGAGGCAGTCTGTCCATTCTCAGATCTCTAGCTGCATGCTGGGAGAATCACTACTCTCTTCAAAGCTGTCTGTCAGACACGGATATTTAAGTCTGCAGAGGTTTCTGCTGCCTTTTGTTTGGCTATGCCCTGCCCCCAGAGGTGGAGTCTACAGAGGCAAGCAGGCTTCCTTGAGCTGCGGTGGGCTCCACCCAGTTTGAGCTTCCCGGCCACTTTGTTTACCTACTCAAGCCTCAGCAATGGCGAGTGCCCCTCCGCCAGCCTTGCTGCTGCCTTGCAGTTTGATCTCAGACTGCTGTGCTAGCAATGAGTGAGGCTCTGTGGGCGTAGGACCCTCCAAGCCAGGTGCAGAATATAATCTTCTGGTCTGCCGTTTGCTAAGACCGTTTGAAAAACGCAGTATTAGGGTGGGAGTGACCTGATTTTCCAGGTGCCGTCTGTCACCCCTTTCTATGACTAGGAAAGGGAATTCGCTGACCCCTTGTGCTTCCCAGGTGAGGCGATGCCTCACCCTGCTTTGGATCACACTCAGTGCGTTGCACCCACTGTCCTGCACCCACTGTCCAACACTGCCCAGTGAGATGAACCCAGTACCTCAGTTGGAAATGCAGAAATCACCCATCTTCTGTGTCACTCACACTGGGAGCTGTAGACTAGAGCTGTTCCTATTCAGCCATCCTGGCTCCACCCCCCTATTTTGTTTCTTCTGCCTCCTGTACACAAACTCTTGATCCTCAGTCACAGAATTACTTGCATTTCTTGACAGTAAGCAATTCATGGCAAACACCTGCCTCCTTAAATCTTCCCTCAAATCATTTAACATGAAGCCAAATTATATAACAAGTCCTCCCACCACGCTCTTATTGAGACATGCCACATGTGCTGATGGGATCAGTCTTCCTTCTTACATCAAGTAACCCAAATCCTTGTGACTACAAGACTCTCTGGTAGTCTTTGAACAGTAAGCATTACCAGCAGTAAGGCACACCATCCTCTGAAACTTTACAGTTTACTCATCTACAAAAAGAGGAAATCAAACTAATAGCATTAGCCTGTTTGTTTCCAGGGGACTTTGCAGTTCTGTTATGGTGTAGCCATAAGAGTTTGCTATTTTTATCCCTTTGATCTGATTTTATATATTTACCAAATCTCTGAGAAACTACAGTAATGATTGTTTCTACTTTTTAAAGAGAAGATTTACAATAATTAGGACAAATGCTATTCTAAAAGACAGTTCTCTAGTGGTCTCAGAGAGAATGATTAACAGCAGTATTCCTTTGTAATCTATGCAAAGCTTTGAAGTCAGAAGTACCAGAAACCAAGATCTATGCTATAAACAATCCTTTAATCCTATATGTAGGCTTTATAATCTTCATCTTTCTCTGGGGTTTTAACCATTTTACAGAAATGGAAGCATAGAAGTAAATTTTTTGGCATGGTAGTTTATAAACCAAATGTGGTTAAAAGCAACTGAGTAATCTTCACTTATGCAGATAAAATGATGAAGTCAGTAAATAACATGCAATTCAATTATATTTCTGATACATATGACATATCAGTTATACATCATAATATTTATTTAGTTTAGAAACTTCTGTCTTTTGTTGAAATTTGGCTGAATGGATCATTTTGATTTAATAAGTTTTTATTAGAGAATTAAGACCCTCTCCCTATAGTTCTGAGAAATTTATTTAAATTTCAATGAAGAAAGATGTGAGAGGAAATGTTGCTAGTGAAGGGAAGAGGTTCATATAGCATAATCATAGACAACTGACTGCCGGAGAAAAGAAGAATATGAAAAAGAAGAGCAGCAACACTGTCAAAAGAAAACCCCTGCAAAGAAAACAGTTTGTAGAGGAGCAGCTCTCACTATTGTTAAAAGGGCTATGCACTAAGATTATCTTTTGGATTGTGGAAGCAGACATTTCTTGGAAAACTGCAAAAAAAAAAATGCAGGAAGAAATCTTTATAAAACAGCAGTCATGGAAGTATTAAAGTGTTTCTGGAAAGTATGTATTTTCTCATATCAGGTAATGTTTTAAATAAAAAGTTTAATCATTCTGCCAAACGTGCTTACTACTGATGGTTTCTATGGCAGTGCCTTATTTTATTAAATTGGTGCATTGTGTGGGCGGCTGAGGGGTACTATACTCAGATATGGTAATAATTCTAGCTCTATACTCCCATATAAGTCACTTCCCTTTCCCCATCCTCAGTAAAACAAGGATCAAGACAAAGTGATCAGTAATATTTCTCCCCAGTCTAAAATTATAGTATTCGGAGTTCAAGAAAGAATCATGCTGAGTCGCAGAATCTTGTCTATAAAATACCAATGGCAATAGCATTTTTTATGATAATTATTTTTACCTTGGGTCTTCCAAAAAAGGAGCCATATCAGTGTTTGCACTTCTGGGAATAGCAAAGTAGATGACTGGAACTAACATTCCTACATAGAGAAAGTAAAAAACGTTTTAAATCTACTTTAAGACATCACAAATACAATGTATTGGAGAATCATCAGGCCAAGGTCCAGAAGATGGAAATTCTGGGATGTAAGTGATTTTCATGTTACTTATTCTCAGGCACATTTGTTGACTCAGCAGAGGCTGTTGAAAAGAGGAGTGTCTGGGCAGTCCTTTTCAACATACTGTAAGTCTAAGGGGATAAGAGTTGGAGTTTGGAACCCTCTGGAAAGGTGGGGAGCTCAGAAGCTTTCACACATTGGGTTGGAGCAGCTGTATCCCAGGGGTAATGGTGAAACAAAGGTAGACTGGCCCTTGCAATACAGATGCTCAGCCTCAAACTCTCGCAATCCCTAAAAGTGAATTAACATCATTCCAAATAGATATTCCTCCAGTCCTTAGCCGAATTGAGTTAAAAAAAATGCTCTCTAGAAAAACATATCATCATCCTAGGCTTTAAACTTTGTCTTCAAATAGTTCTTCAAATATAAATTCTACAATATAATACTTTTTTAAAAAGCCACCCAAGGAGATAAGATCCCTTATTTCATACCACTATTTCTCCATGTAGTATTCTACATTAACAAACTATGAACTTGTTTTGCCTCCCTGGTTGAACTGTGAGCCCTTTTATGGCTCTCCAGTATATAACAATGCCAGAAAGTATAGGTAAACTATAGAAAATACCATAAGGAAAGTATAGATAATACTGTTGGTGGAAATGTAAATTAGTTCAGCTCCTGTGGAAAGAAGTTTAAGGATTTCTCAAAGAACTGAAAATATAACTACCATTAGACCCAGCAATCCCATGATTGGGTATATACCCAAAGAAAAATGAATTATTCTACCAAAAAGACACCTGCACTCATGCTTATCACAGCACTACTCACAATAACAAAGACATGGAAACAACGTAGGTGCCCATCAGCAATGCATTGGATAAAAAAAAAGTGGTATATATATACCATGTAATACTACATAGCATAAAAAAAGAATAAAATCATGTCCTTTCCAGCAACATGGTTGCAGCTGGAGGCCATTATCCTAAGCAAATTAACATAGAAACAGAAAACCAATTATCACATATTCTCACTTACAAATGGAAGCTAAGCCCTGTATAGAAATGGATATAAAGATGGGAACAATAGACAATGGGACTCTAAAAGGAGAGCAAGAGGGAGGGGGCCAAGGACTGAAAACCTTCCTGTCAGGTGCTATGTTCACTCTCTGGGTGATGGGATCAATAGAAGCCCAAACTTCAGCGTCACGCAATAGACCCTTGTAATAAACCTGCATGTGTGCCCCCTGAATCTAAAACTTAAATTTAAATTTAAAAAAAGAGAAAAGTATAGATAAAATTCACAGGGTCCCTTGGGGAGAAGAAGAATCCTGCAGACAGGGGGATTCATTTATTCCCTCATTCATTCATACATCCACTCATTGTATAAACACAGGCCCTGTATACCTAACCATCTTTTAGATTAAAATATGAATACCATTCCTCAGAGGGCCTGTATTAGTCAGGGTTCCCTAGAGGGACAGAACTAATAGGATAGATAGACTATATATAAAGGGGAGTTTATTAAGTATTAACTTACATGATCACAAGATCCCACAATAGGCCATATGCAAGCTTGAGGAGCAAGGAAAGCCAGTGAGAGTCTCAAAACTGAAGAATTTGGCATCCGATGTTTGAGGGCAGGAAGTAACCAGCACGGAAGAAAGATGTGGTATGGGAGGTTAGGCCTGTCTTGCCTTTTCACCTTTTTCTGCCTGCTTTATATTCGCTGGCAGCTGATTAGATTGTGCCTACCAGATTAAGGATGGGTCTGCCTTCCCCAGCCCACTGACTCAAATGTTAATCTCCTTTGGCAACACCCTCACAGACACACCCAGGATCAATGCTTTGTACCCTTCAATCCAATCAAATTGACGCTCAGTATTAACCATCACAGGGCCCATAACAGGGGACATCATGCAGAAACTGTCCTCTATAAACTTTGCCTAAAGTATAGCTGTTTTTGTGTGTTCTCTCAGCAGATTAGGCTTGTGGGGAAACTTTCTGATTTTGGACACCTTCTAGTTTTTTCTAGTCAGTGGTGTGCTCAAGCCAGTAAAACCACAACCACCTTGGCCTTAAGATAGTTTGGTTTTAAAGAAAGATGTTACCTGTCTCCAACAGACAGATTTCAGGTTAATAGACCTAAATTTGGGGCTCTTCCCTGTCCTGGGGGCAGAAAAGCTGAAAGTCAGGTTAAGTTTCAGAAAACCTGAGTCTAGCTCCCTGACTGTCTGCTACTGCCAGGCCAATGGGTCCATGAGGGATTTTGCAGCAAAGCTCACCCTCCCTGGAGTCTCTAAAACATAGCCCACACTGCATTGTGTTTCACATATCAGAGCATAGACTCTAAGGCATCAGGTTGTGGCAAAGGGGGCTGTACAAGTTTTTTTTGAGACGGAGTCTCGCTGTGTTGCCCAGGCTGGAGTGCAATGGTGCAATCTCAGCTCACTGCAACCTCTGCCACCTGGGTTCAAGTGATTCTCCCACTTCACCTCCCAAGTACCTGGCACTATAGGCATGTGCCACCATGCCTGGCTAATTTTTGTATTTTTTTAAATTAGAGACAGAGTTTTGCCATGTTGGCTAGGCTGGTCTTGAACTCCTGAATTCAAGTGATCCACCCGCCTCAGCCTCCCAAAGTGCTGGTATTACAGGTGTGAGCCACCACACTCAGCCCTGTACAAATTTTTGTTTCACATTAATTTCTGTTTCTCAGCATTATCACAAGGTGATTTCAGATATTTGAGTTCCAGACATTACTACCCATGACAGTTATGGGTGAAAGATTCAATCCAGAATTGAGACACACACAAGTGCAAATTATTTGAAAAGCCAAAAGTAGTCTCTCAAGTTTCACAGGCAGCTTGCTCAAGGCACTAGCAACGGAGACATATGTGGGAAGCAGAACAGGGCAGATAAGGGCACACATGCTTCTGAGTCAGGTGACCTGTGCTCTCATCTTGGCCCTGCTGTTTGCTCTCTATGTGATATTGAGGGAGATACTAACATCTTGGTACCCAGTTTGCTCATCTATAAAGTGAGGTATTGTTGGTTTTTCTATAGGAGACTTGTTTGTTGTAACGATTAAATGACATCATTCATGTGAAGTGTTTTTAAGCACATTGGCATATGATAAGTGCCCAATAAATTACTATTTAGTTGTTACTGTGTGTTATTGTTGTTATATGCAAATTATATACAGAACAATATTCATAAAATTGTCATGTCTTTTCCTCCTTGAGGCAGACACATTGGACTTACAGTGTGTAAAAAGAGTGCCTGGGATGGAAGTCACTGCCTATCATATAGTTAGTGGTCAACAAGTGACAGTTCAATCATTGGCCCATTCTCTCCTCCCTGTGCAATCAGTTCCCAATTTTCCATTGTGACAAACAGGCAAAGAGATGTTGACAATCAAAAATGTTTTGTATTCCAAAAATTATGTATACTTAGCTTATAGAAGAGTGTTTTATACAACTTTTATAGAAGAATATGTTCAATGTTCATAAAACTCAAGTTGAAGTAACTCATTCACCCTTTCATTCAATCAACCAATGCTAACTGAGACTAAGTCACATACCAGGCATTGTGTTGAATGTCCTGGACACAGGCAGGAACAAGACTGCTGGTCTCTCTTATCAGGGAGCTTAAATTCTAATTTAATAATTAAACTACCTTGGTGGCAACCAAGGTAATATTACTGCTTTCATAAGCCATAGGCACTTTCATGTGCTTCTTCCTCCATAAAAATATATTTAAAATTATATTTCATGACTGTGTTGGTATAAAGACTATTAATATTATATATTAAAACATTTCTTTGACCTAGGAATTTATTTTTGTCTTCTGATTTTAAAAGAAATTAAAACAATTCATGGATCCCTAAGAGTATTGCAGGCCCTATGCACTATGACTTCTGTGCCTGATGAAAAAGGTGACAGCAAAGCAAAGTGAACATAGAAACAAAAGATACCAACTGACTTCTTTTGGTGACCATTTGAAGGAAAATTTCATACATCATGCATTTCACATGAAAATATTTCAACTTAAGGGCATTCTCTTATGTACCCACAATACTATGATAATGCCTCAAAAATTAAGGTTAACTGGTAAAACTACAGTATTTTTAGCCTAAATTATAGTACTTAGTCCCACATCATATAATTTTTGTATTTTATAGTGATACTTCAATTTTTTTTGGTTTTCATTTTGAGATGGAGTCTCACTCTTGTTTCCCAGGCTGGAGTGCAATGGCGCAACCTTGGCTCACTGCAACCTCCACCTCCTGGGTTCAAGCGATTCTCCTGCCACAGCCTCCCGAGTAGCTGGGATTATAGGTGCCCCGCCACCACGCCTGGCTAATTCTTTGTATTTTTTAGTAGAGACTGGGTTTTACCATGTTGGCCAGGCTGGTCTCCAACTCCTGACCTCAGTTGATCCACCCACCTCGGCCTCCCAAAGTGCTGGGATTACAAGCATGAGCCACCACACCCAGCCAATACTTCCATTTTAAGCCAAAGTTATATTACCTGATCTAACCATTCACATTATCTGCTAGATTTATCTTTGGATAACATTTGACTGTCAAAATAATGACTAATTTTTAATGCTTAAAATGTTTCTTGTGCTGAACTTCTATTGATGCTTTATTGAGACACAAATTTCTCTATACTTTTTTTTTGTATTCTTTAATTTTTCTCCTTTGACATTTTTTTCTTTGCCCCCAAAACTCTTAGTACATACTCCTCTTTAGAAGTTTTGTCATGAATCAAGTTGCCTAAGATGAAATATCAGGAGAAAGAATTGTCTTATTTCATTTGCCAGGTGTTTTTTTTTTATTATTATACTTTAAGTTTTAGGGTACATGTGCACAACGTGCAGGTTTGTTACTTATGTATACATGTGCCATGTTGGTGTGCCGCACCCATTAACTTGTCATTTAACATTAGGTATATCTCCTAATGTTATCCCTCCCCCTCCCCCCACCCCCAAAAGGCCCCAGTGTGTGATGTTCCCCTTCCTGCGTCCATGTGTTCTCATTGTTCAATTCCCACCTGTGAGTAAGAACATGTGGTGTTTGGTTTTTTGTCCTTGCAATAGTTTGCTGAGAATTATGGTTTCCATCTTCATCCATGTCCATACAAAGGACATGAACTCATCATTTTTAATGGCTGCATAGTATTCCATGGCATATATATGCCACATTTTCTTAATCAGATGTTATTTTATAAAGTGCATATGAAAGTTACTGAAGTTAACAGGCAGATATATTATAGGTCTTATCTATACTATATTGTCTTATCTATAGTGTACCTTCCAGAATAAACTGTATCTAACTTACAACAAAACTTTAATATAAATGATCTTATGACCTGAAGCAGACCATTTGGGAGGATGGCAAAAGTAATTGTAATCAGTAAACAGACATAGGCTTAACTATCAACCTTGACATCTTAAATAATTCTACCCCTGTAAGCCATGGTCACAGCTGAAAAATAGGGATGATAACACTAACGTATGAACTCACAATGTCAATCTCCTGCTTCCCTATCTCTTCCTTGTTATTTCCCAAAGAAACCATCCCCAATGATAGCTCCAACAAAGAGAGCTATGCCTCCCATAAAACCTTCATATCTTGCACACAGGATGCTCAATTTGTGGTCTCATTTACAAGTAAAAAAATAACAGGTAAGAGGAGATAATCAAAGAGACAGATATTTATTTTATTTGAAATATATGAAACAAACTACCTGACATTTTCAGTAATGAAAACAATTTTAATCAGGATTTTGAGATTGCCAGAGAAGTCTGGCAAGGGAAATAAATAAAAGACATCCAAATTTGAAATGAAGAATTCAAGCTGTTCCTCTTTGCTGATGATATGATCTTATATCTAGAAAAACCTAAAGACCCCACAAAAAGTCTCTCAGATTTGTTTAAATGAGTTCAGTACAGTTGCAGTTTATAAAATCAGTGTGCAAAAATCAGTAGCATTTCTGTACACCAATAATGAACTAGTTTAGAAATTAAGAAGGCAGTCTCATTTATAATGGCCACAAAAAAATAAAATATCTAGGATAAATTTAACCAAGGAAGTGAAAGATTTCTACAAGGAAAACTCCAAAACACTATTGAAAGAAATTGAAGATGACACAAACAAATGAAAAAACATCCCATGTTAATGGATTGAAAGAATCAATATCATTAAAATAAGCATAATGCCCAAAACAATCTACAGATTCAATACAGTCTCTATCAAAATATTTTTATTCTTCACAGAATTAGAAAAAAACAAAATTTATATCGAATCAAAAAAGAGTCTAAACAGACAAAATAATTCCGAGCAAAAAGGATAAAGTTGGAGGCATCATACTGCCTGACTTAAAAATATATCACAAGGCTATAGTAACCAAAACAGCATGATATTGGCATAAAAATGGGCAAAATAGATGGATGGAATAGGATAGAGAACCTAGAAATAAAGCCATATATTTATAGCCAATTGATCTTCAACAAAGCCAACAAGAACGTACATTGGGGAATGGATGCCCGCTTTAATATATGGTGCTGAGAAAATTGTATAGCCACATACAGAAGAATTAAACTGGACCCCTATCTCTCACCATGCACAAAAGTCAATTCAAAATGGATTAAATATTTAAATGTAAGACCTGAGACTATAAAAATACTCAAAGAAAACCTAGGAAAAACTCACCAGGACATTGGTCTGAGCAAAGAATTTATGACTAAAAAACAAAAAGCCTCGAAAGCACAGGCAGAAAAAGCAGAATATAGACAAATGGGACTTAATTAAACTAAAAAGCTTCGGAATAGCAAAAAAAAAAAAAAAAAATCAATACAGTAAAGATACCTGTTGAATGGATAAAAATATTTGCAAACTATTCTGACAGGCGACTAATATCCAGAAATACAAGGAATTCAAACAACTCAACAGAAAAAGTAATAATAATAATAATTCCATTAAAAAGTGGGCAAAGGACATGAATAAGCATTTCTCAAAAGAAGACATACAAAGGCTAACAGGTATACAAAAAAATCTCAACATCACTAATCATCAGAAAAATGCAAATCAAAACCACGGTGAGGCTGGGTGCAGTGGCTCACGCCTGTAATGCCAGCACTTTGGGAGGCCAAGGCAGGAAGATCACTTGAGCTCAGGAGTTCGAGACCAGCCTGGGCACCATGGTGAGACACAGTCTCTACAAAAACTACAAAAAATTAGCCAAGCGTGGTGGCACATGCCTGTGGTCCCAGATACTTGGGGGGCTGAGGTAGGAGGATGGCTTGAGCTCAGGAGGCAGAAGTTGTGGTGAGCTGAGATCATGCCACTCCACTCCAGCCTAAGCAACAGAGATCCTGTCTCAAAGGAAAAAAAAAAAAACATAGTGAGATTTCATCTCACACAAGTCAGAATAGCTATTGTTAAAAAGCCAAAAAACAGACGTTGGTGAGAATGCACAGAAAAGGAAGCTCTTATACACTTTTGGTGGGAACATAAACTAGTACAACCACTATGGAAAACACTACAGAGATCTGTCAAAAACTAAAAATAGAATCACTGTTCAATCTAGCAATCCCATTACTGGGTATCTACCCAGAGAAAAAGAAATCAACATATCAAAAAGACATCTGCACTTGCCTGTTTATTGCAGCACTATTCACAATATCTAACAGATGGAATCGTAAGTGTTCATCAGCAAATGAATGGATAAATAAAATGTGCCATATCTGCACAATGGAATAATATTCAGTCATTAAAAAGAGTAAAATGACATCATTTGCAGCAACATGGATGGAACTGAAGGTCATTGTTGTAAGTGAAATAAGCTAGGCACAAAAAGACAAGAATCACATGTTCCCACTTATATGTGGGACCTAAAAATTTTCAGCACATGGAGGTAGAGAGTAGAAAAATAGATAACAGGACTGGAAAAGAAATATGGTGGTGCATTTCCTGGATGTTCTTTTTGTCTCAGTTATTCCAGATTTGAAGCTGAAAAAGCTGGCAACCTGCAAACAGATACAGTCACACAAAACAGCTCCAAAATAAGACTGGACTCAAAATCAGCGAAAGGACCAGGTCAAAAGCAGCCTAGAATGATTTTTAGATAATAACCAGTCCATTGCAGCCAAACACCAGAGAAAAAAATGGTGGTTTCACCCCCCTCTCATCAGCAAATACTAAGTGAAGAGCCTATACTTTCACCCTTGAAAGGCTGCAAGAAGGGACCCCAGCAACCACCAGGGTTATGTCAGAGAAGACCAACTAGGGAGCTGAGACTTCGTTCCCACTGGCCAGTAATGAGGTTATCACTCCCATTTCCACTTCCACATATGGTGTCAAAGAAGACTATATGGGCATCCTGGCCTTCAACCTTCACCAGGAAGTAACAAATAAACCCGAAGCAAACATAAAGAGGAAATAATGAAGATAAAAGCAAAAAGCAATTAAATTGAAAGAGAAGAATATTACAGAAAAAGCAATAAAACAAAAAGCTAGCATTTTGAAAATGTCAGTGCAATTAGCAAATCTCTAGCAAGACTGACAGAGAGAAGGAGAGAGAAGACACAAATGATTATCAGGTATCCAAAGGATACTTGAAGACATCAAAAGGAATACTACAAACAACTCTGCATACATAAATTTGAAAACTTAGACAAAATTGACAAATTTCTTGAGAAACACAAACCACCTGACAAAGATTCTTTACTTGGCCAAGCTTTGGTGAGGCTTCTGAACCTTCTGCTAGGCCCATCTGTGCACTTCCTTGTAAAGTCCAATTTTAGCAAAGAACACTGCTAAGTCATTTTGAAAAGAATCCCCCATGTTGCACATGTGATCAGGCTCCTCACCCTCTACTGTCCTCCAAGTGACGTCAGATCACACTGGCTTGCCTTCAGCAAGAATCCTGTTAGGCTGGTTTAGCCAGAATCCCCTTGACTCCTGATGTTTCCTCTTAGTAACTTTCCATCCACTGATCCCTACAATGTTTCTTGGCTATAAATTTCTCCTTGCTTATGCTTATTCGTAGTTGAGCCACTGTGTCTCCCCCACTGCAAGACCCCATTACAATGGTCCCTATACCCATCACAGTGGTCCTGAATAAAGTCTTCCTTACTACACTTTACAAGTATCATTGAATAATTTTTCTTTAACACACCACAGTTCATCCAATATGAAATTGAAATTTTGAATAGCCTTATAACTATTAGGAAAATTGAATTTGCAATTTTAAAAACTCCTCAAGAAGAAATCTTTAGGTCCAGATGGTTTCACCAGAGAATTCTACCAAATGTTTAGACAATAATTAACATTGATTCTACACAATAATTCTAGAAAATAAAAGGGAAGGGAACACATTATACAACATTCTATAAAAGAGAAAGGAACACTTCCCAATTCATTTAATTAAGCTAGTATTACTCTGATACCAAAGCCAGACAAAGACAGTACAAAAAAGTAAAATACCAATGCCTCTCATTAATATAGATGCAAGAATCTTCAAAATAATATTATGTTTTGGGGTTTTCTCTTTAAAGATGGGGTCTCACTATATTGCCCAGGCTGAATTCAAACTTCTAGGGTCAAGTGATGCTCCCGCTTCAGCCTCCGGAGTAGCTGGCACTACAGGAACATATCATACCTAGCCCAACATAATATTAGCTCATAGAATTCATCAATATACAAACAGAGTTATACATCATCACCAAGTGGGAATTATTTCCAGAAGGCTTCGCTACATGAAGTGCAATCAATGTAACCCATTATATTAGCAAACTAAAGAAGAATAAAATAAAAATCACTAAAATCAATGCAGAAAAAGCAGTGACATAATTCAACACCTATTCATGACTTTAATTTTTTTTTTTTTTTTTCAGAAAATTAAGAATAGAGGGGAGACCAGGTGTGATGGCTTACTCCTGTAATCCCAGCACTTTGGGAGGCCGAGACGAATGGATCACTTAGGCCAGGAGTTCAAGACCAGCCTGGCCAACATGCCGAAACTCCGTCTCTACTAAAAATACAAAAATTAACTAGGCATGGTGGTGCACGCCTGTAATCCCAGCTGTTTGGGAGGGTGAGGCATGAGAATTGGTTGAACCTGGGAGGCGGAGGCTGCAGTGAGCCAAGATCGCACCACTGCACTCCAGCCTGGGTGACAGAGTGAGACTCGGTCTCAAAAAAAAAAAAAAAAAAAAGAAAGAAAGAATAGCAAGAATGTCTTCAACTTGATGAACAGTATCTACAACACAATCTGCAGTTAATATTATATTTAATATTGAATACTTTCCCTAGAAGATTGGAACAATGCAAGGATGTCTTATTGAGCATAGTACTGGAAGTTCTAGCCAGAGCAACAGACAAGAAAAAGAAGCAAAAGACAGATATATCACAAAGGAATAAATAAAAGTGTTTGAAGATTACATGATTGTCAACTTAGAAAATGGCAAGGAATCTATCAAAAAAAAACCTTATAAAATGAATGACTTCAGCAAGTTCACAGAATACAAGAAAACATACAAAATAAGTTCTGTTTCTACATACTAGCAATGAACATGTGAACAACAAAATTAACAATTCAACACCATTTATAATTGCTCAAAAAAATAAATAGGTGCAAATCTAGCAGAACATGTATGCTAAAAACTGCAAAACTAAAGAAAAGAAAAAGGAGAGAAGAGGAAGAAGGAGAGAGTGAAGGAAAGGATAGAAAAAAAGAAGAAAAGGAAGGAAGAAAGGGAGAGAGGGAGGGAAGGAAGGCCAGAGAGGAAAGGAGAGAGAGAGATCTAAATAAATGGAAAGATGTACTGTACTCACAGATCAAAAGACTAAATCTATAAAGATAGCAATTCTCCTCAAACTGATGTATAGGTTTAACACAAATTCAAAATCCCAGCAATATCCTTTTATATATAGACAAGATTATTCTAAAATTTATATGAAAAGTAAAAGGAACTAGAATAGTAAAACAATTTTGAAAGAGAAAAATAAAATGTAAAAAATCATCTACCAAACTTCAAGATTTATCGTATAGCTACAGTAATCAGTTCTGTGATATTGCCAGAGTGATAAGCACAATAGAACAGAACAGAGAACCCAGAAATAGACCCTTAAATATGCTCAACTGGTTTTTGACAAAAGTACAAAAGCAATTCAATGAAGATAGCGTGCTGAATAAATGGTGTTCAGAAACTAGACATCCATAAGCAAAACAAAAAAAGAAACATATACAAAAATTAATCCAAATGGGTTATAGAATTAGATGTAAATTATAAAACATAAAATTTTAAGAAAAATATAGGAAAAAAATCTTCAGGATGTAGGCCTAGGCAAGCATTCTTATACTTGACACTAAAAACATGATTTTTTTTTTTAAAAACTTGATGAATTAGACTCCATCAACACGAAAAACTTTTGCTCTGCAAAAGACTCTATTAAAAGAATAAAAAGACAAATTACAACCTTGGAGAAAATATTTGCAAACCACATATTTGACAAAAGACAAGTATGTAATGAACTCTCAAATCTCAACAGTAAAGAAAAAAAAACACAGACATTTCATCAAAGAAGATATACAGATGGCAAACCAACATATGAAAATATGTTTCACACCATTAGCCATTAAGGAAATAAAATTAGAAATGTGATGAGTACTGTATGCCTATCAAAATAGCTAAAATGAAAATAGTGACAATATCAAATGCTGGTGAGAATGTGAAGAAACTGTGTATTAGTTCGTTTTCACGCTGCTGATAAATAACCAAGACTGGGCAATTTACAAAAGAAAGAAAGTTTCAACTGTGCAGGGAAACTCCCCTTTATAAAACCATCAGATCTCATGAGACTTATTCACTATCATGAGAATAGCACAGAAAAGACCCGCCCCCGTGATTCAATTACCTCCCACCGGGTCCCTCTTACAACACATGGGAATTGTGGGAGTTACAATTCAAGGTGATATTTGGGTGGGGACACAGCTAAACCATATCAAACAGGATCACATATACATTGCTAGTGTGAAGATAAAATGGTACAGCCTCTCTGGAAAACAGTTTGGCAGTTTCTTAAAAAAACTGCACATGCAATGTTCATATGACCCAGGGACTGCACTGCTATCCCAGAGAAATGAAGACTTATGCTCATACAAAAAGAAATCTACATGGATTTGTATTGCAGCTTTATTTGTAATTGCAAAAAACTGGAAACAACTCAGATGTCCTTCAATGGGTAAATGATTTAAAAACTGTGGTATATCCATATCATGTAATACTACACAGAAATAAAAAGGAACAAACTACCAATGCATACAATTTGAGTGAATCTCCAGAGAATTTTGCTGAGAAAACAAATCCAAAAAGTTATATACTGTATGATTCCATTACATAAGATTCTTGAAGTGACAAACTTAAAGAAAGGGAGACTAGCTTAATAATTGCCAGGAGTTAAGGAAGGTATTTAAGTGGAAGGGAAATGGCTATAGAAGGACAACATGGGGGATTGTTGTGATGGAAATGCTCTGTATCTTGACTGTATCAATGTCCACATGCAGATTATAATATTGTTCAAAACTATTGTATCATAGTTTTGCAAGGTATTACCGGGGGATAATGGGTAAAGTATATGCAAGGTCTCTCTGTATTATATCTCTCAACTGAATGTGAACCTACAATTATCTCACAATAAAACATTTAATTAACACACACACAATATATATATATATAAATAGTTTGCCAAGACACCTTGTCTTTTTCTTTCAGATAAACATATAGACCTGTTTTATTTAGGTGACTATGTAATCTATTCACTCATTTTTTTTTTATTTCAACTTTTATTTTAGATACAGGGGTAAATGTGCAGGTTTGTTATATAGTTATATTGGACCAAGGTAGTGAGCATAGTATTCAATAGATAGTTTTTTAACCCATGCATCACCCCCTACCTCCCCAACTAGTAGTCCACAGTGTCTGTTCCCATGTTTTTGTCCATGTGTGCTTAATGTTTAGCTCCCACTTATAAGTGAGAACATGTAGTATTTAGTTTTCTGTTCCTGAGTTAATTCGCTTATGATTATGGCCTGCAGCTCCATCCATGTTGCTGCAAAGGACAAGATTTTGTTCTTTTTTATGAAAAGCGATGCCTTTATTCCTGATAACTCAGATGCTCATTAAGCTCTTGATCCTAAGTGCGAACTCAGGGCTTCACAGCCAGATTGGTGGGCCCAAATTTGGCCAGCTGTCTGACTGACATTGCTTTGACTTTAAACTAACGTCACTGGAAATGTAGTAATCCTTGGTTATCTGTAGAGCTCACTAAATAGTACTTGTCAGCCAGTTTGTCTATTGGGGAAATTTTTTCTGATGTGATGTCATGATTTACTATGATTTTTTAAGCCAAATCAATATCTCAGCAGTTTTTTCCTGTATCAGCTATCACCCAAGCCCCAAACAACAGTTGTCAAACATGGATGAATATTGGAATTGCAGAGGAGTGACTGATTCAATTGGTTGGAGCTAAGACTCAAACATTAGTATTATTTAGAAGCTCACCAGGACATCCACATACAGCCAGAGGTGAGAACCACTGATCTAAAACAAATAGACAAAAAGCCACAATTAGACTGAAGAGAAAATGATCAATACGCATAGATTCAAAAAAATAGCAGCTAAGGTTGGCAAGATGAGGAAAAATCTCCATTCTCATTCATTGCTAGAGAGAGAACAGAATGATTTTCAAACTTTTCTGAAGGGTAATTTTGCATCTCTGTGGAAATATTCGTAGAAATTAATCTTACAAATCTTCTAGCAATCTGATCTAAGGAAAATCATGGATGAGTGACAATATCCAGCTACATAATGTTAATTGCCATATTGTTTATAAAAGGTCAAGACTGATGGCAACCTAAATGTCCAATAATGATGGACTGGATAAATAAATGATTCCATTGTGCATTATAATCATGGAATATTACAAAGTCATCAAAAATAGAATTATAAAATAATATGTAATTATGTGGAAAGATGTGAACAACACACTAAACTGTGGGAAATAAATAGATTACTAAACAGCATGCACAATATGGCCACATTTTTGTTAAATAAGCATCATGCATTTATGCATAAAAATAGACACCCAAATGTTCTCACTGATAATTGCAATAAGACAGGATTGGACGTATTTCTTCATGCTTACCCATATTTTCTAAACTCCCCAAATACACATATATTAGTGAAAAAAATAATAAAAGTTATTTTAAGAAGTGTACAACAAGAAAATGGCCAAATCTGCGCTAACATACATGGATGAAAATCATGGTCCAGAGTCTATTCTGTGACTTCAACCAGGAATAGTCAAGAGTTTGTAAAAAAAAAACAAAAACAAAAAAAACAAAAAGAGTCTGTAAAAATGCTATGGAAAGCTCTGACTGCTAAGTGAAAATCAAATATAAAATGTCCTGGTAGATGGAAGCAGGGCCCATGTCACAAAAACCAGCTCCAAGTAATTCCAAGATGCTTCAAGTAGCATCTTTTTCAACTACCCTTAACAAGCACTTGTACAAGCACTAGTTGTTACCCCATAGCCTGATAGCTTTTCACTAATGTTTATTGAGCTCCATACTATGTCCAAGGCACTGTACTCAGGTGGAGGATCCCAAATGAATAAGATGTATTTGATTTCTTAAATGCTTTGCAGTCTAGTGCAGCAAAATTGCATTAATACTACAAAAAAACTCCATATACACTTCATCCAGATTCACAAATTGCTAAAATTTGGCCACATTTGCTTTGTCATGGTCTTTCCCGTCCCATGTATGTACATAATTCTTTTTACCATATGAGAATAAGTTGTAGGTATCATATTTCAGTGAATATTTTTCAAGAACAAGGACACGTAGGCCAGATGTAGTGGCTCATGTCTTAATCCCAACAATTTGGGAGACTGAGGTTGGAAAATTGCTTGAGCCCAGGAGTTTGAGAACAGCCTGGACAACATAGCCATACCTCATCTCCACAAATTAAAAATATATATATTTGCCTGGCATGGTGGCGTGTAGTTAGTTGGTCCCAGTTAAGAGGCAGAGAGGAGGATCACCTGAACCCAGCAGTTTGAGGCTACAGTGAGCCTTGATCGTGCCACTGCCCTCCAGCATGGATGACAAAGTGAGACCCTGTCTGAAAAACAAAAGAAAGCAAAAACAAAAACAAAAAGGACATGACGGTATATAACCACAGTATAATTATCAATGTCAGCGAATTTACATTGCTACAATATTATTATCAAATTAAAGACCTTATTAAAAATTTACTGCTTGTCTCAATAATGTCCTTGTTTTTTAACACATATTTCTGGTTCAGAATCCAAGCCAGGTTGACACATTGCATTTAGTTTTCATGTCCCTTTTGTCTCCTTTAATCTTCCTTGACATTTTGAAGACTATAGGCCATTTATTTTAAAGAATGTTCCTCAGTTTGGGTTTGTCTGATCTTTCCCATGATTAGATTCAGGTCATAAGTTCTTGGCAGGAGCACTACCTAAGTAGTGATGTATGTCTTCTTCAGCGCATCACATAAGAAGGTACATGACAGTCTAAGAGTCAAGTCAAGAACACAGTCTCATTTACAATAGCCACAAAGAAAATGAAATACCTAGAAACATAGCTAAGCAAGCAGGTGAAAGATATCTACAAGGAGAGCTACATAACTGCTGAAAGCAATCAAAGACAAGACAAACAAGTGGAAAAGCATTCCATGCAAAAAATCTGTATCATTAAAATGGCCATACTGTTCAGAGCAATTTACAGATTCAATGTTACTCCTATCAAACTACCAACACCATTCTTCACAAATTAGTAAAAACTATTCTAAAATCCATATGGAACCAAAAAACAGTCCGAATAGCCAAAGCAATCCTAAGCAAAAGGAACAAAGCCAGAGACATCAAATTACTTGATTTTGACTATACTATAAGGCTACAGTAACCAAATAGTAAAGATGTGGGATCAACACAGGTGCCCATCAATGGTGGATTGGATAAAGAAAATATGGTACATATGCACAATGGAATACTACACAAGAACATAAAAAGGAGCAAGATCATGTGCTCTGTAGCAACATGGATGGAGCTAGAGGCCATAAATCCTAAGTGAATTAATGCAGGAACAAAAAACCGAATACCACATTTTTTCACTTGTAAGTGAGAGCTAAACACTGAGCACACATGGACATAAACATGGGAACAATAGACCCTGCAGGCTACTAGGAGAGGAGGGAGGGCAGTGGGCATGGCTTGAAAAACTACCTATTGGGTACTATGCTCACTATCTGGGAGCAATATACCCATTTAGCAAACCTGCACATGTACCCCCTATATCTAAAATAAAAGTTGAAGTCAAAAAAAGAAAAAATAAGGCATGTGCTATCAGTCTGTCTCACAGAGTTCCTCCACAGCTGTCCAAAGCTCAATAAACCTTTACAACTACAATTTTGGCAATATATTTTTGGCAGGAATGTTTAATATTCCTCTTTTTTCCTTTTAAGTGTGTTTTGCTTAAACATGAATATAAAAGAAATAAAAATTTATGTTCACACAGAAACCTATACATGAATGTTCACGGCAGCTTTATTTGTAATAGCCAAAAAGTGTTTACAGTCCAGATGTCCTTCAGCTGATGAGTAGTTAAACAAACTGAGGCACATACATACAATGGAATACTACTCAGAATAAAAAAGTACAGACTAACAATACACACGACATCTTGGATGAATCTCCAGTAAATTACGCTAAGTTAAAAAAAAAAAAGCCAATCCCAATGGATTATATGATTTCACTTATATAACATTTTTGAAATGATAAAATTATAGAAATGAAGAATAGATTAGTGGTTGCTATGGGTTAAGTGGAGGGGAAACTGAGAGGTTGGTGATTGGTTATAAAAAACAACAAGAGGGATTTGAGTGGTGATGGAATTGCTCAGTATCTTAATATATTAGTCCATTCTCACACTGCTATAAAGAACTACCTAAGACTGGGTAATTTATGAAGAGAAGAGGTTTAATTGACTCACAGTTCTGCAGGCTATACAGGAAAGCAGGGCTGGGAGGCCTCAGGAAACATACAATCATGGCGGAAGGCAAAGGGGAGGCAAGTGCATCTTACCATGGCAGAGCAGGAGAGAGAGCACAAAGGGGGACATGCCACACACTTTCAAACAACCTGATCTCGTGAGAACTCACTATCACAAGAACAGCAAGGGGAAAATCCTCCCCCATGATCCAGTCACCTCCCACCAGGCCCCTCCTTCAACATGTGGGGATTACAATTTGACATGAGATTTGGGCGGGGAGAGAGCCAAACCATATCACTTGACTACGGTGGCAAATACAGCAAACTACACGTTATAGAACTGTATATTGCTAAATACACACAGATGCAGAACTGAGTACAAGTAAAACTAGGGCAATCTGAATAAGATTGTACCACTATCAGTACCCTGGTTGTGATATTATACTATAGTTGTGCAAAATGTTAACATTGGGGGAAGCTGAGTAAAGAGCATACATGATCTCTCTTTATTATTTCTTTATAATTATATGTGAATCTATAATTATCTCCAAAAAACTTCAGTTTAAACAAATGCATCATAACTAGTCAGAGTAGAGTCCATTCATGAAAGCTGATCACCCTAACAGAATTATATAAACTAGTCGTATGGTGAAATTTATGGTAGCTCTTACACAGTTTACCCCACTTGTATGTGCAATATATTTAAATTTAGGCTGCTCACTTCTGTGACACCTTTGTTCAAATTTCCTCAATAATTTTTTGTGTTTCTTCTCCCTATTTAACCAGCATAATTAGCTTTTTTGTTGGTTATTGTTAATGGCACTTTCCTATCTTTGTTATTATTGTTTTATCATAAAAGAATAAAAGAAAATTGTAATAAAATGGCTTTCCAACGAGGAAAGTAAATACACCTTGTTTGAAAGAAATGTGAACATTTTTTCCCACAATATTCAATTATTCATTTTAACAGTGCCAAGCACTATTTTAGGTGCTTAACAAAGAGACAGTAGTAAATTAAGCAAAATTCCTGCTTTTTTGGAGGTAACAGTCAACCAGATTAGAAAAACAGGCAAATAATTGTATATTACTTTATCCTAAATATCATGAAGAAAAATATATCCCAGCAATTATTCACAGAGAATGATGAGAACACTAATGTATATAGGGTGGTGGTCTGATGCAGTTGTCTGAAGAGATAAGATTTGAACAGACTTACATGGCATGGTATGTAGTTCATAGTTATCAAGACAAAACAAATGTCGGCTCTCCCAAGACAGATGCTCATTAATTCTTGATTTCCAGATTAATTGTTGGAGAAATGAATCCTCAACCAAACTTCTTTATCTTTCAATTGAAACTCTGAGGTATTTCGTTAGAAGATGAAAGAGTCAAGTACTTAATGCCCAATCTTTCATTCCCTTATCCTTTGATGCTTAAAAGCTTGCCTAGCTCTAAAAGAAAAAAAAAACATCATTTTAATGAACACTGCAATTAAGAGATACATCCCCTGGAAACTCATCCCCTTTGAGCTACTCTGATGTTGGCCTTTTCCTGATTTGAGGTCAATAAAGTTATGGTGTTTGCATCTCCCAGGGAAAATTCCTCTATGTAAAATCATTTGACTCACTCTGGCTTCCCCCAATCCTCCTAAGAAGCTCAATCTGCAGATCAGAGCAGGCTACTCCTTTTCAATTAACATTCTTTCAGATTTGATCATCATCCTTGTCTTCATTTATGTCAAATGGTGCTCCCGTGGAGACAGGCAGCTGATTATTCTATCTAACTCAGATAAACCTTATTAAAATAACCACCTCCCTTATGCAAATCTATCCATCACTTTCACCTTGACAGGCCTTTGTCAGTCTGGTGCCCTGCACCATCTCTGGGTCCCAAATGGTAAATGCCCCCCACCCCAACATTGCACCATCAGCATGGGGACACTGTTTGCAAGATGCAAATTGCATATGGAGATTTTGAGTCATTTGCTTCTTTAGAAGTTTAATTCCATTCAGGAAATATTAACTAAAGAAACAGTGTAGTTTCTGGGGTAGTTCCAGGTATCTAGGCAAATAAAATGCCAGGTCAATGTTTTGCAAGGCAATTCCATGACAAGTGGCATAGAGAGGGATAAGAGGTTTTGAGACCAGACAAACCCCAGGTTCAGCATAAACACCTATACAGGAAGACAGGAACTAATGCTTTCTGCTTAATATGAAAAATTGCCTGGAATTAAAAAAAAAAAAAGAGCCAGTCACGGGAGAGGGAGGTCACTGCTGCCCCAAAAACCTTCCCGATCACCTCCATCCTGGTCATGAGCCACAGCCTCTTGACTGTAGAAGTGATCTGCTTTGTCCTCTAAATTTAAACTCACTATGGGATTATAAAGGGAACAGTGCCAAACAAACAGCCCTTTGGTTTTTGTGAGGATTATTCCTGAGAGCTCTATTGGCCTCCACTAACATGGGCCTGGTGTAGCTGCAGTAAGGTGATGGGCCTCTCAGAGGCAGGAGCTAGTGAGTCTTACAAGATGTTTCCTATTTTCCCTTTGTTACTCATGGAGATGACTGAGGACTATTTACTTCTCATATATGTCGACGTAGTCAGTGTAATAGTCCTAAGATGGATTGGCAGACTCCCATGGAACTGGGTCATACCTCTTTGAAAAAGTCTGATTAAACTTCTTTGAAAAGTCACTGGAGGGCTCATGGGCATGGGATGGCATAGTGCCTCCTCCCCCAGTGAACAGACAATTAAAATCAAGGACAATGAGTCAAGAATCGAACAGTAGTAAATTTCAAAGAAGGAAAAGGTTCTGTGCTACTGGATGAATCTCTGAGTATTCAAGAGCTTATAAACTAAGACCTCAAGAGATAGTATCCTCTTGGGAAACCTGGCATGACGCAGCTTATTGATAGAGCTGTGAGTATTGCTACCAGAGCTGTAATGACCAGCCAGCATGTAGGGGGAATATGACTTAGAAGGAGTTGTAGATTCCCTGATACAAGAAGTGAAATATCTACAAGGCCAGATGTGATAAGTTTGTCATGCCAAATGACATGATCTTGCCCCTCTGGGAAATGTAGTATAGAGAATCCTATTTTTGAAACTTGAAAAGATGATAGAGTTTGATTACCAAGTCAGTAGAATTTCTAACATTTGCTCCTTTCTTGAATATGTTCCCTTCTGATCAAATGTGGCTAAAGAATTTGCAGACGAAGCTGTGTCTGTCCTAAGCTTCTCTTGATTTTATATAATCCATCCTCCACACCCTAGCTTAGTAACTATTGTGTAACTTATTTTTATCATTAAAAATAATTATTTTAAATCATTTTTAATTATTTTAATGGGTAATTATTGCTTAACTTATTTTTATTATTCGTGTTCTGACAATAATTCAATGGTTTCCTATTGCAATATATAGCAAGTCCAAAAATCTTTAACATGACTTACGTTAAACAATTTCTTTCTGGCTTCTTCTCTCCCCGTTGTCAATGGTATAGCCATCCTGTGCATAAATGGCACTTTTTTTTACTTTAATGAGCCAGGCTTTCTCACCCCTCTGCCTGGTTTCCCAGCTCCTTCATTAAACTAACTCCTCTCCATTCTTCAGGTTGCAGCTGGCATCTACTTTCTCCAGAAAGCTTTCCTTAACCCTCACATTGCATTATGAACCTCTTCTATGTGCTCCCACAGAATCGCATGTCCATTCTATCATGCTACTGTCACACTATTATTATTGCTTATTTGTTCATAATCCCCCACAGTGCATAAACATTTTGCAGGAAGATACTGCATCTTGTTTATCTTTACATTTCCAGCACAAAATAGGATCTCCTGAATGAATGGATGGATGGATGAAAACATTATTGTTACTAAGAGGCAGAAGACCTGCATTCAAGTCAACACCTCGCTATTTATCCTTAATCCCAAGCAAACCATAAACTCTCTGTGGAAGAGAATGTAGAAGTAGAAATATGATCTTCTGTCTTCTTAAAACCAGGTGGCTAGACTGGGCAATTCCTTCATGTTCCTATCAGCATATGATCAATGTCTCCATATGCAAAAGATTGGAAGATATATTGAGTTGCTCTAAAACACGTGCAAGACAAGCACCGTGGGCTCTCTGAAGAGGAGGAAAGATGAACAGTCTCTCCAAATGCAGATTCAAAAAAATCTCTATTCTACTTGTTATGTGAAGGAGAGAATTAACTCAAATAATCAGTATAGAAATATGAGTATGTGACCAGATTATGCCCAGCTCTGCTAAGATCCAAGTGTTATTAAAAACTAGCCTTAATTAGGCAAGACTATGCTGTTTATTGGAATTTATTTATTAATTTTTATCATAGCTTCCAGTTTTCATTCTGGCTGTTTATTGGCACCCTTCTTTAAGTGAGAAATGCTCACGTGTGTGTAATTTGAGCATTTCCCAGTGCTAACCTCCATTTCGCCTCTGTCACGCTTAGGCAAGGAGAGGATCCTCCCTGTTCTAGCAGAGCCTTGGCCCTGTTTTAGCTGGCATACAAATGCAGAGTGTGATCCATCATGTTTTATTTAATAGAGTCACTGAGAGAAAGGGAAAGGAAATTGTTGTGAATTAAATGTCCTTGTCTCTTCAGACAAGAAGATAAAAGTTCTGATTGATTGCTGAGATGGCTAGAAATGGAAGTATTAATGCAAAACAGTGATTTTGTTATGTTTCTATTCTCTGAAGTGTTGCAAGTGGCAAGAAAAAAATTTTTATCCCAGAAACAGACTAAGAGAGCTTTCTTCCTTGCCAGAACAAGGAAATTTGGTGAAATCAGGAAGCAGGTGATGGTGAGCCCAGGAGTGGGGCCTGGAGATCTATATTTCAGTCCTAGCCCTGCAATGTTCCCTTAGCGGCCTTGGACAAGTCATTTCCTATCCTGACTTCAAATTCCTTAAAATAGGAGGATTTCGCTAGAGATGAGATCTGAAGTCTCTGTCAGTGCTTGTAGTGCTATGAAATTCTTTCTTCTTCTTAATTAACTCAAGCAACAGGTCTTAAGTAGAAGCCATTCTCTGGGGATGCTACTGACATGGTCTGCCTACTAGAATCTTCAGTAATATTATCAGGAAGATTCTACCAAGTTCTGCCATTTATCTTCAATATATGAAAAAGTTATTCTTCTAGGAATTTCATAGTAACAAAGAATGTGTAAGGTGTTAAGTGGTTCCACAAAATGGATTAAATTTGACAATTTACCAAAGTTAAGTATAATTATGTAAACAATGAACTGTATGTAATACACAGTGTGATTTTGGTGTTAGCTTCTATTGACTCCTTTCTTTAAAAATAGGGAAAATATTTAGGGTTGAGGATTTTTCATTGATTTTGTAAATAATTCTGTTCCGGTCCAGATCATCCTATTTTCTTCCTTCCTCAATCTACAATTTTCCCTGATTCAGTGAATCCCTGAATTCATATAGTTCCATTTCCCAAGCTTGCAGACAGAAATACTGGCTCTTTGATGTGTCAAAAGATTTTTAAGTGCTCACAGACAATGCTCAGTACTTGGCTACAATTGCCCAAGGTTCAAAGTTTAAGTTGAGTGCCTTTATCTACTATATTTCTTGGTCTTCCACTTGGACATTGCTGAAAACTAAAGGAAGTTTGATTTTCTTCAGTTTGAGTGTGTATTGCAGAGAATCTAAAACAGTTCTGAGGGGGTGTGTGTGTGTGTGTGTGTGTGTGTGTGAAAAAGAGAGAGAGAGAGAGTGTGTGTGTGTGTGTGTGTGTGTGTGTGAAAAAGAGAGAGAGAGAGAGAGGCAAACACAGAGAAAAATATTCTTCTTTGAAAGCTAAGAGAAAACTACCAGATTCCATAGCTCAAAACATTCTATATGATCTCAGGTCATGCTCAAAATTACCCACTGGGTCAGAACTCAAATTCTGTATGAGGCCAGATTTTAAAACAAAATTTAGGTATTTGTCTTAAAACAAAAACCATGCCACTTTCAAAACTTATTCCAACAAAGACATGATTTCTTAAAGCAGTCTTGAAACGTTCTTTTATTTTATGTATGTTTCAGCTTTTTGGTTAAGTATCTGATTCTTAAAACACAGGTACAATTTGTAGCCTGCAAAGTTTGAAAAATAATTCTGTTTGCATCAAAAGAGATGTTGATTTGATGACTGCTTTTGTTCAAAACAATCATGTCATAATTTATATGCTGTAATATCCATATCTTAATGCTAGGTCTCCTGGATAAACTGGTTTTCTCTACTACTTTGATAATTTTATTTTATTCAAAACTTGTTTCTGGATGCAGGAAGTATAGAAAGCTGATATTCTGGTATTATGGGTAAAACTGATGAAGTCAAAATTTTCCCCTTGGTGAAGTGATACTCAGATAATAAACAATGATCTTTCCCTCAGACCACTAGCGCATAGCCACACACATTGTAATTCCCTAACAGAGTAAATTAACAGATGTAACTCAAATGAACTTAACTTGTTAAGAGTATAGAGTTAATGAGCCTGAAACATCTGAGATTAGTTTAGGAGAGTGAGCTTGGGCAGGATTCAAAGCAACACACTGCATTCCAAACACTAGGAAACCTAGGCCATTGTCACAAGAAAGAGTGGAGCAGGAAAGTCAGCGAGTATGTCAGTATCCACCCATCATCCTTCAAGAAAAGGCAACTAAAAATGGGTAGGTAGAGTTTAAAAGTTATCATAGCTAGATACCTTATGGAAATGAGTGAAGCATTTCTAAGTGTATTAAGTTTGGAAGATACATATAGACATACTTGGGAATTTGTATTTGTATTTATATTGTAGTCTTTATATTAGGCTATATATTGAGTCTTTGATACTCTTATTTTTTCATAATTCAGTTTGGAAGTGCATTAAATTTACCTTTGTCCTATCTATTTTTAAAATGTTTACAAAGGAAAATAAAGATAAAAATATAATTATAAGGAAAGTTTTATCCTTCTATATCTTTTTTTTTTTTTTTTTTTGAGACGGAGTCTCACTCTGTCACCCAGGCTGGAGTGCAGTGGCGGGATCTCGGCTCATTGCAAGCTCCACCTCCCGGGTTCACGCCATTCTCCTGCCTCAGCCTCTCCGAGTAGCTGGGACTACAGGCGCCCGCCACCACGCCCGGCTAATTTTTTTTTTTTTTTTTTTTTAGTAGAGATGGGATTTCACCATGTTAGCCAGGATGGTCTCGATCTCCTGCCCTCGTGATCCGCCCACCTCGGCCTCCCAAAGTGCTGAGATTACAGGAGTGAGCCACCACACCCGGCCTCATCATTTGTAATTTGAAGTACAGTTGTGAGGACTGAGCAAAACAATTTATTTGACTCAGTCAACTCTGTCCCACCTGCGCATAGCCTGGTGGTTTAGTAAGACTGATTTAAGCAACTCTCCCTCCTGCTATGCAGGGACCATCTAGTCCTGGAAGAGCAGACCAGGCCTCTCTGTTCATCTTCATGCCCCGTCGATAAACAATCCTTCCAAGGTTAAAAGCAAAGTAGACATGAGGTTGTCAGATCTGTCTAAGCTGTCTGCTTCGGAAATCAGGGAACAATCCTTTGTTGACTAGTTCGTGAAGCAAATGTAGTCAGTTCAACAACGCCTTTTTTCTAGGAAAAAAGCAGGATGGATTTTTTTAGGGCATACAGGATAGATTATAAGCACATTTGGTCTCTGTTATTTTATGTAGTTTTCTTTTGCGGGGTGGGGGGTCAGCATTTGATTCTTTTTTTTTTTTTTAATTTGGTCACCTTTTATGTAATTTATGTACTTTTACAAAGGGGAATAGTCCCTCCTGCTGTAATTGTATTCAGAAATCCCCTTCATTATTCCAGAGATGGAAAGAAGGTCATGACAGTAAGAAAGTAAATAAATACTAAATGCATTCATAAAGAAAAATGAAATGTTTCCTAGGAACGAGAGGGAAAAATAGAGAAAGAGAAAAAGAAAGAGATGGAGAGGAGAGGATAGCAACCAGTGGCTGCACACAAAAGTTTTTCCGTCAAAGACTGCCACCTGGTGGAATTGTAACTGTGCCTGTTCCTTTGGCCTCAGCTAGTTCTGGAAGGAGTCCAGAGTAATCAGACGCAACTGACCTGCGAGCCTTCAAAGCTAAATAAAAAGCGGATGAATAAATGTCGGTGCATCAGTAGATTCTAAATCATGACAACACAGAAGGCTTATTTAATTTGATCCCTGTGCATCAGAGGCTTTAAACTGTCATTAGTCAGGCACGCTGCCACTCTCTTTTTGAAGGCTAGTGCTGTTTATTGGGCATAAACCAGCTATATTTCATGTGAGCAAGCAAAAGGAAACAAAATCTTCTTGTGGTAAAATAAAGAATAAATATAAATGCTATTGTCTTATCCTGCATAAGCCTTCATGGACCTCTTTTCAAGCCATTTAAATAGTTTTCTCAAGAAAAAGTATATATTTGAAATTTTGACCAAATGAAATAACCATTGACGCTTTTTAAAACGTCCCAAACTGGTTTAAATTAGACAAGATTTTTAAGAGATTAATTCTACCCAGTAAGAAGATAATAATATTGATGGACAGGAATATATCTTCACATTTAATGTTTTCTCTCTATTCTACCAAACATGACAATGAAATTATACGTATAAAGAATTTATCCTTAACTCCATGCCTGAACACTACATTTCTGACTTCAACAAGGATTACTACACTGTATGTCAAAAATATTTAAATGTCAAAGGCCACTTTTGTATTTCTAAGCCTTTGTATTACCTTTTTATCTGGTAGAGAAAAAGGCAAATAAGATTTGGCTTTTTTTTTTTACTCCTGCCCAGAAAAAAAACAGAATCTTAGAGCTTCCATATTCTCTTTAATTACATTTTCTACCTCTAGGCTCCAAATTTCAATTTTCATTTACAGATTTCTAAGTTTTGCCTAATTTTTAAAGAACAGCACTCTATATTCCCATCCTGTGAGTTGAATACTCTGGACTCAGCTGTTTTCATGCACAGATTTAATGACTGTTCAGCTTTGTGTAAAAAAAGAACCGGTAAACAGGTCCAAGAGGATACTTTCTCTACTAAACTTATGTAAGTGAAAAGTCAATTGATTAAATTAAAACATTTGATATACTCAAATAAAAAACAGAAGTTAACAGTAAGATTTTCATTTGGGTACCCAATTTAAAAGCTTGACAAGAAACAAGAAATAGGTCCAGTGTGCACACAATACTTATTATTCATTTAGATGAGTCACTTAATATTTTACCAAAAAAAGCAAATTTATTGAGCATATAGACAATAAAGAAATAGTCTGCAAAGCAGAAGAACCAAGGAAGTAAAATTTCGTGGTATCCAAGGTATAGAGTTTTAAAAAAAGAAGTACATGCAACTCATAAGTTAAGTAAAATAGACCTGAAGAATGTCCATTAGGTATGACAATGAAAGAGCTATTGGATCGAGGGAAAGCAATCTCAGTAGAATGATGAAGGCATCCTCTGCCAGGATGCAGTGGATTGAGGAGGCAGCTGGAATAGTAGAAGTGGGAATAGCATTATTACTCTTTGAAAAAAAATGTGGATAAAAGAGGAAGACAACAAAAAGGGGATTCAGGGTCCCATGCAGGACTTTTTTAAGGACAAGAGACTCATGAACATATTTATTTACTGCAAGAAATAATAAACACAGTAGAAAGACAGCAATAAGGATATGAGTAAGAGAGAATGATGCAAAAGGAAGATCATCTTGGATTTAAGGAGAAGGGTATCATTCCTCCTTTGTCTGAAACTGGAGAGAAAGGTGGAGGAGATAGCTGTGTATAGGCATACGTATTTAGGTACAGGGAACCAGCACACATCCAGTGACTTAAATGAGGTAAAAGGTAAGGCAGCTGTTGGAACTAAGGAGTGTGCAGGTTGACCACACAGACCAAGGAAAGTGGCAGAGATTGGGAACAGGAAAAGATGCTGACCAAGGAGAGTCCCTTGCGTGTAAGAAGAAGAAAAGCAAATTATCACACCAATCACAAGCTGGGTTTTATCTGGGTGTCACAGAGGTACATGAGTAACTTATTTTCTGTGCCCAAATGATTTCCAGTAATTGTTCACAGAATGAGATGATGGACACTGATACTCTATGGTTGATCTTTCACTTTAAGTCCAAGTATACACACCACCTACTCCCCAGCATATTAACATCAACTGTTATCATCATGAATTTGCACCTGCTGCTAAACCTCATCTCATCTCCACCACTATCAGCCTTCTGTTCTCAAAAATAGTTAGAGGTACATTTGGCAATTTCTTTCTCTTTCTTACCAACAAAGTTTTATAGTTTCTTCTGTTCCTGATTTGCCACTTGCAACTCCCCAGGCGTCTCTACAGTTTCTGAAATAATACATTATCTTCACAATATTAGTATATTCCTTACACTAAAAATATTCCATCCATATTTGCATGTTTGATTATCATACAACAGTCAGATAGCTAAAGATTGGAGATCCAATTCTAGTCAAGAGATTTTTAAGCAGCAAAGGTTTTTTTAGATACAGCCCCCAAATTACAAATTATAAATGATAAAAATTGATACATGTGACTATGTCAAAATTCAAAACTCTTGTACTACAAAAGACAATGTCAGAAAAAAAGACAAGTCTTCAGATGTGGAGAAAAAATTGAAATATGTGTGGCAAAGATAATTTTTTCAAGAAATAGTACAAGAACAATTGGATATCCCTATGCAAAAAAAATGCTCTTAGAACTATACTTCATATGATATTAAAAAATTAACTCGAAATGAATTATACTTGATCTTAGCCAAAAGGCCAAAAAGCAATTCAAAATGGATCATGTATCTCTATGCAAAGCCTAAAAATTATAAAACTTTTAGAAAGTAAGTAAGAAAAAAAAAATCCCTGAGACCTTGGGTTAATCAAAGATTTCTTAGATACAACACCAAAAGCATAATCAATAAAAGAAAAAAATGATAAATTTGTCTTCAAATTTATAACTTCTACTATGAAAAGACACTCCTAAGAGAATGAAAAGGCAAGTCATTAACTGGAAGGAAATTTTTGTAAAACATATACCTGATAAAGACTCGTATCTAGCATATGTAAAGAACTGTCAAAACCAAACAATAAGCAAACAAACAGACTAATTTTTAAAATGGGCAAAAGAATGAACACAAAATTTACCAGAGAAAACATATAGATGGCAAATAAGCATATGGAAGGGTGTCCAACATCATTACTCATTGAAGAAATGCAAGCTAAAATCAGATACTACCACATACCTATTAGGATGGCTAAAACTAAAAACACTGACCGTATCAAGCATTGCAGAGAATGTGGAGGAACTGGAACTCTCCATCCTGTTTGTGGGAATGCAAAATGGTACGGCTACATTGGGAAATAGTTATCTTGTTTCTTAAAAAACTAAATATATACCTACTATATGATCTGGCCATTCTGTTCTTTGGTATTTACCCGAAAGAAATGAAAGAATACACACACACACACACACACACACACACACACACACACAAAACTTGTATAAGAATGTTCATAGCAGCTTTATTTATGATAAGCAAAACTGTGAAGCAACTCTAATGTCCATCAGCAGGTGAATAAATAAATAAATTGTGGCATATCCCTATAATGGAATATTACTTACCAATGAAAAGGAATAAAGTATTGTTACATGCAACAATATTGATGGATCTCAAAATATGCTGAGTGAAAGGAGCGAGCCAATATAGGCTACGTACTGTATGATTCCACTTCCATAAAATTCTGGAAAATGTAATCTAATTTATAGTGGCAGAAAGGAAATCCATAGTTTCAGCAAGTTAGCAGGTTATGGAGAAACAAAAGAGACAGACTACAAAGGAGCATGAAGAAAATTTTGGGCTCGATGGGTATGTTCATTTTCTTAATTACAGTAATGACTTCACAAGTATATACATATGTCAAAACTTATCAAATTGCCTACTTTAAATATGTGTTTATTATAAGTTGATTATATCTCAAGGTTGTTTAAAAATGTCACTGCTACCTATGCTTTCTTCATAAAAAAGCATAAACAATATAACGAACATCTGCGTGTTAACAACCCAGCTTAAAAATAAATTATTAAAAACATATTTGAAGCTCCCCAAATATACCTTTTGCACTAGGTAGAGGATCTCACCACATCTTTAGTGAGGAGGACCTGTAGAGATCACAGAATCTCACATTCCCTTTTGTAAACGTGTACAACAAATAATATCTAGTTCTCATTGCAGAGTAAGAGTCCAGTCATTTCCCACAAATTCTTTTGCCATCTTCACATGATGTCAAGCTCAAGAATTTTCTCTAGGTGGTGGCAAATAGAGAGCCCCTTTATCTAACCACACAGACCTCATCTCAATTCAAAAGAAACATGTTTGGATTCGCTCCAGCACTGCATAGCTAGGGTATTGCTCTGCTCCATGAGAGGCAGATGGGGCAGGATGACTCTGGGCAAACTCAGGTGCATGAATGGCTTTTTTTACTTCCTAGCTGACTGACAAAGGTGGAACAGACCCTCCACTTGTGCTTTATCACTCTCGGCTGTCCATCTTTTCATGCATTATATGTTCTCTGTTGGAAATGACAATGTCTCTGCTGGAAAAGAAGAAAGGAGTTCAGCCTGTCAGCAGTATAGTGGGAAGTAAAAGCATTTCACAAGTTCCGATGTTATCTTAGCAACTGCTTTTCTAAATATTTTGCAATAGTACAATAAGAAAGGTCTTTTTCCACAATAATAGAAGAAAGGCCTTTTTCTAAAATGTTATAACACAAAAACATCAAAGAATTAATGTCAGGCTGAAATGGGAAGAATATACCCTGCCTTAAAATTAATCTTTAGAAGTAAAATAAACAAGTAGATTTCTTTTTTTTTTTTTTTTTTTTTTTTGAGACGGAGTCTTGCTCTGTCGCCCAGGCTGGAGTGCAGTGGCGCCATCTCGGCTCACTGCAAGCTCCGCCTCCCGGGTTCACGCCATTGTCCTGCCTCAGCTTCCCGAGTAGCTGGGACTACAGGTGCCCGCCACGGGACCCGGCTAATTTTTTGTATTTTTAGTAGGGATGGGGTTTCACCGTGTTAGCGAGGATGGTCTCAATCTCCTGACCTCGTGATCTGCCCTCCCCGGCCTCCAAAAGTGCTGGGATTACAGGCGTGAGCCATCACGCCCGGCCATAAACAAGTAGATTTCTAGGCAATTATGCCTATTACAGAAAATTTCAGCATGTGGAACTCTCTGGGGCCTCAGAGACCACCATGATCAAGACCCTCACTTTACAATGAAGGAACTGAGGCATGATTGCTTTATTGTCTTCTATTTCAAAAGCATTCTAAATCTCTAGACGGTCACCAGCATATGCCGTTTCAAAACTTTCCAACTATAGAACAGTAAGGTTTCAAGAAAGAGACAGTGGGTGGCTCTCATTCAATGGGACTAAAGTAAACAATCTATAAAAGCTAAGTAAGTTTTATTCCACTAAGGAACAAACCAACAACTGCTTCTGATCTAAGTTTTCCCAGTTTTCCTGAAATTGATGCAAGAAAAAGAGATCAGTTGCCTACTCTTCTGCCATTTCACGACTTGCACAACACACATAGCCCCATAATCAAGCAACAGATTAATGATGGCTCATGGTATAGCCCTGAATCTCCTCACTTCGGTAGGCCAGAAAAGCTGACAGGCATGTTAGTTATGAGGGTCTAATGGGATCACCTGTTAGCAAGATAAACAACCTCTTTATCAACACTGCCATAAAAGTAATCTTCCAAGGGTAAATGTGTGATCATGCCTCTCCTTACAATTCCTTCATAGTTCCCCAGGCCGTTGGTGTAAAGTTTAATTTTCTCTATTTCTCTATACAAAGCCCTTCATAACCTGTATCCTTTTTTAATAGCCTTATTGAGGTATAACTAATATACAAAAAATGGTCCATATTTAATATGTATAATTCGATGAATTTGGATGTAAGCATGTATCCATGACACCATCACCACAATCATAACAAACATCCATCACTTCCAGAGGTTTCCTTGCGTCCCTATGGGTTTTTTGTTTGTTTTTGGTTTTGTTGTGTTTGTTCTGTTTTGTGGTAAGAACACTTAACATGAGATTTACCCTCTTAACAGACTTTTAAGTACACATACCATATTATTAACTGTAGGCGCTATATTGTACAACAGATCTCTAGAACTTACTATGCTTATATAACTGTAACTTCATATTCATTGAACCTGTCTCTTACTTATCTTTCTAAGATCCTTTTCTGCCATCACTACCGTAAGCACCACCATCACCACTCTTCATTCTACCCCTGCACCCTGCATCCCAGTCAAATATTTGAAATTCTCCAATCAGGCCTTGTTCCCACTCTCAAGGCTAGCTCATTTGGAGTTCTCCTCTTTGAATGTGCCTCTCCTCTTCCACCATCCTAAGTCTACCTTGGTAAGTGCTCATCTGCAGTCAGCTTCCAGTGGGGTGCACAGCAATCCCCATCTCCTGGTATTCATACCCTTGTGTAATCCCTTCCCTTGTGTGTAGGCCAAGCTTAGTGACCTGCTTCTAATGAACGGACTATGGCAAAAGTGATGAGGTGCCACTTTAGAGATTAGATCACAAAAGACCATGGCTCTGGTCTTGCTCACTCTCACTCTCTGCCTTTTCTTCCTTGTTCACTGGGGTGAAGCAAGCTGCCATGTTGTGAGCTGCTCTAAGCAGAAGCCCAAGTGGCCAGAAACTGAGAGAAGCCCCAACTGCCAGCAAGTAACTGAGGCCTTCAGTCCAAAAGCATATGAGGAACCGAATCTTACCAACAACGAGTGAGTTTGGGAGCAAATCTTTCCCTGGTCAAGTAGTCAAGATAACTGCAGCCCAGCTGACATGTTAATTGCAGCCTCCCAAAAAACTGAGCAAGAACCACCCACCTACCCCATGCCCAGACCCCTGACCCAGAGAAACTATAATAAATTTTGTTGATTGAAGCTACAAAGTCTGGGGAGTAATTTGTTTCCCAGCAATGGATAATTAATACATTATCTCTTGACACTCATTTAACTAGTATCTGTCAGCCTAGAAAAAATTAACTCCTCTCTTCTTTATAACAAACCATGCCCTGTGCTCCTGCCTCTGTCATAGAATTGTCATGCATGTGCTTCTTCGCAGCTTTGTCTCTCCCATTCTACTTGAAGATCTTTGAAACTGGAACATGTCTTTTAAAATTTGTATCCCAAGATCCTAGCACAAAGCATGTCTGTGAATTGATGAATGGAAGTGAATTAAATTATAACTTATTCTCAAAATTGAAATTTTTAAAAGACTTGCAAGTCAAATTTGCTTTCTTACAAGTACAGGGAAATATGCTGGGAATTACCAGAATAGCATAAAACTCTCCCTCTTAGAGGTCTCTTTTTTATTCAAAGACAACCCTTTACTGACCATATTATGCAGTGTGATGAATGTTTAAGATGACTCTTCCTGGGTTGGGCAAAAACTCAATTAAAATGGAAATCATTCAAGCTAAACATTCTCAGAAATAAAAATCACCCACTTGGCACAATGAGAATCACCTACTGATCTACTTTGCCTCTTCGTAACTGCTCAAAGAAGGTCCCTTCTACAAGGAGTTAGATTGGAAGAATAGGAGGTTTGATGAACCCTTCCCCAAGAAAAAGGGCATAGGTTAGAAGTCTAACAGGTATTCTAGTTACTTTTTCAGAAGGAGATTATAAAATATTTATCAGTGACTATGCTTATTATATATGCTACCTCCTATTTTTTCATGTCTTGATTAATATTACAATGCATAAAATCAAAAGCCCCTAGATTTGTCTTCTAGGAAATGGAGTGTGAGAGTTTATGGGCCACTCTATCGCGCTGAGCAACAGAGGGATTGTTTGAGCTGTAGAGAGGCTGAAAATATTAGAGAAGATGGAAAAGAAAGCTAACTTTCTGAGACTGCCTGCAAGAGAAGAAACTAAAAATAATCAACTTCCTGAGACTAGGTATCTTGTCTCCCATTTGTTAACACATCAATCCTGTGCTACAAAGGTAACAATGTCTTCCTATGTACGGTTTCAGGATCCAAGGTTCAGAGGAGTTAAGTACTTTATCCTAGATTGCAAAGATAGTAAATAATGGGATAGTGACTTAAACCCAGTCCTCAATAGCTTCAGTCTCATATTCTTTCCTCTTAGATTGTGCATAAGGTGTTGGTCTAGACTTCAGTTCACTTTCCCTTTCTTTTAAGGAGCATTTATTGAGCAGCTTCCCTGTGCCAAGTTCTCTGCCAAGGGAGGCACCATGGGACATGATGTGGGATGTCCCAGTGGAAGACCCAGCACCCAGAATGAAACCCAAGCCAGTAGCAGCCCTTATATTTAAGGAATTGTTTTCTCTTGATAGTTTTTCTGTACTATCTAAATGTTTTCGTTTATATCCCTGTTACAGGAGAAAAAATATTCTAACACAAACAAGATTGATTTTGTCAAGTGTAGGAAACACAAGCTAATGGAATGCTTGAGTTAATGATGCTTCCAACATTAAGGTCTATTTAGTGACATACTTTATGGTACAAACTGTGCCCAGAGTAATAATATACTCCCTTGTCTCACATTTCTCTACATGAGCACAACATTCAGTAGTGTGGGATTTTAAAATCTAAATAATATGAAAATTTTGAAACTTCAGTTAAATATCTAGGATCTCCCAAACATACAGATGTTGAGTAGCCATATGCCAACCCCCCTGCCCTGCCCCCACCTGCCTTACACAAATATAATACTAGGCACTCAACAAATGGTGGTTGATTTAACCTACCAGGTGCTACAGCTGGTGCCTTTCACACGCTATCCTAATTTATTGCTTCACCAGTCATGCAAAATAGATGTTAGTACAGCCTCCCCTCGGCTTATGCAGGGTATTGGTTCCAGGACTGCCCACTTATACTCAAATCCCTGCATACTCAAGTCCTATAGTTGTCCTGCAGATCCCACACGTAAGAAAAGTCAGTCTTCAGTATATTTGGTCAATCCACATTTGGTTGAAAAAAAAAAATTCCCATGTAAGTGGACCCATGCAGTTCAAATCCATGTTGTTCAAGGGTCAATTGTATCTCCAATATGTAATTATCTAATATATATTTGGCACTTACTATGTGCCAAAGGGTAACTAGGGGAAGCATTTAATATATGTTTCTCACGTATGTATTTATTCATTCAGCAACTCTATTTGAGAGTCTCCTATGATCCAGGGATCAGGTTAATCCCTGAGGATACAACAGCAAACAAAACAGACAGGGCACTGTCATCATGGAGCACACTTTTCAGGCAAGTGGAGACATCAATAAATAAGAAAACAAAAAATAACAAGACAAGTACAGACCACGTAAGTGCAAGGAAAGAAAATAATTAAATGAAGAGAGAAAAAATGTCTGGTGATCAGGAAAGTCACTCTGGGTAGGTCTGAAGAACTGAAGTAGACAGTCATGCAAAGACCTGGAGGAAGAGATCCCAGACAGGCCTGGGGAAAAGCCCTGAGGTAGGAAAAAGCCTGGCTTGCTAGACGAGCAGAAAAAATGCCAGGGGTACAATTGTTCAAGGTAAATATGCAAAGATAGGTGAGAGTTGGGTGGTTCAGGGCCGTATAGTTTATGGTGAGGAATTTTGATTCTGTTTTAAAATCACATGCAAGCACTGAATACTTTAAGCTGGAGTATGGTATGATCAGATGTGTACTCTTTAAAGACCATTCCAGTTGTTGAGAGGTGAATGAACCTTAGATAAGCAAGAGTGGAAGTGGGGAAACTAGTGGGAAGGTCATTACTGCCATCCAGATAGGAGATGGTAGATGATTGGGGAAAAGGAGGTGGCCATGGCTATGGAGAAAAAAGGATACTTCTGAGATGTGTCCCAGTGGTAGAAACAACAAAGCTCACTGGAGAACTTAATGTGGGAAGCGACCTTATAGGGCTGGCACAATTGTTGCCTGTTTATACTCCCTTTACACACAGACAAAGATACTGAAACTGAAGCCTGGGCCCTTGGCCACCACGCTCCATTCCTTCACATGCATCCCTACTCCTTACCCATAATTTCTTCAGGTAAACTCAGGTTTGTCTCACCTTCTATTCCTGCTCTTGACCATTGGTTTTCAACCAGGCTGTCATGTACAGATATGGATGTTGTGTCCTGCACAGCTAGAGGAGGCAGGGGGCACAGTGTACTGTGTAGGTTTTAAAGATAGGTTTACAAGTTCTTTAATATTCCTCCCTTCAAAGTGCTTAATACTCTTCCTCTCGAGTGTGGGCTGGACTTGGTGATGCACTTCTGGTGAACAGAATACCCAGAAGTGATAGCATGTAGAATGTCACTTCTGAGACTAGGTTATAAAAAGACTGTGGCTTCTGCACCCAGTCTTTCTCTCTCTCTCTCTCTCTTTCTCTCTCTCTCTCTCCCTCCCTCTCCAATAACTCAATAGAAAGCCAGATGCCATGTAACAAGGACTCCTGGGCAGCCCACAGGCAAGCCCACATGGCATGGAACCAAGGCCCGTCAGCAACCACATCAGGGAGCTTGAGAGCAGATCTGAGGCCTGACAAAAAGCCACCATAAATGAGCTTGGAAGAAGATTCTCCCCTAGTTAAGCCCAAAGATGACTCCAGCACCAACCAACAGCTTGAATACAACTACATGAGAGACCTAGATATCTGACCCATGGAAACTATGAGATAATAAATATTTTTAAGCACCCCAAAGAAATCATTTGGGGTGATTTGTTACACAGCAATGGGTAACTAGTACAAGTATCATGTGAATGGTTCTTGGAGTTATGCAGTATGGTGGTCCTCTTTCCCCCTGCCCCTCATTGCTGCTCCATGACTGTGTCGCCTGCCTTAGAACTATCCCTCAGCTCCAGAGACTAGTCTTGGACTTTTTACTGCAGCTCATCTTTAATCACGTTCCGGGATAGGATCCCCAGTCTCTGTCCACCGACTTTATATCCCTTACCCATGGGCAAGAAGTGCTTCACCTCCTTCCATCTGAGGCTTGAGAGACGATTCTGGCTAGGCCTGCATTATTTTTATATATTTGCCTGGATTAAACAAATACAGATAAAAATTTTTAATTTTAATATTTCTGTTTATTCCTAGTAAAAGATACTGTCAAACCATTTTCAGAGGAATAACTGTATGAGAATATCTGGGGTGCTTTACACACATAGAAATTTCTGTACCCTAACACTAGAGAGGCTAACTCAGTAGGTTTCAGTAAAGTCCAGAAAGCTGTATTTTTAAAGAGCTTCCATTTAATTCTGAGACCTAGCCAACTTTTGTAAACTCTAGCTTAGTATTTGTCTCCATCTTGCTATAAAAACAAAGCGTGTAACTGGAACCAGAAGCTAGGTTTCCCATGTCTTCTTCAATGAATCTCTCATACACATACATAATAAAGTCTATATTTTACCTCTATGCATTTTATTGACAGCAGTAACTTAATTACATTTGATGAATGTCTGCAAAGATGTAGCAATAAGGATATATTAAATTTATATGAGACCTTTGTACTTTTAGGAAACTGGGACTCAACTTGATGCAAGTTAGTACTTGGAACATATAAATTTATTTTCTGTAATCTCACTTTTGCAGTAATGACTTTCATTGGCATCTTAGCTCACTCTGTGGAGAATGTGAAGAGCATCTCAATAAATTAATATGACAGCTTTAGGTTTATCAATGATTGAAGCTGCAAAACTATGAGCTAAAGAAAATACAGCAAAGCAAAAATAGAGCCATTTATTCTGTTAGAGTTAAATTCAGGGAAGCAGGGCAGTCAGCAAAAATGCCAAACTCAGTCAAAGACGCTACTGGAGAGGGTTTCTGGTAGGAAGAAAGGAAGCTGCACTTTTCTAATTAACACTGCGATGAATACTAAAAATGACCTTAAAATGGAGCTTAAAATGTATTTTAATGAGTTTTTGGCAGGGACTCCTGATGAGCCCTTTTTCATAAGTGAAGGGAAATGTCTTAAAATTAAGCAAGGCTTATGATCATCATACTGGATAAAGCCCTTTGCTGGAAGTTAAACAAAAAGCCCAGTAGGAATACTAATCAAGCTTGTGTCTTATTCTAGTAATTCTAAAGGCAGATTCCTAAAATATAAATGTTATAGCATCACACACACACACACACACACACACACACACACACACACACCACTTCCTATTCCACATCTACCTAATTGTCTACTTCACTGTCCTTCCCTTTCTCTCCAATCATTCTTCAGGTTCTTTGCCAAACCCAATTATATTAAAATATATACAAGTCTCTTCCATATTTTCTAAAGCCTTTACTTGCCCTAGACATCTAGTTTAATATAGTATCTGCTGCTAGTTGTCCACTAAAGTACCTTCACCTCTGAAGATAGAGAAAAATACTGTAGCTCACAATGCAATGCCCAGAGCAAACCATGCCCCGGAACACACACCCCCATGGCAATTCCTCCCCTTTTTCTCTAGAGAGCAGCTCCTACCGACGTAGCCAGTCAACCATGTAATCACCAAGGGGCTCATCTTGCCCACTGCCCAGAAAAGCCAATGCACTTTTTTGCACCAAAAAAATAGTTTAATTAATGTAATGCAGGGCTAGCCAAGTGGAAAATAAAACTTATTACTCAAATCAGCCTCAAGAACTCAGAGGCTAGGGTTTTTATGGATAACCTGGTGGGCAGGGGGCTAGGGTGCTGCTGATTTGTTGGGTATGAAATCATAGGAGTGTGGAAAACAGTCCATGTGTGCTGAGTCAGCCTCTGGGTGGGAGCCACAGTACCAGCTGAGTCATGAGTCATGGGTCCAGGTGGAGTCAGTCAGTCTCCAGAATACAAAAGTCTGAAATACATCTGAAAAGACCAATTTTACCATCTACAATTGTGATATTATCTACAGGAGCAATTGGAGAAGTCACAAATCTTGTGACCTCTGGCTTCATGACTCCTGAGCAGTAAGGAATTATATGAAAGCAACCTAAGGAACGAATGGCTGAATATTATTTAACCATGCCTACCTTTTAGCAGAATCCAGGCCCCTCCCATAATCCTAATCTCCTGGCCTTTCATTCATCTTACAAAGGCAGTTTCAGTCTCTGAACAAGGAGAGGTGCAGTTTTAGGGAAGGACTATTATCATCTTTGTTTCAAAGTTAAACTATAAACTAAATTCCTCCCATGATTAGCTTGGCTTACACCCGGGAAACAGTGAGGACAGCCAGCCTGTGAAGCTAGAAGCAAGATGGAGTCAGCCATGCCAGATACCTCTCACTGTCATAATCTTTGCAAAGGTGGTTTCAGCCACACAGAGCAAAGTGCTGGCCCAACTCCCACAGAACCATCTCTGAGCTTGAGATTAGAAGCATCCAATCACTTCTGCACTGGCGCCTCCTTTGTCTGCGTTGTAGAGAAGGGTTCTTACCTCTACTTTGTATTTCTTCACTCCTCTTCCATCTGCCTTATGTGTTCCAGAAATTATTCAAATCTTCTGTTTTATTCTTCTCTCACTTTTAGTACTGACATAAAATGCTTCCTATCATACTTACCCTGTTATTTTAGAAAGAAACTTTAAAAATAACAAAACAAACTTGTATGCTCAGAATTGGTATGTTGATTAAATAAAGGACTGACCTGTGACCCATTTCTCTAAACTATAATATAGATTTGGGGTTCCTCCAGGACCCCTTAGTGGTTGGTCTGGAAAATCTATATTGACACTCACAGTTGCCCAGGGAAAAAGAAAGACATATTGTTATGTTTCAATTTGGTCAGAGCAAAACTGGCCTTTGATCATCTATGATAAGTTCTGTGTATTCTGGGGAAACTTTAAGATTAATAGCAAGAATGCAAGCAGGAGTTTTTATTTTACAGTAAATAAGTTTTTATTTTACAGTTAAATAAGTTATGTAAGTTATTTCAGATATAAATAGGTGATTTGTCATCAAGAAACTGGAAGTGTTTCTAGACACTTCATCCATAGTTATAAACCCATGAGCCCTAGGGAAAAACACCAGAACAACAGCATTGCCAAGAGAGGAGAAAGAGTGAAAAGATAATCTCTTATTTAGAATTATCTGAAGAGGTCCACCATCAGTTTGAGGTCTCAGTCTAGACTAAATTGAAGCAGAGGAGGAGTGAGCAGACAGACACCATACCCAAGCAATACCTAGCACCTTGCTTCTCAGACTGTGGACCTTAGACCAGTAGCTTCCAGGCCACCTGGAAGCTTGTTAGAAATGCAGAATCATGGCCAGGCGCGGTGGCTTATGCCTGTAATCCCAGCACTTTGGGAGGCCAAAGCAGTAGAATCACGAGGTCAGGAGTTCGAGACCAGCCTGGCCAACATAGTGAAACCCCGTCTCTACTAAAAATACAAAAAAATTAGCCCACCATGGTGGCAGGCACCTGTAATCCCAGCTACTCAGGAGGCTGAGGCAGGAGAATCGCTTGAACCTGAGAGACCGAGGTTGCAGTGAGCTGAGATCACACCTCTGCACTCCAGCTTGGGTGACAGAGTGAGACTCCATCTCAAAAAAAAAAAAAAAAAGAAAAGAAAAGCATAATTATATGACCCACCCTAGACATGCTGATTCATAATCTACCTTTTTAACAAGATCTTCAGGTGATTTGTATGCCCCTTAAAGTTTGAGAAGCTCTGCCCTGGAGAAATCATCTCTTACAGGGCACTATAGAAAAGTGAAACCGATGGGTCATTAACTCGTCCAACTTTACACCCTCCTACTTTCTCTTCCTCCCCACTTTCCTGGGCCATAGAGATTACCCTTGGAGACAGGTGCCTGGGGTTATTCCAAAGACCGAATTAAGTGCTAAGTTGCCCAAATTTCATCAACAACCACACAAACCTGGCAAAGGGAGATGTCTTGAATTCTATTAAGTTAGTACCAGAGAAAAGGCTCAGACTTCTGGGAGTTCTTTGTTAGCCACTATTCTGTGAGTTGCAGTAGTAGAAAATCCAACTCAAAATAGACTAGGCAAAAAGGGAATTTATTAGCTTATGTATCTGAAAAGTCCAGTTACAGATCAGTTCCAAGCACAGCTTGGTCTGTGTATTTAAATGATGTTATAGAAAGCTACCCCAAAGTCTGTTTTTCTCTGTCTTGGTTTTCTTTCTCTGGAGGGCTTGCACTTAAGCACAGCCTCCAGTTCCAGGTCCACTTCTTCTCAGCTCTACATCCACAGAAAAAAGAAGGTTTGGCTGGGTGCGGTGGCTCACGCCTGTAATCCCAGCACTTTGGGAGGCCGAGGCAGGCAGATCACCTGAGGTCAGGAGTTCAAGACCAGCCTGACCAACATGGTGAAACCCAGTCTCTACTAAAAATACAAAAATTAGGTGGGCATGGTGGCGCACGCCTGTAATCAAGCCTGCTCTTGAAGCCAAGAATGAGATCAACCCCGTGTGAAATGCATGAATCAAGAGTGTAGGAGGGAAATAGAGGAACAGATAGCAGAGGAAGCAGAGACTAATGCTGAGTGGAGAAAAACAATAGGGCATCTTTCCACTGAAATCCACAGCTGCTCTCTCCCTACACAGAGGTGTCCTCTCCAGAAGCAAATGCATGGCCATTTGTTAGAGCAATCACCATAGAGCTGCAGGGCAAGGAACTGTATCCTTGTATTTTTGTTGTCATTTTGGGGGTGTCCATTATTCCATTATACCATTTACATACAATAAATTTAAATAATATTTAAAATACGGCAATTCATTGCACTGCCTTACTTTTTCAGAGTGACAAGTTTCAACCCAACAACCTGAGTTAAGGAAAGTGAAAAACGTTAGCCAGCGAAAATATAGAAGGAAAAACATCATTGTGATAGTGACAGAGCTCTGGCCACAGCTGAGGCATTTGCCAGTTTTTTCATAACTATCAAACCGTGCTACCTCCTGCAAACAAACACTGAAGGTTTTAGCCCTGGTCAAAGTTCCCAAAGATCTCCCAATGCCTCTGATAAGTGTGACTTTAACTCAAGGAAACACTGATCTCTCTTCATGTCTCAAAAATCTGGATACAGAGCTGTGGATCACATTTGGAGATGCTCAATTTTGTTCTCCACTACTGAACTCTCAAGTGAACTATTCTGTACAAATCTACTTTAATTATGTATTAATTTCAATATTATTACATGCAGTACCCAACTGCTACTCATTAAAAATTAATCTAGATTCTATTGGTTTTATTTCGTATTCATTATAAGGCAACATCCACTTTTTTAAAAAAGCCCTCCAGATAAATGTGTTGCTCTACATAGCCAAGTAGTGACTTGCCAAAAATAGAAATACCTTAATAAGAATTCCACCTGCATTTTCCTTTTCCTCCTCTCTTCAGCAGCTTCATTCACAATCATCAATAATGAACTGGAGGAAAGCAGAACTGACAGGGACTGGTTAAGCACAACATTTGAGAATCCCTCTGTTCTAAGTTTTTGTTGAAGTTAGAACACCAAAGTCCTATTCTCATTTTGCCATTAAAAGGAATTATTTTATGTTCTTGCCTTCAACAGCCCTTCTCTGGAGATTCCACAGCAGGAAAGCTTTGGTTTAGACATTGACAAGAAGTCCCAGTGCTTTATTTCTCCACATCTATTACAGTTTCCACGCAGATAAGTGCAGAAAAAAATACAACAATGCTTAGAGTCATGCACCGCATAACAACATTTTGATTAATGACAGACCACATATACGATGGTAGTCCCATAAGACTATGATGGAGCTAAAAAAATTCCTATTGCCTAGTGATGTCTTAGCCACATTGTTATGTCTTACATTGTACGATGCATTATCTGCTTGTTTATGGTGATGCTGGTGTAAGCAAACCTACTGTGCTGCCAGTCATATAAAAATATAGCACATACAATTTTGAACAGTACATAATATTTGGTAATGATAATAATCAACTCCGTAGCTGGTTATGTATTCACTATACCATTCTTTTGATCACTATTTTAGAGTGTTTTCTACTTACAAAAAAAAAGGTGCCTGTAAAACACCCTCGGGCAGGTCCTCCAGGAGATATTCCAGAAGAAGGCATTGTTACCATAGGAGGTGACAGTTCCATGAATGTTTTTGCACCTGAAGACCTTCCAGTGGGACAAGAAAAGTGAAACTGATGGGTCATTAACTCGTCCAAATTTACACCCTCCTAGTTTCTCTTCCTCCCCACTTTCCTGGGCCATAGAGATTACCCTTGGAGACAGGTGCTTGGGGTTATTCCAAAGAACAAATTAAGTGCTGAGATGCCCAAATTTCATCAACAACCACACAAACCTGGCAAGGGGAGGTGTCTTGAATTCTATTAAGTTAGTTAATGGGTATGTTTCTGTCTTAGCTTTTAACAACAACAAAAAAAAGTTTTAAAAAGTAAAAAAATAAAAAGTTTATAAATAAAAACTGCTTATAGAATAATGATATAAATTTTAAAATATTTTGATACAGCTGTACAATGTGTTTGTGTTTTAAGCTAAGCATCATTACAAAAGAGTCAAAAGTTTATTAATTAAGAAGTTAAGTAGGCCGGGCGCAGTGGCTCACACCTGTAATCCCAGCACTTTGGGAGGCCAAGGTGGGCGGATCACGAGGTCAGGAGATCGAGACCATCCTGGCCAACATGGTGAAACCCCATCTCTATTAAAAATACAAAAATTAGCTGGGCGTGGTGGTGCATGCCTGTAGTCCCAGCTACTTGGGAGGCTGAGGCAGGAGAATCGCTTGAACCCGGGAGTCGGAGGTTGCAGTGAGCCAAGATCACACCACTGCACTCCAGCTTGGTGACAGAATGAGATTCCATCTCAGAAAAAAAAAAAAAAAAAAAGAAAGAAAAGAAATTAGTAAGCTAAGGTTAAGTAAGGTTAATTTATTATCGAAGAAAAAATATTTCATAAATCAGAGTAGCCTAAGTGTACTGTGTTTATAAAGTAGTCTACAGTACTGTACAGATGTCCTAGACCCTCGCATTCACTCACCACTCACTCACTGACCCTCCAAGAGCAACTTCCGGTCCTGCATGGTAAGTGCCCTATACAGGTATACCATTTTTTATCTTTTATACTGTATTTTTACTGTACTTTTTTTATGTTTCAACATGTTTAGATATGTAAACACTTGCCATTGTGTTACAATTTTACAAGTGCCTACAGTATTTAATACAGTTTGTAGCCTAGGAGCAATAGGCTATGCCATATAGCCCAGGCATATAGTAGGCTATGCCATGTAGGTTTGCGTAAATGCCCTATGATGTTCGCACAACAAAATCATCTAACAATGCATTTCTCAGAATGCATGCCTGTTGTTAAGCAACATATGACTGTAGTGTGTGGGAAGAATCATGTGGGATTGCAAGAACTAAAAAAATAAAGTCTCAAACTGTTTTCTTCTAAATGTGAAAATAATAGTTAACATTTTTGGAGACCTTGCTATGTGCCAGGTACTGAGCACACACCTTATTTAATCCTAACGGGAGTTATCACAGTTACTTCTCACTCACTGTATTTGATGTATTTTTTCATACCTTAGAAGAATTTATGTTCACAACAAATAAAAAATGCTTTAATTTAATAAAGAAGAAAGAAAACCTTAATCCTGAATTTACAATGCCAAACAATTTACAGAGAAACCGAACTTTTGAAGTCCAATTGTGGTCTCTTCTAACAGCATCAAATCAACATCTCAAAGCCAAGTTGAATCATGTATACTGGATTGGGCATTACTTTCTTACTATATGAGGTACTGCTGTGCTTTAGGCTAATACTTCAAAGTGTTGGCTTCAAACTATAACTGACTCAAAAAGAAGTTTTAAAAAAGAGTATTTTGTGGCTCCTTCTCAGTTTGTTATGCCTGGCCAGGTTCCCACTTGACCTTTTCGTTGACTTTCTCTTTGATTCTATTTAACAAACAAGTAAAAGAAGTTAAAGTGTGCCAGGCTAATGTGTTGGTTGTATGGGTTGACAGAAACTAACTTCATCAGCCTAAGTAAAAATAAAACAAATGGTGGACATACAGTGAGAAGGACATACAGTACAGGAGTATGATCAGGAACCAAGGGCAGAGAAGTACCCAGGCTTCAGGAAGCAAGATGACTAGGAATGGAGGTTTCCCAAGATTCCCTTCTCCTTTCTCATCTGTGGCATTCTCTACTCTTCACAGACCAACTTTCTCCGCTTCTTAACCATATGGCAGAAAATGTCCAACCAAAGATCCCAAGTCTAAATGTTGAACGCTGGCCGAATAGGAAACTCTGCTCTCTCTCTATCTCGGTCCCAACTTCAATGCTCAGGAGAAATAATACAAAGGGCCCACCTCAGGTCGGATGTCCACTTCTGCACTCATCAGCTGTGGCTAGGAGGTGGGGTCACATAAGACAAAAGGACTGTAGAACCCATCAATATAATTTGGAAGACAGTTGCCACGTAAAAGGAAGTGACTGAACTGGGCAGATGCCCTAAAGAATGTAGTATTAGTCAAGGTTCTCCAGAAAAACGGAATCAATAAGAGAGAGGGGGGGGGAGAGAGAGAGAGAGAGAGAGATTGTAAGGAATTGGCTCACATAATTATGGAGACTGAGAAGTTATAAGATTTGGTGTCAGCAAGCTGGACACCCAGGAAAGCCAGTGGTGTACTTTCAGTATGAGTTCAAATAAGCCTGAGAACCAGAAGCCCATGGTTTAAGTTCCAGTCTGAGAGCAAGAAAAGACTGATGTCCCAGCTCGGCAGTCAGGCAGATAAAATTTCCTCTTATTCAGCCATTTTGTTCTACTCAGGACTTCAGCTGATTAGATGAGGCCAACCCACATTAGTAGGGCAATCAGCTTTCCTTGATCTGCTGATTCAAATTGTAATCTCCTCCATAACTTTAAAGAAACACCTAGAAATAAACTTTATAGACACACCAAGAATCAATCTTGTTCAAATGTCTGGGCACTCTGTGGCCTAGCCGGGTTAGCATGTAAAATTAATCATCACAGGCATCCTCCACCACAAATAACAGTCTCTTTAGGAATCTGAATAAAAAGGCATAATTAAGATATTAATTTAATGATATTTGAATTTCTAATGACACTATAAATGAATTATGTCAATAATAAAAAAATTAATAAAAACCTATTGTTATATACTTTGAAGGAAAGCGGAATGCCAAACAGATACCTTGGCCCAAAAAGCATTTTTATAATACAATTGATCACAGACTCCTCTCAAAAAAGGCACTGGCATGAAGAACCCCATCCCATTTTTCTCACCAAAAATGATAAAGTTATGATGAAGGAATTCTTCTGAATTTAGTTACTTTCCAATTTATTTGAAGTCTTCAGACTTTTTATGTCATCATATTCTTTTTGCTTAAACTTACAAGCATTCCTTGATTCCTAAGCCAAACTAAAAGGAATTAACTTAAGACTTACCACAGTTATGGATATGATGACTTTTGCATTATTAAGCTGAAGCAGAAGCTAATAAAAAAACCGATGTTTTAATGTGCTAATAAAAAGATAACTTATTAGTCTGTGGTTTGTATTATTAAATAAGTTCAAAAGGTTAAACTCTCATGTTCTAAATTATAGAATAAGGGTGGCCGGGCACGGTGGCTCACGCCTGTAATCCCAGCACTTTGGGAGGCCAAAGCAGGTGGATCACGAGGTCAGGAGTTCAAGACCAGCCTGGCCAACATGGTGAAACCCCATCTCTACTAAAAATACAAAAATTAGCCAGGCGCAGAGGCATGTGCCTGTAGTCCCAGCTACTCGGGAGGCTGAGGCAGGAGAATGGCATGAACCCAGGAGGTGGAGCTTGCAGTGAGCCGAGATTGCGCCACTGCACTCCAGCCTGGGCGACAGAGCGAGACTCCATCTCAAAAAAATAAAAAATAAAATAATAATAAATTATAGAATAAGGGTTACTCTCATCCATCTCTTTGCTACAGAAAGAAAGCCTATTAAGTAGAGACAACACAAACAATGTTAGAATATTTACCCTTTTAAATTGTTTATAATCATTTATTCACTGAATACCTACTATGTGCCAGAGCTAGCCCTAACTTTAAAGTATTTATTTCAGATGCAAAGGGTATGTTTTTTATTCTTGAGCTATTTGGCTTTGTTAAATATTGCTACTATTAAAACCAACAAATAATATTGTTTTAAGAGTACATCAATCTTTTAAAAATTGAGTATTTATACGCTAAAAATTTTTCTGAGAAAATTGGAGTATATCTTATCCATTTTTGTATGGAGGAAACAAGTGCACAGAAAGGTGAAGTTACTTAATGGAGATACCACAAGTATTTGATTATGAAAACATGACAAGACAGTCTCTTGACTCTGGATCTACACCTCTGCCTTAATACCACACCACCATTGACTTAATAAATGATGCAAAAGTTATGTAACGATGACAAAATTCCTCCTTTACACTTGAGTGCAGAAAATGGCAATTTTTTATTTTTCTAAATAATGTCAACATGGCTTAACCCCTCATACGAGAGAGTAGATAAGAAATTATATCTCAGGCAGAATTTGGGACCCCTATTCTGTGGTCAAACCTGTATTTATTCCTATTGCCTTATTAAAAATTGTAAAGTTAGTAGTGGATTTCAAAAAAGATACAAAAACGGGTTGGGAGGATGGTGGTCACCAATCACCAGTGATGACTCCCAGTGAGCCACACACTTCCTGGCGTTTGTGCGCTTGTGTAATCCCCACACATTGACTCTGGCCAGCCCATGACTTGCTTTAACCACTAGAAAGTTACAGAAGTAACACAGTTCCAGGTCTAAGCTTTAAGAAAGCCGGGAAGTTTCCACATTTACACTTTTGGGAACCCCAAAGTACCATGTAAAAAGTCCAGCTAAGATGTTAGATTAACTGTGTGGAGAAACCTTGTGGAGAGAGAGAGGCTCTGTCCCCCAGAGTCCCACCTGAGCCCAACCTTCCAACTCTTCCCCTCAATGCACTAGCATAAGCAAAGCTACCTTGAACATTCAAGCCTCAGTCATCAATCACCTACAACTTCATGAAAGACCCTAAGTAAGACCAGCATAAGAACCTTCCAAGTAAACCCAGGCAACCCATAGAATTATGATAAATTCACTAACTTTCTATTATTACATTAATAGAAACCCAAAGAGGGGATTAAAACAACCTTGCCCACCATAGAAATTGTTCCCCAAAGCGTATCAACGAGTGCATATTACTGAAAGAAAATGACACAGCGAGACTCTGAAGAATACAAGTGGGCTCTGTGCTGCTGCCTCAGAACTCCATTCCAGGTTCATTTCTTATGACTGTCCAGGTTACTTTTTGCATGACTCCAGAATACGCATTCATTTTTTAATCATCATGGATTTAATTTCTGTTAGACAAGAGTAAAGTATATTGAAGAAACGGTACCTCAGTCTGATTTTCACAAAGTTCCAATTTGGATTAGAGAGAGGGGTGTACAAGTAACAGATTAATTAATGGAAAATTCTACTGGGGTTAATTAAATCATTGAAAAAAATATTCCTGGTCTCCATGGCCTTGAGGCTTGGCCTATCTTTTGTGTCTTCATGAGTATTTCAGAGAAAAGGTGAGGGACAGTGAATTAAGTATTATTAACTGTGTACCATCATATAACAGAAATCCTAAATAAATGACCTTTAAAAAAAGTCAATACAAAGTCAAAGCTTGTTTTACATCAATGCTTCTTAAACTATAATGTGCATGTAAATCACCTGAGGAAATTGTTAAAACGCAAATAATTTCAATTCAATCCGTCTGGGATGAGGCCTAAAATTCTGATGTTCTAAAAGAACAATATGAAAAACACAGTAACTGGGGATAATACAAGAAAAGTAAAAACTACTATGATTTGCTATCTTTGTCCTCTAGATGATCCACATTCAATCAAGGGAGAGAGAATCTCCTTGCTCCAGCATCTTACCTTAAGTTCATAGCAGGGGCACATAAGAGGGGGTTCTAACCCCAGCATGAAAGTCAGGGTAGACTTCCTTGAAACACCATTCTAAACTAAGATGGGTAAATCAACAATTTGCTAAGTAAAGTGTAGGAGAAAGTATATTTTCAGAGTCTACAGTATGTACAAAGTTTTGGAGCTGAAAGACATCATGCAATAGCCAGCAAAAGAAGGAAAAGGGAAGAAATCTCAAAGATATCCCTCTGTGTTTCCCACCTACAATGAGAGCATGAGATTGGATAAAACTGCATTCACCAGCTTCTCTCACTATCTCAACATCCTAGGGATTCTTCTTATAATTGGGATACATATGTAGCCACAACTTTATGATATGCAAGGCCCATTCATTTATTCATTCATTCAAGAAAGTTAGATTCACATCTGGTGTACAGTATCTAAGTAAAAATAGGTGCTAAGAACAGAGATGATAATCACTATTTTATAGATGAGAACAGAGGAAATGGTTATGAACTTGATCAGACATAGCTAAGTGGAGTAGGCAAGATGCAGAACCCAGGGCTTCCGGTTCCTAGCTCACTTCTCTTTCTACCTCATCCAAAATATTCCAAATATCAGTAGCCAAAAATATCATACAAGGCTATTTTTGTTTGTAGCACTTCAGCAAGATGTCCCCAAGGTACAGCATAGAACAGAGCAATAAAGTGGCCAGACAAGAGGGTGGTAGAATGGCAGCCAAAGGAGTGGGTGTAGGTCAATCTGAAAGTTTTTACCATACTATTTTCCTTTATGTGGATCTACTAGTTATTTACTTTTTTCTTATTTCCTGAACTGCAATCCTCTCTACAGCAAACAACTAGTTATTTTTGCATATCCCTCATACTGAAGCTCATTCATTCAAAAATTCTGAACTACTCCTAGGTTTTCTAGGAGACCCTTGACTTTAATCCTTCCCATGTCAATAAATACTAAAATGTTTCAGAAATTCTAATATATCACAATTCAAACTATGTGTCCCAGACTGCCTCTCATTCTCAAAGTCATTCCCCTAAATCCTTTGTTATATAAGATTTTTGTTAACTACCGTGATTGTACATATACCATATAAAGAGTTGTTTTGCATGCAATAGGCACTTAACAAATGCCTTTTGGTTAGATTTCTATATTGGCCAGCTTGGGCTACTATAACAAAATTTTGTAGACTGGGTGGGTTCAACAATAGGAATTTATTTTCTTGTAGTTCCAGAGGCTGGAAATCTGAGACCAGAGTGCCATCACAGTTGCTGTCTGGTGAGGGCTCTCTTCTAAGCTTGCAGATGGCCACCCTCTTGATGTGTTCTCATATGGCAGAAAGAAAGCCAACAAGCTCTCTGGTGTATCTTCTTATAAGAAACCTTGCCCTCATGACCTCCTCTAACCCTAATTATCTCTCAAAGGCCCCATCTCCAGATAAAACTCATTCCGGCATCAGTTCTAAAGACTAAAGTCTCATTTAAATATCATCTAAATTAGGTATGAATGAGACTTGAGACATGGTTCGTCCTAAGGCAAAATTCCTCTCCAGCTTTGAACCTGTGAAACCAGACAAGTTATGATGCGCTTCCAAAACGCAGTGGTGGGACAGGCATGGGATAGACATTCCCATTCATAAAGGAAAAAATAGGAAAAAAAAGAAAAAGGTGATGGGTCCCAAGCAAGTCTAAAACCTAGTAAGGCAAATTTCATTAAGATCTTAAGGCTCGGAATAATTGAGATGGGGTGGAGCCAAGATGGCCGAATAGGAACAGCTCTGGTCTCCAGCTCCCAGCCCCAGCGACACAGAAGACGGATGATTTCTGCATTTCTGCTTGAGGTACCGGTTTCATCTCACTAGCGAGTGCCTAACAGTGGGTGCAGGACAGTCGGTGAAGCGCACTGTGCGCGAGCCGAAGCAGGGCGAGGCATTACCTCACTCGGGAAGCGCAAGGGGTCAGGGAGTTCCCTTTCCTAGTCAAAGAAAGGGGAAACAGACGGCACCTGGAATATCGGGTCAGTCCCACCCCAATACTGCGCTTTTCCAACGGGCCTGGAAAACGGCACACTAGGAGATTGTGTCCCGCACCTGGCTCGGAGGGTCCTGTGCCCACGGAGTCTCGCTGATTGCTAGCACAGCAGTCTGAGATCAAGCTGCAAGGCGGCAGCGAGGCTGGGGGAGGGGCGCCCGCCATTGCCCAGGATTGCTTAGGTAAACAAAGCAGCCAGGAAGCTCGAACTGGGTGGAGCCCACCACAGCTCAAGGAGGCCTGCCTGCCTCTATAGGCTCCACCTCTGGGGGCAGGGCACAGACAAACAAAAACTCAGCAAGAACCTCCACAGACTTAAAGGTCCCTGTCTGACTGACAGCTTTGAAGAGAGTAGTGGTTCTCCCAGCACGCAGCTGGAGATCTGAGAACAGACAGACTGCCTCCTAAAGTGGGTCCCTCACCCCTGAGCAGCCTAACTGGGAGGCACCCCCCCAGTAGGGACAGACTGACACCTCATTCAACCGGATACTCCTCTGAGACAAAACTTTCAGACGAACTATCAGACAGCTGAATTTGTGGTCTCACGAAAATCCGCTGTTCTGCAGCCACCACTGCTGACACCCAGCCAAACAGGGTCTGGAGTGGACCTCTAGTAAACTCCAACAGACCTGCAGCTGAGGGTCCTGTCTGGTAGAAGGAAAACTAACAAACAGAAAGGACATCCACACCAAAAACCCATCTGTACATCTCCATCATCAAAGAACAAAAGTAGATAAAACCACAAAGATGGGGAAAAAACAGAACAAAAAAACTGGAAACTCTAAAAAACAGAGCACCTCTCCTCCTCCAAAGGAACGCAGTTCCTCACCAGCAACGGAACAAAGCTGGATGGAGGATGACTTTGATGAGTTGAGAGAAGAAGGCTTCAGACGATCAAACTACTCTGAGCTATGAGAGGAAATTCAAAACAATAGCAAAGAAGTTAAAAACTTTGAAAAAATATTAGAAGAATGGATAACTAGAATAACCAATGGAGAGAAGGGCTTAAAGGAGCTGATGGAGCTGAAAGCCAAGTTTCGAGAACTACGCGAAGATTGCAGAAGCCTCAGTAGCAGATGCGATCAACTGGAAGAAAGGGTATCGCTGATGGAAGATGAAATGAATGAAATGAAGAGAGAAGGGAAGTTTAGAGAAAAAAGAATAAAAAGAAATGAACAAAGCCTCCAAGAAATTTGGGACTATGTGAAAAGACCAAACCTACGTCTGATTGGTGTACCTGAAAATGATGGGGAGAATGGAACCAAGTTGGAAAACACTCTGCAAGATATTATCCAGGAGAACTTCCCCAATCTAGCAAGGCAGGCCAACATTCAGATTCAGGAAATACAGAGAACGCCACAAAGATACTCCTCGAGAAGAGCAACTCCAAGACACATAATTGTCAGATTCACCAAAGTTGAAATGAAGGAAAAAATGTTAAGGGCAGCCAGAGAGAAAGGTCGGGTTACCCACAAAGGGAAGCCCATCAGACTAACAGCTGATCTCTCAGCAGAAACTCTACAAGCCAGAAGAGAGTGGGGGCCGATATTCAACATTCTTAAAGAAAAGAATTTTCAACCCAGAATTTGCTATCCCGCCAAACTAAGCTTCATAAGTGAAGGAGAAATAAAATACTTTACAGACAAGCAAACGCTGAGTGATTTTGTCACCACCAGGCCTGCCCTAAAAGAGCTCCTGAAGGAAGCACTAAACATGGAAAGGAACAACCGGTACCAGCCACTGCAAAAACATGCCAAATTGTAAAGAACATCGAGGCTAGGAAGAAACAATAGCAACTAACGAGCAAAATAACCAACTAACATCATGATGACAGGATCAGATTCACACATAACAATATTAACGTTAAATGTAAATGGGCTAAATGCTCCAATCAAAAGACACAGACTGGCAAACTGGATAAGGAGTCAGGACCCATCAGTGTGCTGTATTCAGGAAACCCATCTCACGTGCAGAGACACACATAGACTCAAAATAAAGGGATGGAGGAAGATCTATCAAGCAACTGGAAAACAAAAAAAGGCAGGGGTTGCAATCCTAGTCTCTGATAAAATAGACTTTAAACCAACAAAGATCATAAGAGACAAAGAAGGCCATTACATAATGGTAAAGGGATCAATTCAACAAGAAGAGCTAACTATCCTAAATATATATGCACCCAACACAGGAGCACCCAGATTCGTAAAGCAAGTCCTCAGTGACCTACAAAGGGACTTAAACTCCCACACAATAATAATGGGAGATTTTAACACCCCACTGTCAACATTAGACAGATCAACGAGACAGAAAGTTAACAAGGATATCCAGGAATTGAACTCAGCTCTACATAAAGTGGACCTAATAGACATCTACAGAACTCTCCACCCCAAGTCAACAGAATATACATTTTTTTCAGCACCACACCACACCTATTCCAAAATTGACCACATAGTTGGAAGTAAAGCTCTCCTCAGCAAATGTAAAAGAACAGAAATTATAACAAACTGTCTCTCAGACCACAGTGCAATCAAACTAGAACTCAGGATTAAGAAATTCACTCAAAACCGCTCAACTACATGGAAACTGAACAACCTGCTCCTGAATGACTATTGGGTACATAATGAAATGAAGGCAGAAATAAAGATGTTCTTTGAAACCAACGAGAACAAAGATACAACATACCAGAATCTCTGGGACACATTCAAAGCAGTGTGTAGAGGGAAATTTATAGCACTAAATGCCCACAAGAGAAAGCAGGAAAGATCCAAAATTGACACCCTAACATCACAATTAAAAGAACTAGAAAAGCAAGAGCAAACACATTCAAAAGCTAGCAGAAGGCTAGAAATAACTAAAATCAGAGCAGAACTGAAGGAAATAGAGACACAAAAAACCCTTCAAAAAATTAATGAATCCAGGAGCTGGTTTTTTGAAAAGATCAACAAAATTGATGGACCGCTAGCAAGACTAATAAAGAAGAAAAGAGAGAAGAATCAAATAGATGCAATAAAAAACGAAAAAGGGGATATCACCACCGATCCCACAGAAATACAATCTACCATCAGAGAATACTACAAACACCTCTATGCAAATAAACTAGAAAATCTAGAAGAAATGGATAAATTCCTTGACAAATACACCCTCCCAAGACTAAACCAGGAAGAAGTTGAATCTCTGAATAGACCAATAACAGGTTCTGAAATTGTGGCAATAATCAATAGCTTACCAACCAAAAAGAGTCCAGGACCTGACGGATTCACAGCTGAATTCTACCAGAGGTACAAGAAGGAACTGGTACCATTCCTTCTGAAACTATTCCAATCAATAGAAAAAGAGGGAATCCTCCCTAACACATTTTATGAAGCCAGCATCGTCCTGATACCAAAACCTGGCAGAGACATAACCAAAAAAGAGAATTTCAGACCAATATCCTTGATGAACATTGATGCAAAAATCCTCAATAAAATACTGGCAAACCGAATCCAGCAGCACATCAAAAAGCTTATCCACCATGATCAAGTGGGCTTCATCCCTGGGATGCAAGGCTGGTTCAACATACGCAAATCAATAAATGTAATCCAGCATATAAACAGAACCAAAGACAAAAACCACATGATTATCTCAATAGATGCAGAAAAGGCCTTTGACAAAATTCAACAACCCTTCATGCTAAAAACTCTCAATAAATTAGGTATTGATGGGACGTATCTCAAGATAATAAGAGCTATCTACGACAAACCCACAGCCAATATCATACTGAATGGGCAAAAACTGGAAGCATTCCCTCTGAAAACTGGCACAAGACAGGGATGCCCTCTCTCACCGCTCCTATTCAACATAGTGCTGGAAGTTCTGGCCAGAGCAATCAGGCAGGAGAAGGAAATAAAGGGTATTCAACTAGGAAAAGAGGAAGTCAAATTGTCCCTGTTTGCAGATGACATGATTGTATATCTAGAAAATCCCATTGTCTCAGCCCAAAATCTCCTTAAGCTGATTAGCAACTTCAGCAAAGTCTCAGGATACAAAATTAATGTACAAAAATCACAAGCATTCTTGTACACCAATAACAGACAAACAGAGAGCCAAATCATGAATGAACTCCCATTCACAATTGCTTCAAAGAGAATAAAATACCTAGGAATCCAACTTACAAGGGATGTGAAGGACCTCTTCAAGGAGAACTACAAACCACTGCTCAATGAAATAAAAGAGGATACAAACAAATGGAAGAACATTCCATGCTCATGGGTTGGAAGAATCAATATCGTGAAAATGGCCATACTGCCCAAGGTCATTTATAGATTCAATGCCATCCCCATCAAGCTACCAATGACTTTCTTCACAGAATTGGAAAAAACTACTTTAAAGTTCATATGGAACCAAAAAAGAGCCCGCATCGCCAAGTCAATCCTAAGCCAAAAGAACAAAGCTGGAGGCATCACGCTACCTGACTTTAAACTATACTACAAGGCTACAGTAACCAAAACAGCATGGTACTGGTACCACAACAGAGACATAGATCAATGGAACACAACAGAGCCCTCAGAAATGATGCCGCATAGCTACAACTATCTGATCTTTGACAAACCTGACAAAACAAGAAATGGGGAAAGGATTCCCTATTTAATAAATGGTGCTGGGAAAACTGGCTAGCCATATGTAGAAAGCTGAAACTGGATCCCTTCCTTACACCTTATACAAAAATTAATTCAAGATGGATTAAAGACTTATATGTTAGACCTAAAACCATTAAAATCCTACAAGAAAACCTAGGCAATACCATTCAGGACATAGGCGTGGGCAAGGACTTCATGTCTAAAACACCAAAAGCAATGGCAACAAAAGCAAAAATCGACAAATGGGATCTCATTAAACTAAAGAGCTTCTGCACAGCAAAAGAAACTATCATCAGAGTGAACAGGCAACCTACAGAATGGGAGAAAATTTTTGCAACCTACTCATCTGACAAAGGGCTAATATCCAGAATCTACAATGAACTCAAACAAATTTACAAGAAAAAAACAAACAACCCCATCAAAAAGTGGGCAGAGGACATGAACAGACACTTCTCAAAAGAAGACATTTATGCAGCCAAAAAACACATGAAGAAATGCTCATCATCACTGGCCATCAGAGAAATGCAAATCAAAACCACAGTGAGATACCATCTCACACCGGTTAGAATGGCCATCATTAAAAAATCAGGAAACAATAGGTGCTGGAGAGGATGTGGAGAAATAGGAACACTTTTACACTGTTGGTGGGACTGTAAACTAGTTCAACCATTGTGGAAGTCAGTGTGGCGATTCCTCAGGGATCTCGAACTAGAAATACCATTTGACCCAGCCATCCCATTACTGGGTATATACCCAAAGGACTATAAATCATGCTGCTATAAAGACACATGCACACGTATGTTTATTGCAGCACTATTCACAATAGCAAAGAGTTGGAACCAACCCAAATGTCCAACAACGATAGACTGGATTAAGAAAATGTGGCACATATACACCATGGAATACTATGCAGCCATAAAAAATGATGAGTTCGTGTCCTTTGTAGGGACATAGATGAAACTGGAAAACATCATTCTCAGTAAACTATCGCAAGGACAAAAAACCAAACACCGCATGTTCTCACTCATAGGTGGGAATTGAACAATGAGAACTCATGGACACAGGAAGGGGAACATCACACTCCGGGGACTGTTGTGGGGTTGGGGGAGGGGGGAGGGACAGCATTAGGAGATACACCTAATGCTAAATGACGAGTTAATGGGTGCAGGAAATCAACATGGCACATGGATACATATGTAACAAACCTGCACATTGTGCACATGTACCCTAAAACCCTAAAGTATAATAAAAAAAAAAAAAAAGAATAATTGAGATGAAACCATAGGCTAAATGCAAATATCTCCCTGCCTATTAACTCCTATTGCCTTCCTCACCTATCACATGAGCCCCTCTTGGATGCCAATGTTAGTTTAAAGCAAGTAATGTTAGTCTCATGCCTTTGGACATTATACTCCAGATTGCTGATCAGTACTTTAGAATCCACCCAGGTTGTGTTTCTAATAGTTTCCAGCTTTCCTCCCTCTCAACCAGCTCACCTACTGAGAACTTAGCATACACTGGATCACATTCACTAAGAATTATAATATATTCTAGCACACATGTATGGATAAGCTCCTCTATTTTATTCATGTCTCTTTTGGCTCCCATAGCTACTTTTAGAAGAGTAAGTGCACTCATAAATCGTTCTCTCCACAAAAAGTTTCTTAAGATTTATCGTGTTCCAGATACCAAGCTCAGTAATAGGGTATATGTAAAGGAAAATGAGACTGTTGAAAAAAAAAATTAAGTCGCTGCTCTATACTAGATGCCGTTTTAAGTGTTCATAGTTCTGTGGGGAAAACGTTCATGTGAACACATTTCACACATGGTTTAAATGCTGTGCTAGAGGTATATACAATGCTCATGGAAATACAGAAATAGACACACTGGACTCTGCATCAGTTGAAGCTGAATTCACTGGCCAGTGACTTTTAAAGAATATGTGGTCAGACGCAAAAGGGTTCTATAAATAAAGAAGAAGGGGAAATCAGCACTCCAGGCAGACAGACCAGCATATTCAGTGAAATGGATGTGTGAGACAGTATTTTTATACCGTGTCTCTTCAATAGGAAGAACTGAAAATGAAAATTGTTCCCTTTCACTTCTGCTTTTTATTAAGAGGCCAGTAGCAGAGAAGCTGGAACAACAAAAAAGAGTTTTAGATTTGCATATAAACTTCTGTTTACATTTATGTTCTGCTTGATATATTAACTGGGCATCTAAGCTTATTTCAAAGTAGAGCAATAGTAAAAAAAAACTTAACCTGTTAAGAGAATAAACAGTAGCCTGATTATGTTGGAATCTTTAATGTTTCCCATGTTTGCATGAATGTATGTATAAAACATATATATAAATTTGGAAAAAAAAAAAAAAGATCTTAAGGCTCAAGAATAACCCTCCTAATGCTGAAATCTGGGTGAAGTCGAAATAATTTAAAATTTAAATAATAAAAAAATAAAAAAATAACTCTCTTTGGTTTGATGCTCCGCCCATGCCTTAAATTCACAACACCAGTCCTACCCACATGGTTGTGGCAGCTCTGATGATCCCTGAATCCCCTTTGGGGTCGTTCTTTCCTTTCCTTGAAAAATGGTGCAGTTTCACAACCAAATACCTCCACGATCTAGTCCTACAAAATCCAAGAAGTCCAACAGCCTTCCTCCAATCTGTCCTGCTTTCTCTTGCCTCCTTTAGCTCCAACTGGCAGTATCTTTGCTAGTATAATCCCATCTGTATTCCTGACTTCTGCTGAGATGGCTGGTTATATCCATGAGTCACACCTGGCTCTCTTTAGCAAATGGTTGTTCCGCCACACCCTCAGTGTTCTCTTCAGAAAAAGTTTATCATTTTTGCAACACAGATATGCTGATAATTTTGCATCTACATGTTCTGGTTCCTTTCTGAATAAAAATTCCTCTTCAAATAATCTCTCTCACTTTTCATATTTTACTATAAGCAGTCTTGAACAACCAAATATTTTGCTTAGAAATGTCCTTGGCTAAATATCCAATTTTATCACTCACAAGCTCTCCCTTCCACAAGACACCAGAACATAGTTCAGTCAAGTTCTTTGCCATTTTATAACAAGATTGTCTTCCTTCTAGTTTCCAATAACACTGAGACCTCCCAGAACTGACCTTAACATTCATATTTCTAGCATGTACCCCAAAACACTTATGGCCTCTATGCATTATTCAGTTTCAAAGCTGCTTCCACATGTGTAGGTATTTGTTACAGCAGAACCCCACTTCTTGTTACCAAAATCTGTATTAGTCAGGGTCTTCAGAGACAGAGAACCAATAAGATAGGTAGGTGAGTAGATAGATGATAGATAGATAGATAGATAGATAGATAGATAGATAGATAGATAATAGATAGATAGATAATGTCTTATAATAAAGAGGTTTATTATAGGAAATTGGCCTGTCCAATTGTGAAGGCCAAGAAGTCCCAAGATCTGCAGTCAGCAAGCTAGAGGCCCAGCAGAGCTGATGGTGTAAGTTCCATCTAAAAGCAAGAAGGTTCAAGACCTAAGAAGAGCCAATGTTTCAGTTTGAGTTTGCAGGCCAGAAAAGACCAATGTCCCAGCTCAAAACACTCAGGCAGGAGGAGTTCCCTCTTACTCAGCATTTTTGTTCTATTCAGGTCTTCAATCATTCAATGGGGCCCACTCACATTTAGAAAAGACAATCTACTTTACTCAGTCTAAACAGTTCAAATGTTACTCATCCAGAAGCACCCTCACAGACACACTAGGAATAATTTTACCCAAATGTCTGGCCACCTTGTGTCCCAGTGGGGTTGACACATAAAATTAACCATCACAACTTCAAAACCAATTAAGTATTAAAATTATAAATTCCACATTTCTTAAGTTCATGATTTCCCTTTCCTTTTTATTCTGCTATTCAATTTTCTAGCAAGCTTACCACTAGGGTGCTTCTGCTTCTTTTCTTCCCTGGATACCATCCTCCATTTTTCCCAGCCGCAACCAGCTTCTTCCTAACTCTGGTTGATTTTTTATTCTTCTGTCTCTCTCTCTCTCTCTCTCTCTCTCTCATCCTCCTTACTGGAGAATATAACCTCAGTGCTCCGTTTCACTCAAGAATTAGTTTCCAAGAATCCTTCATCAACTATTATCTCTTTCAAAAGGAGATGTTAAGCTGTGTCCAAGGCAACAGAATCTTGTTTCTATAAGCAGTGATCCTGGAACAGCCACTAAACCCAGCAGTGCCAAGTGACTAATAATGATGAGCTGGAGATTTTAGCCTGTTTAAAATTGTAGGGTGTTCTCATAGCTCTCATCTGCTTATCTCTCTTTTGAGAACAAGTAGTGCATGCCTCCGAGCCTCTTCCCTCTGATAATGGGATTTCTGGTCCATGTCATCTAACTCAGTACTACTTGCAAAGCCACAAGGTGCCAGAAACCTATGTTCACAGGTGCTGGAACCTAGGAGAAATTGCCAGTACTGCTGGTAGTCAGGAGAGTTTGTTTACCCTTGTGTTACAAAGGAAGATATTTTGTTACTGCCATACCTCTGATAATGGCCACCTTGTGCTAGGAACTCACACAGAACAGGGCTGGATAGGAACAATGCAGGAGAAATTATTTGGCTGTGATTCAGAAAAGGAGTCCTGGCAAAACCTAAATCACAAGTATTAATAAAATGCATTTTCATGAACAAAGGTTCAACACTCCTTTCTTGGTAATTACATCTGCCGAGACATAAGCTTAAATTCCCTTCCATTCAAATTCTCTATTTTACCCCCTTTCTAATTGGAAAAATAGACCCTGAATCAACTCTAGAATTTGTCATAAAGTTGTAAGGGAATGCTCTTATTTAGGGATCATTTAATCTGCCTCATTTACACAGGTGAAGCAACTAATGTTCCTTGGAGTGAAATGAATTGATCAAGTCGTAAGTGAAAGGTAGACCTGGCACAAGAGCCTAGACCTGTCTTTTCCCTCCTGTGCTGGAGCTACCATATATCATGGACAGTGCCTCCCCCACTTCCATGACCTGCTCTGTCACTCCCTCACCAGGATATTTGGCCCCTCTAATGGTCAGCTAGTTTACAGAAAGTTAGACAATAATTCTTTTCATCTTACCGAAATAAGAGACAAATAAAAAAGCATGTACTGATCTTCTGAAACTATTGTTACAAATATATACCACAAAAAGATTATTTTTGTATCCAACAACTTACAGATAATGTCTTAATCATTTATTTTATCAAGCTCAAAATTCAACCTCAAATAGAATTATGTAATTATGAGAAATTTTCCTGATAATGTCAGCAAGAGAAAAGGTCATCTATTTTTAAGAACACCTTTTCTCTGTAAACAACGAACCTATAATTTTTTAGTGTTATTTTTCAGTTCACTTTTTCCCATGATACTATATAAAAGTCTCTCCTTAAATCCAGAGTTTCAAAAATTAGCCCAAGACTGTATTATGCCATGGCCCTACAGCCCCTGCCACCTCCTGCAGCCATCTAATTTTCACTTTTTAACACAGGATATGAACTTGGGCACTTCTCACAGCCTCCTAAATCTTCCACTCTTGGGTGATGCTACCTCCATTAAGCAGAGCTCCTAATACTCATCTAAACAAAAGTTAAAAGATGCATCTGGTTTGAAGAGAATCTGGAATATTCTAATTTACGTAATTCTCTCTTCTGGGTCTTGAAGAGGGTGTTTAATCTCATCCTGTCTTTATCTTGCCTATGCCTTGTCCTAGTTTAAATGGCCTCAACCGTCATACCTTGTTTTGATTAATGTAGTTAGCAGCATGAGTTTTAGAGAGAGACAAACTTCGTTTTCAGTCTGACTCTGTTCCTACTAGCTTTGTGACCTAGGCAAATCAGCAGAAACAAAGTTAACTATGCTGCTCAGCTTCAGTTTCCTCATGCTTTAAATGGAGGACATAAAACTTGCCTCAAATGGTCCTTGTAGGGTGAAATGAAACAATGTATATGAAATATTTGGCATAGTTCCTGGCACATTGTTAGTGCTCTTATTATTTAGAAGATAATATGAAAATATTTTATTCTGGCTAATTTCCACATCTCTTTCTATTTCAACTTTTTATTTTACATTTGGGGGTACATGAGCAGGTTTATTACCTGGGTATATTGTGGATGCTGAGATTTGGGATATGAATGATCTCATCACTCAGGTAGTGAGCACAGTACCCAACAGTTAGTTTTTCAACTCTTGCCCCACTTCCCTCCCTACCTTCTCTCTAGTAGGCCCCAGTGTCTATTGTTCCCATCTTTATGTCCCTGAGTACCCAGTATGTCCATTTCGCTAAATGAGAGCATGAATAATTTGATTTTCTGTTCCACTGTTAATTCACTTAGGATAATGGTCTCCAGCTGCATCCATGTGGCTGCAAAGGACATGATTTCATTCTTTTTATGGCTGCATAGTATTCTATGATGTATATGTACCACATTTTCTTTATCCAGTCCACCATTGATGGGCACCTATGTTTATTCCATGTCTTTGCTATTGTGAACAGCATGGCAAGGAACATGTGCATGCATGTGTCTTTTTGGTATAATGACACGTTTTCTTTTGAATATATACCCAGTAATGAGATTTCTGGGTTGAATGGTAGCTCTGTTTTAAGTTCTTTGAGAAATCTCCAAACTGCTATGCACAGTGGCTGAACTAATTTATATTCCCACCAACAGTGTGTAAGCATTCCCTCTTGTCCACCGCCTCGCCATCATCTGTTGCTTTATGACTTTTTAATAATAGTCATTCTGACTGGTGTGAGATGGTATCTCATTGTAGTTTTGATTTGCATTTCTCTGGTGATTATTGATAATGAACATTTTTTCATGTTTCTTAGCCACTTGTATGTCTTCACCCATTGTGCAGGCTTGGTGGGATGGTATGACAGGGTATTTTCCCTCCCACTACGGAAGTCACAGAGGATCTATGAGAGCCTCTGTTTCCCACCCCAGTATCTGAGTTGAAGAGGTGCAGGCAATAAAGGGGGCATATGTTTTAAGTTCTGCAGTATGGAAAATTCACATTTCCTATATAGGGCTCATAAATGTATCTAATCAATTAATATTTATTGAACACCATGTGTCAAGTTCAATGCTAGACTTGGGGGGATTCATTAACAACACTATTCCTGCCCTCATAGGAATTACAATGTAGTAAATAATTCCAAGAAAGTGCCCAAAGTTCAATAATAGAAGTATGGTGAGATCAGAGTGCAAAGAAGAGAGCAGACATTTCTACATGGAAACCTCAGAAAACATGTCATTGAGGTGTGCTGAGCACTGAGAAATAATCAGTATGAGGGGAAGGATGTTCCAGATAATAAAGCAGGATTGACACAATCGTGGAAGTGTTAAACAGCAAGAGAAATTTTAGGGTCTCAAGTCATGGCTGGAGCATAGAGTGGGAAATGAGGACTAGAGGAGGCTAGCTTTTAGAAAGATGAATGATCTTCTGCAAATTTCTACATGTTAGGATATTTCAGATTTTTTTATTTTAAAAAGTTAAATACAAAAATAAAGGAGAGTCAAGGGGCTTAAAATGAATTTTTTTTCCCAAGCTCAGGAGCTCCAGCTATAATATGAAAACCCTAGGGAACCACTGAAATACAGGAAGCAAGGACTGTGCAATCAAGTCAACCTTTCTGAGGATTAAAGATTGATTTGGAAGAGAAAACTGGAGTCAGGTAGGCTTGAAGTTGCTATAGCCAACCCCATTAGGATTAAAGAGGTTTGCTGAGAACAGAACCTGGTGCTCACTCCCTATGTCTTTAAAAAGAAGGAGGTAATGATGCCTTACTTCAGTTGCCCATTCCATCTGTACAAAATGAAGACAGGCAATTGGTAGGATGGAGATGAGGGGATAAAGGCCTAGGTATTAAGACTAAGATGATAAACTGGCAGGAAATCCTTTTACATAAATATAAGGCAGGCTGTCAGCAAGGAGATGCTGGATGGTTTAGTTAAGTCATGGTGGTCACTTTTATTGAATCTAACTTTTAACTTTCCCTCCAGTGAGAAATGTATGATAGGAATTGTTTACTTGTCCACAGCCATGGTCTTCTGGGAAGGTCCAATTCATCTACAACCTCAGAAAGTTATGAAAGAGCTCTGAAGTTGTAACTGGCCAGCCAGATTTGACTTTATCTTTTCTTTGGGAGTGCCACCTCATCAGATGGGTCTCCTGGAAGACAATGATGAATATGTCACTAAGGAAGGCATCATGTAGAATCAAAAACATTCAAACTAAAAGTTATTTAAATAAAATTAAGGGAGGGGAGTAATTTTTTAACTTTGTCATGTAGAGGGTGGGAGGATTAATTCACTTGTTTGTGTAAAGTGCTTTGAAGATAAATTGTGCTGCTAATGTGCCAAAACTCATTTTTATTATGCTTATTTGCTGCGTCCTGCATAAATATTTAATGGGTACCCTGGGAAGTAACTCTTGTTGAATCTATCATCCCTTTTCCTATTAGTAGATAGTGTACAACAGCTTAACTTTCCCCCTGAATACATTATTTTTAAAAACACCTCCAAGATAGTTTTCTATCAACCAAGCAATAATCCACAAATAAATTATTATAACATTTTTATCTTTCTTATCAATAAAAATCACATAGTATGATAGAACCTATGTGTTGGAGCTCCTTCAAGGTAAAATATGAGTTAATTTTTCTCTGCACCATTGTGGTCATACTCAAATTGATCATTGCCAAGGAAAGTTTTTTTTAATAAAGACAAAACAATGCAGGTTCTTACTCAGCTGTTTTTAAGCATTAACAACCACAAAACATGCCTTATTTCTAGAAACAAAGACTTCACAAATTAAGAAGAAAAAAACTCCCGTTATCATTCAAAGGTAATTTTTAGTCAGCATGCTTCATGCTCCATTAGTTAATCTATTCGTAAGAAAAAAGAGAAAGGAGTACCAACACCTCTTTTCACTGGATTTTTATCCCTTAAGTGAGATCAACACAGGCCCCAGGCTCTGGCCAGGGCACCCAGCCTGGCTGCACTGAGGATCCCTGGCAAGCTTTCTTCTTGATCTGTGTTTCCCTGGACATCTCCCTGTAGCCAGCTGTGCAGATGAGCACCTTAGCCTTTCACTGCAGCAAATGCAGACCCACATGTGTGCACAACACCTGGCACTAGCAGGCAGAAGGCAGAAAGCCAGCAGATAATTCATGGCAAGTAATATTGGCAGAAACATAGCAGGAAGCAAGCAAGAGAATAATGTTTAGGAGAAAAGGCATGTACAAGGTTCTCCTTCACAGGCTATAAGATTACAGTGTGCTATTGTGAATAGTGCCACAATAAACATATGTGTGCATGTGTCTTTATAGCAGCATGATTTATAGTCCTTTGGGTATATACCCAGTAATGGGATGGCTGGGTCAAATGGTATTTCTAGTTCTAGATCCCTGAGGAATCGCTACATTGACTCCCACAGTGATTGAACTAGTTTACAGTCGCACCAACAGTGTCAAAGTGTTCCTATTTCTCCACATCCTCTCCAGCACCTGTTGTTTCCTGACTTTTTAATGAAGGCCATTCTAACTGGTGTGAGATGGTATCTCATTGTGGTTTTGATTTGCATTTCTCTGATGGCCAGTGATGATGAGCATTTCTTCATGTGTTTTTTGGCTGCATAAATGTCTTCATTTGAGAAGTGTCTGTTCATGTCCTCTGCCCACTTTTTGATGGGGTTGTTTGTTTTTTTCTTGTAAATTTGTTTGAGTTCATTGTAGATTCTGGATATTAGCCCTTTGTCAGATGAGTAGGTTGCAAAAATTTTCTCCCATTCTGTAGGTTGCCTGTTCACTCTGATGGTAGTTTCTTTTGCTGTGCAGAAGCTCTTTAGTTTAATTAGATCCCATTTGTCAATTTTGGCTTTTGTTGCCATTGCTTTTGGTGTTTTAGACATGAAGTCCTTGCCCACGCCTGTGTCCTGATACACCATGGAATACTATGCAGCCATAAAAAATGATGAGTTCATGTCCTTTGTAGGGACGTGGATGAAACTGGAAAACATCATTCTCAGTAAACTATCGCAAGGACAACAAACCAAACACTGCATGTTCTCACTCATAGGTGGGAATTGAACAATGAGAACTCATGGACACAGGAAGGGGAACATCACACTCCGGGGACTGTTGTGGGGTGGGGGGAGGGGGGAGGGACAGCATTAGGAGATATACCTAATGCTAAATGATGAGTTAATGGGTGCAGGAGATCAACATGGCACATGGATACATATGTAACAAACCTGCACATTGTGCACATGTACCCTAAAACCTAAAGTATAATAAAAAAAAAAAAGATTACAGTGTGTCCATCACACTTGCAGATGAACATGAGAACAGAGAAGTTGCAAAGTTTTCATATGTTTTCAATTGTTGCCAAGAGAACTCTGTGTCCCCAGTACACTACTTATGGGTCCAACTAGTTCTGTACCACCAACCCAAAGAACATGCAACTAATTCCAAAATGCAGGATAATTCCTTTCCTAGATGAAGCCTTAATGACTTGGCCAGCTCTCCCTTTGTCAGTGGGAAGGCCCTATCTGGAACGCCAGGCTCCAAACAGAAATGAAGGGTGCTACTTTTTCCTCTACCACACTTGTCTCTACTGCTTCAACCAAACCAGAAAATCTGATCCTACTTAGCCTTAGAAAATTTCTTATAGCCACAAGGGCAGAATCAAAGTTAGTGTCATTGCTTTGTTTTCCCCAAAGTCTTGCCCTTTTGCCTACCTTAGACTTGAGCTTATCATGGGGAAGTAGGTCTCCTTGTGCAGGTGGAAGAGACTATTCTCTGCCTTTGAGTCAAGTTTCCTCAAAAGGGTGAAATGGTCTATAGGTTAAGCCTGATAGTTTGTATGTCAAGCTTAATTTGAATCTTGGCTCTATCACATAAGAGCTGTGTGATCTTCAGCAAGTTAATCAACATTTCTGAGGTTCAGTTTACTCACTTGCAAAATGAGGAAATAGTACTGAAAGGATTAAATGCCAGCTTTCACTGTATTCCTCATCTAATATGCAGCCAATCATATATGAATGTAGAAACAGTGAATTTAATGCAAATTTTTAAAATGTTAATGTTTTAGAGCAATATGTATTCATACAATTATACATCACTCTATTCTTCAGTATCAAACCAAAATTTAAGTAACGCCATCTTTGAGAATCTAAGCCATTTTCATCTGTAGCCATTCTCAGTTATGCAAGTTTCTTTTTCAAAACCTGTGCTCATTATCTTAACTGTGTTGGCAATTTCAGTTTGACAACACGATCACTTAGCATTCAGGACTGCTGTGTATGTTTGTACAGGTTATGCACTGACAGCATTAGAAAATGTCATCCACATAGACTATGGGGCATGTCTAAAAATACTACATTTTCTTCAATGAGCATGTATTTCCAGAAATATACCTGCTCTTCATGAAAGCTACCAGAGTCGGATAGAGCTGAGTATTCAGCACCTGCAGTATGATGCATGATTTGGTTGGACCAACCTCTTTTCACTTTGAAGACTTTTATTTATGTAAGAATATAGAGCTGATTGACATTTAAATGAAAGAATTGTTCATAACCATAAATATAATTATTTTACACTGCTGAAAGAGACAACATGAGAGAAGCCTTTTATTAAGGTTTCTGAGAAACGTTTGTTCTGCTGGATATTCTATTACTGAATGACCAACAAGTAGTCCAAAACAATTTTCAAATTCTAACCTTGCTTTCTAAATTATACATATGATTATTCAAAGTTTATCGAGCCCAGAAGAAATATTAAATAAATTAAATAGCTATTCTCATAAAGTTATTTTAAATATAATACATTTAACTAATCATAAAATATTATATACTCATTGCAAACAATTTTGCAGGAAAAAAGTGAGCATAGAAAAAAGTCCATCAAAATCACACATATTATTATCACCCATAGATAACCTCTCTAACCATTTGGCTGTATTTATTCCCAATTTTATTCAAATGATATACATATATATGTAGTTTTTCTATAAATTCAAAATTATTAAATTATACACATTTTTTTCCATAAGTTATTGGGGTACAGGTGGTATTTGGTTGCATGAGTAAGTTATTTGGTGGTGATTTGTGGATTTTGGTGCACCCATCACGTGAGCAGTACACACTGCACCATATTTGTGGTCTTTTATTCCTCGTCCCCTCCCACTCTTCCTCACAAGTCCCCAAAGTCCATTGTATCATTCTTATGCCTTTGCATCCTCATAGCTTAGCTCCCATGTATCAGTGAGAACAGATGATGTTTGGTTTTCCATTCCTGAGTTACTTAACTTAGAATAATAGTCTCCAGTCTCATCCAGGATACTGCAAATGCTGTTAATTCATTCCTTTTTATGGCTGAGTAGTATGTCATTTTATATATATAAATATATACACATATATATACACACACATACATATATACATACACACACACATATATATATCCAGAATCTACAACAAACTTAAATATATATATGTGTGTATGTATATATGTATGTGTGTGTATATATATATGTGTATATATATACATATATATATGACAGTTTCTTTATCCACTCATTGATTAATGGGTTGCTTCCACGATTTTGCTATTGTGAATTGTGTTGCTATAAACCATGAGTGTGCAAGTATCTTTTTTGAATAACGACTTCTTTCCCTCTGGGTAGACTGGGTAGATACCCAGTAATGAGATTGCTGGATCAAATGGTAGTTCTGCTTTTAGTTCTTTAAGGAATCTCCACACTGTTTTCCATAGTGGCTCTACTAGTTTACATTCCCACTAGCAGTGTAGAAGTGTTCCTTGTTCACCACATCCACGCCAACATCTACTGTTTTTTGATTTTTTTATTATGGCCATTCTTGCAGGAGTAAGGTGGTATTGCATTGCGGTGTTGATTTGAATTTCCCTGATCATTAGTGATGTTGAACATTTTTTCATGTGTTTGTTGGCCACTTGTATATCTTCTTTTGAGAATTGTCTATTCATATGCTTAGCCCACTTTTTGATGGGATTGTTTCTTACTGATTTGTTTAAGTTAGTTATAGATTCTGGATATTAGTCCTTTGCCAGATGTATAGATTGTGAAGATTTTCTCCCACTCTATGGGTTGTCTGTTTACTCTGCTGACTGTTCCTTTTGCCATGCAAAAGCTCTTTAGTTTAATTAGGTCCCAGCTATTTATCTTTGTTTTTATCACATTTGCTTTTGGGTTCTCGGTCATGAAATCCTTGCCTAAGCCAATGACTAGAAGGGTTTTTCCAATATTATCTTCTAGAATTTTATAGTTTCAGGTCTTAGGTTTAAGTCCTTAATCCATCTTGAGTTGATTTTTGTATAAGGTGAGAGATGAGGATCCAGTTTCATTCTCCTACATGTGGCTAGCCCATTATCCCAGCACCATTTGTTGAAAAGGGTGTCCTTTTCCCACTTTATGTTTTTGTTTGCTTTGTCTAAGATCAGTTGGTAGTATTTGAGTTTATTTCTGAGTTCTCTATTCTATTCCATTGGTCTATGTGCCTATTTGTATACCAGTACCATGCTGTTTTGGTGACTATGGCCTTATAGTACAGTTTGAAATCAGGTAGTGTGATATTTCCAGATTTGTTCTTTTTGATTAGTCTTGCTTCTTTTTGATTAGGCTATGCAGGCTCTTTTTTTGGTTCCATATGGATTTTATAATTTTTTTCAAATTCTAAAGATGAATGATGGTGGTATTTTGATAGGGATTGCACTGAATTTGTAGATTGCTTTTGGCAGTATGGTCATTTTCACAACATTGATTCTACCCATCCATGAGCATGGGATGTGTTTCCATTTGTTTGTGTTGTCTATGATTTCTTTCAGCAGTGTTTTGTAGTTTTCCTTGTAGAGGTCATTCAACTCCTTTCTTAGGTATATTCTTATGTATTTTTTTTTTCTTGCAGCTATTGTAAAAGTTGTTGAGTTCTTGATTTGATTCTCTTCTTGGTTGTTGTTGTTGTATAGAAGAGCTACTGATTTGTGTACATTAATTTTGTATCTGGAAACTTTGCTGAATTCTTTTATCAGTTCTCAGAGCTTTCTGGAGGAGTCCTTAGGGTTTTCAAAGTAAACGATCATATCATCAGCAAACACTGACAGTTTGACTTCCTCTTTACTGATTTGGATGCCCTTTATTTCTTTCTCTTGTCTGATTGCTGTGGCTAGGACTTCCAGTACTATGTTGAAGAGGAGTGGTGAGAGTGGGCATTCTTGTCTTGTTTCAGTTCTCAGAGGGAATGCTTTCGACTTTTCCCCATTCATTATTATGTTGGCTGTGGGTTTGTCATAGATGGCTTTTATTACATTGAGGTATGTCCCTTGTATGCCGATTTTTCTGAGAGTTTTAATCATAAACGGATGCTGGATTTTGTTGAATGCTTTTTCAATATCTATTGAGATGATAGTGTGATCTTTGTTTTTAATTCTGTTTATGTGGCGTATCACATTTATTGACTTGTGTATGTTAACCCATCCCTGCATCCCTGGTATGAAACCCATTTGATCATGGTGAATTATCATTTTGATATGTGGTTGGATTCAGTTAGCTAGTATTTTGTTAAGGATTTTCGCATCAATGTTCATCAAGGATATCAGTGTATAGTTTTCTTTTTTGGTTATGTCCTTCCCTGGTTTTGATATTAGGGCAATGCTGGCTTCATAGAATGAATTAGGGAGGGTTCTTTCTTTCTTTATCTTGTGGAATAGTGTCAAAAGGATTGGTACCAATTCTCTGAATGTCTGGTAGAATTCTCTGTGAATCCATTCAGTCCTGGACTTTTTTTGTTGGTAATTTTTTAATTACCATTTCAATCTCATTACTTGTTATTGGTCTGTTCAGGGCATCTAATTCTTCCTGAGTTAAGCTAGGAGGGTTATATTTTTCCAGGAATGTATCCGTCTCTTCTAGGTTTTCTAGTTTATGTGTGTAAAGGTGTTCATAGTAGCCCTGAATGAACTTTTGTCTTTCAGTGGTGTCAGTTGTAATATGTCCTATTTCCTTTCTTAGTGAGGTTATTTGGATTTTCTCTCTTCTTTTCTTGGTTAATCTTGCTAATGGTCTTCAATTTTATTTATCTTTTCAAAGGACTAACTTTTTGTTTCATCTATCTTTCATATTTTTTTGTTGTTGTTTAAATTTCATTTAGCTCTGCTCTGATCTTGGTAATTTCCTTTCTTCTGCTGGATTTGGGTTTGGTTTGTTCTTGTTTCTCTAGTTCCTTGAGTTATGACCTTATAATGTCAGTTTGTGCACTAAGCTTAGGGCTATAAACTTTCCTCTTACCACTGCCTTTGTTGTATCCCAGAGGTTTTGATAGGTTGTGTCGTTGTCATTTACTTTGAAGAATTTTTTAATTACCATCTTGATCTCGTTTCTGACGCAATGTTCATTCAGGAGCAGGTTATTTAATTTCCATGTATTCGCATGGTTCTGAAGCTTCCTTTTGGGTTGATTTCCAGTTCTATTCCACCTTGGTCTGAGAGAGTGCTTTATATAATTTCAATTGACTTAAATTTACTGAGGCTCATTATATGGCCTATCATATGGTCTATCATGGAGAAAGTTCCATGCACTGTTGAATAGAATGTGTATTCTGTGGCTCTTGTATGAAGTGTTCTGTATATATCTATTAAGTCCATTTGTTCCAAAGTATAGTTTAAATCCATTGTTTCTTTGTTAACTTTCTGTCTTGATGAACTGGCTAGTGCTGTTAGTGGAGTATTGAAGTCCCCCACTATTATTCGGTTGCTTTCTATCTCATTTCTTAGGTCTATTAGTAATTGTTTTATAAACGTGGGAGCTCCAGTGTTAGGTGCATATATGTTTAGGATTGTGATATTTTCCTGTTGGACAAGGCCTTTTACCACTATATAATGTCCTTCTATGACTCTTTTAACTGCTGTTGCTTTAAAGTTTGTTTTGTCTGATGTAAGAGTAGCTATCTCAGCTCACTTTTGGTGTCTTTGCATGAAATGCATTATTCTTCCCCTTTACTTTAAGTTTGAGTCCTTATGTATTAGATGAGTCTACTGAAGACAGCAGATAGTTGGTGTTGATGAGTTCTTATCCATTCTGCAGTTCTGTATCTTTTAAGTGGAGCATTTAGGCCATTTACATTCAATGTTAGTATTGAAATATGAGGTACTGTTGCATTCATCATGCTCTTTGTTACCTTTGGGATTTTTGTTTGTTTTTGCTTTTTAACATGTATTTTTGTTTTATAGCTCCTGTGTGATTTATGCTTTAAAGAGGTTCTGTTTTGATGTGTTTCCAGAATTTGTTTCAAAATTTAGAGCTCCTTTTAGTAGTTCTTGTAGTGGTGGCTTGGTAATAGCGAATTCTCTCAGCATTTGTTTTCTGAAAATGACTATATCTTTCCTTGATATACAATGCTTAGTTTCACTGGATACAAACTCCTTGGCTGATAATTGTTTTGTTTGAGGAGACTGAAGATAGGGTCCCAATTCCTTCTAGCTTGTAGGGTTTCTGCTAAGAAATCTGCTGTTAATCTGATAGGTTTTCCTTTATAGTTTACCTGGTACTTCTGTCTCATACCTCTTCAGATTCTTTCCTTCGTCTTAAATTTGGATAACCTGATGACAATGTGCCTAGGTGAAGATCTTTTTGCGATGAATTTTTCAGGCATTTTCTGATCTTCTTGTATATTGATACCTGGGTCTCTAGCAAGGCCAGGGAAGTTTTCCTCAATTATTCCTCCAGAATATGTTTTCCAAGCTTTTAGAATTCTCTTCTTCCTCAGCAACACTGACTGTTCTTAAGTTTGGTCATTTAACATAATCCCAGACTTCTTGGAGACTTGGTTCATATTTTCTTATTCTTTTTTCTTTGTCTTTGTTGGATCAGGTTAATTCGAAAACCTTGTCTTTGAGCTCTGAATTTCTTTCTTCTACTTGTTTAATTCTATTTCTGAGACTTTCCAGAGCATTTCAAATTTCTAAAAGTGTGCCCAAAGTTTCTAAATTTTTTATTGTTTTCTCTTTAAGCTATTTCCTTGAATATTTCTCCCTTCACTTCTTGTATCATGTTTTTGAATCTCCTTGCATTGGGCTTTGCCTTTCTCTGGTCCCTCTCTGATTAGCTTAATAACTAACCTCCTGAATTCTTTTTCAGGTAAATCAGGGATTTCTTCTTGGTTTGAATCCATTGCTGGTGAACTAGTGTTATTTTTTGGCAGTGTTGAAGAGCCTTGCTCTGTCATATTACCAGGGTTGATTTTCTGGTGCCTTCTCATTTGGGCATGCTCTGTCAGAGGGAAGGTCTAGGGCGGAAAGCTGTTGTTCAGATTCTTTTGTCCCATGGGGTGTTCTCTTGGTGTAGTACTCCCCTTTTTCCTATGGATGTGGCTTCCTGTGAGCCAAACTGCAGTGATTATTGTCTCTCTTCTGGGTCTAGCCACCCAGCAAGTCTACCTGGCTCCAAGCTGGTATTGGGGGTTGTCTGCACCAACCACCATCTATGGGTCTCTCAGCCATGAATACCAACCAGCTCCTGTTCCAGTGGAGGTGGTGAGGCGGGTGCAATGGACTCTGTGAGAGTTCTTAGCTTTGGTGGTTTAGTGCTCTATTTTTGTGCTGGTTGGCCTCCTGCCATGAGGTGGCACTTTCCAGAAAGCATCAGCTGTAGTAGTGTGGAGCGGGACAGGCAGTGGGCAGGGCCCTAGAACTCCCAAGATTATATGCCTTTTGTCTTCCATTACCAGGGTGGGTAGGGAAGGACCATCAGGTGGGGGCAGGGCTAGGCATGTCTGAGCTCAGACTCTCCTTGAGTGGGTCTTGCTGGGGCTGCTGTGGGGCATGGGAGTGAGATTCCCAGGTCAATGGAGTTGTGTACCTACAAGGATTATGGCTGCCTCCTCTGAGTGATGCAGGTTGTCAGGGAAATGGGAAAAGCCAGCAGTCACAGGCCTCACCCAGCTCCCATGCAAACTGAAGGGTCAGTCACTCTCCCACCATGCCCCCACCCCAATAGTCCCGAGTCTGTTTCCAGGTGAAGAGTGTGATGGGCTTGAAAACTTGCCCCAGGCTACCCGCCTCGCAACTGAGAGAGAAAAGGGCTTGGTTCTTCCCCCACCTGTGGAGTCTGCAAACCAGATTTGTGCCTCCCCCAGGTTCTGGCCAGGAGGCTTCTCATCCTGTCCAAATTTTTACAAAGTTCAGCTAGAGATTTCCTTCTCCCTGTGGAATTTTACCCCCTGCTCCTCTGGTCTCCCTCCCGATGGATTCCTGTGGTGCCAGTCAGGAATGGCCTGCTTGGGGAAACAGCAAGGTCCCAGGGCCTTTCTGCTGCTTCCTCTACCCTTGTATTTCACTCAGCTCTCCAAACTGACTCAGCTCCAGGTAGTCGGAAACTTCTGCATACAGACCTTCAGGTTCTCCAGTGGGGGTGTGTGTTCAGGAGAGGAGGGTCTCCTTTTCCCACTTCTGCAGTCGGGGCACAGTATTTGGAGTGTCTCCCAGGTCCTGCAGGAGCAGTCCACTTCCTTCAGAGGGTCTGTGGGTTCTCTTGGGATTGCTGGTTTGTTCTTGCAGTTGAACTGGAGCTAAAATTCACAATGTGAGCTTCCGCAAGCTGCTCTGTCTGGAGCTGCAATCTAGTCCTGCCTCCCATCTGCCATGATGATCACCCTAAATTATACACATTTTTAATTTTAACAACATCATTAACCTTCTATGAAATACCTCCCCAAATGTCTTTTTAAATGACTGCATGTTAGTATATTATTAGATGTTTTGGTTGCTGTTATTTTTTAACTATTATAAATAATATTGTGATAAATGTCTTTTACAAAAATCTTTGATTAAATATCTGATTTTTTTATAAGACAGATCCCTAAAGTTTCAAAGGAACCTGTTAAAGACTTTGTCACACCTTGCCAGTTTCCCTCTATAAAGTTTATGCCAAATACATTCCTACCAGAACAGTATGAAAGCATTCACTTTTTTTACATCCTTGCCCATGCTAGGCTTTTTAACTATTTCTGGCATTCAGTTTATATTTGTTTTTTACCTACAATGGTCAGATCTTGGCCTATGGCCTCAATAAATGCAGCATAGTAGAAATAACAGTGAATAAATATAATTTATGATGTTAAAAATAAGTATGTAAAATGAGTCTGTCTTACAAAAGGGGAGGCAACTGCCTGAGAAGAAAAAAAACTGGAGTTATAGCAAGTAGTAGTATAGCCCAGCTGGGAAGGCCTTCTTCCTTAAAAATATCTTCTAGATATTAAAATGTACTTCTGGTATATAATATTTTAAATGTCATCCCACAGATGAAGAGCAGGCATACCACTTCCAAAAGCTGGCCAACCAGTGGAAGCCAAACAGAACTTTAACCAACATTTCGTGACAGCCAAGTCAAAGAATCTTAACAATCCTGAGCTAGATCCAAACCTTGCAATGAGTACGTGGAGGGCAAATTCAAATATGACCCAGTGGGGCACTTTCTGCTCTTCAGAGGCAGCCTTTACACAGGTTTAGGAAGATTTGCTGAGCATTTTCCAGTACAAGGCACTAACTTTTTTGTAGGCCTTCTAAGATCAAGAAAAATGTATTTAATTTAGAAATAATGCAAGTATATTAATACCTAAAATTTCAACGCACCATGGGAATTTAACTACAAAATTCTGGTATAAGTCAATGAAAGCCATGAAGCTAAAATCAGCAAGCCTCTTAACTATAGAGCAGTAAATGTGGCCAAAAACATTTAAATAAAACATAGAGCAAATCTAAATTGAATAAAAGAGAATTGAAAACACTGCCAAATGCAAAATTAAGCTCTCTTGTTCTCTCATTTTGCAGTTAATTCACCCCCATTACAACATTACAACCCTTTGGTCTATTATTTGCCATGAATTTTACTGCCAGGATTTTAACTGCTTTTTAATATGCCCTCAGTTTTACACACACACACACACACACACACACACACACACACACATACACACACGTCTTCAAAAAGTTCATGGCAAATGCAAATTATGGAAAAACCACACATGTATTTCAAATTTTTCACACCAAAATAAACTCATACTAACTTGTTATATATAACATGTCTGAACAGGATCTAGTTTGAGGCACTAAGAAGAATAAGACAGTCTACAGCCATACCAGCTTGAATGTGCCCAATCTTGTCTGACCTCAGAAGCTAAGCAGGGATGGGCCTGGTTAGTACTTTGTAAGAAGGATAAAACATCAGTTCGAAAAGAGCCCCTATCAGAGCAATATAAATTCTGCTAAAATTGAAGCAAGAACAAACACCAAATTTCTAGTAATGTTTGGGTGAAAGAATGATGAAATCATTGATGCTTTATGAAAATTTATGGTGAAAATCCCTCAAAGAAGTTTACAAATGGATAACTCATTTTAAGAAGAGATGAAACAATGTTGACGATGACACTCATAGCAGCAGACCAACCACATGAATCCGGAAGGAAAAGATTAATCATTTGTGCCCTAACTGAAGAGGACAAACAATTAACAGCACACATAACAGCCAACGCCATAGACAGCTCAACTGGTTCAGCTTACACAGTTCTAAAGTTGAGCAAACTTTCCACTCAATGAGTGCCAAAACCATTGTGCCTAGATCAGCTGCAGACAAAAGCAGAGCTGTCAGTGGACATTTTAAACAGGTGGGATCAAGATCCTGTAGTATTTTCTCACAGCATTGTATCAGCAAGTGAAACATGGCTTTACTGATATGATCTTGAAGACGAAATACAAAGCATTGGCTACCAAGAAGTGGAAGTGGTTCAGTCAAAGCAAAAGCAGACCGGTCAAAAGCAAAGGTCATGTCAACAGTTTTTAGGGATCCGCAAGGCATTTTGCTGTTGACTTTTTCCGCAGGGCCAAAGAAAGATAAGATCTGTTTATTATGAAAGTGTTTTGAGAAAGCCAAATCTTTAGCAGAAAAATGCCTGGGAAAGCTTCACCAGAGAGTCATTCTCCACCATGTCAATGCTCCCGCTCATTCTTCTCATCAAACAAGGGCAATTTTGCAATTTATAGTCCTGGTTTGGCTCCCGCTGACTTCTTTTTGTTTCCTAACCTTAAAGGACGCCAATTTTTCTTCAGTTAATAATGTAAAGAAGACTGCATTGGCATGATTGAATTCCCAGCACTTTCAGTTCTTTTGGGGGATGGACTAAACAGCTGGTATTATCACTAATAAAAGTGTCTTGAATTTGACAGAGCTATGTTCAGAAATAAAGTTTAGGCTTTTATTTTTGTCTTTTAATTCTAGTTTTCATGAACTTTTTGAAGTCTCCTTATACATAACATTAGGGCATAAATTACTCCAAGAACAAAAGAAGAAATATTTGTACCCTAAGCAATGTGTGCCTGGCACTTTCTGCAAATGCCCCCAATGTCCAAAATTATTTGTGTGTGAATAATCCTACCTTGGACTATTGTTCAAGAAACAAATAGCAAAATCTAGATATTAATAGATATTTAATGAGAGTCTAAGATGATACATTTTTGCTTTAAGTTTCAACACTGAATTAGCAGCACTGAGGAGGCAATATAAGATAGTTAAGGGCCTAAAAGTATGGATTTGAACTTCTACTGAATAATTAAAATCCATGTGACTTCACAAATCACTTAACCTTTTGTAACCCGATACAATGTGTGTTAGGAAAATAATACTTAACCTCTAGAGTTATTGTAAAAGTTAAATGAAAATGGTATCATATTAGTAGTAGTACAAATCAGCTGTTGTTTTGATTACTTAAGTATTATGCTTAGAGAGCAATTCCTAGTCCTCCTAGATTTCAGAGCAAATTCTTGTTGAAATATGTAGGGTGTTACAATCATTCAGAGCTTTTTGCCCAAATCCAAAACCTGAAAAATATCATTCTCTCCTTGTGTGCAGTTAGTTTCTAATGTTAGACGATTTTCTAAGCCTACCTAGTATTTATTTCTGTTCTTAAATGTATAAACCTCAATACAGTTCATGAGAACATATAGATTCACAGCCTATAGAAATAAATGCTTTTCAAATGTATTAGTCAGAGAGAACTGTTTGTTTTAAGAACTTTTTAAAGCTCTGTCAAAATCACAAAAACCAGACCATCTCTGAGAGGCAGGGGAACCATCTGCTCGGATCCATATTGGCACTGCTCTCCCTCCAGACCAAGTAGCTTGTTCTGAAAGGATGAGGACCTGTCTCAAGTGGCTACAGATCCTGGCTCAGGTGATACGTTTCTTAGGTAGACTATATTGATAGCTGGAGGAGTGATAGAGTACTCTGTTTTAATTGTAAAGATGATGTCACTCCGCCTGGTTCTTCCTTGAAGCATTCTACAGTGTAGAATGGAGCAGAATGTCTAAGGTCCCAGGTCACTAAAATTAATGAGAAAATGAGGGACCCTTAGATGTAGCACCAAATTGTTTTTTGAATCAAAGTTTACAGAAGGCCTTGTCAGAAGCTTAGGTCTAAAGAAGCATAAGCTTCTTAGCCACAATAAGAAGATGCAAGATTCCAAGGAACTCAAATGGTGAAATTTGTCTGAATAATGTTTTGAGGGATGATCAAAATACAGTATGTATTTGGAGAATAACTAAAATTCTAGCACAGAAGCTCTACTTAATTTCATTCTTCATTCTAACTGTTTTTCCATTTACATTCACAACTCAGAGAGATGGGAAGATCAAAAAGACAGAAAGAGTGAAATTCTGTTTAATTGCAGGATCTTATGTTCACAGGAAGGTTGAAAGCCTGAATCCTTATTAAAAGTTTAATCTGCATCTTCTTTATAGCAACACAGTTCCACTTGGGACAGTTTTACATCTATCTTGGCAAGTGAATTTAATCCAGGAAAATGCATTTGCTTACTATTCTCTTGGACAAACAAATTGTTGGTGTGCCTTGACATTCTAGAATAGTAAATCTCATTATTTTCTCTGTTGTCATTCACAAACTTTGACATCTTCCTGTCAGTAGCATTATCCATGCAATTCATCAAAGCTTCAGTTTTAACATAAACTCCTCAAACACACCTCACTTGAGAAGTGTCCTCAATGGCTTTCTTCTGTTATATCCCTTCAAGTTAACTTCCAGCTGACAAATCAAGTTTTTTTTTTTCTTTTCTGTAACCATTAATCTTCACTGAAAAGCTGTTCAAATGCCTTCCAACAGCTTCAGGGGCAGAACCTCCTGCTGGCACTCATAATTCTCATAAATATTTTTGGGATTGTGTATGTACATCAGAGAGAGATTTTTAACCCCAGAAAACATGAAAAGAAAAACAGCAACTTCATTCTGAGTGAATATAAGTTGTGCAACTTAACACAGGAGACAATGCATGCAGAAAATTAGTTAGCAATTGAAAGGGCAAACAGGCGTTCCACACGGGCTCTGCTTCTAGGAGGAAATAAGAATGTCACATTTTATTGCATATTATTGTTACTTATTATTACATCTTATCTCCTCTAGTAGATGATAAACTTCCTACAAGCAGCATCTTTGTATTATGTATGAAGTATGTGTCAGGCATTCAGAAAATGTTTGTGAATAAATGAATGGATGAGTAGATAAATGAGTAGATACATGGGTGGATGAATAAATGCCTTCTGAAATAAAGCCTATATTATTAACATTTCAAAACAAATAGTCTCTAGCAAGATCATACTACTTAATACCAAAATAAGCAAAATATTCCAAGTCTTTCTGGAAAGCACTGTCACATTATTTGTGTGTGTGCATGTGTGTATTTATCTCAAAGCCACCCATATAATTTTTGAGGATCACTGTTTTAGAGGTTAAAAAATCACTGTATATTTTAAATCTTGGTGTTAGTTGCCTGGCCATGCACTGGAGCCTTAGAGCATTTTCTAAAGAAATATTTCCTGTGGAAATAAGTGAGGGAAGATTATGACAGGGAAAAAGAAACATTTCTAACAAATTGGGTCGAAAAGAAAAGAAGATTTAATACTCTCAAAGATTATACTTACATTAATGCTTAGAACATTTATATAGGAGCTAGAGGAGGGATAAAGCTCTTGTGATGAGGGGAGTATGAATTTAGAGTTGTGAAATTAGCCTTACCACATTTGAGTATTCTAGTGAGAATCATATTCTAACAGAGAGCGTATCAGAGTGTTTCTTCTGCCTTATTATTTCAGTTTTACTTCTGGCAAGCTAGCCAAGTGAGTTTGCTGGTCTGTGATGATTCTCTATGAACTTATATAGTGATAAACAGCTCAGAACACTTCTTAAAGCCCTATGCAAATCCTAGCTTCTTCCCCAGACACTGGAGCTATTTGAAAGGGAATTTAAAACAACTTTGATTGATATGTTAAAGGTTCAAATTGAAAAGTAGAACACATCCGAAATCAGAGGGGTAATTTCGTCAGAGAGATGATAGAAAAAATATAAAACCATAACAGAGACAAAGAACATCTTCAACAGCTCATTTGTAGACTCAACAAAAATAGACTTGAAGAAAGGTAAGTAAGAGCAATTACCCCAAATGAAATCCAGCAAGGAAAAAAAAATGAACAAAAACTTTCAAAAGAATAGAAAATCCAAGAGCTAGGCAGTAATAATTTGGAGGACAAGAAAGAGAAAAAGGGGCAGAAGAATATATGCAAAGAAATAATGGCCAAGAGTTTTCTAAAATTTATAACAGCCATGAAACAGTATATCTAAGAAACTAAGAAAACACCAGCCATGATAAATACCAAAACAGAAAAAGATCTAGACATAACATATTCAAACTGCTAAAAACAAAGACAATGAGAAATTCTTGAAAGGCAATCAAATATAAAGAAAACTTTATATATAGATGAACAAAGATAATAATTACAACAAACTTCTTATCAGAAACATCTGAGCCAGAAGACAATACCATTAAAGTGGTGAAAGAAAAAACTCTCAACCCAAAAATCTATACCCAGCAAAAACATTTTTCAAAAATGAAGGAGAAATAAAGACTTTTTAAACAAAAACTGAGGAAACTTATTTCCAGCAGACCTACTGTACAAGAAGTATTAAATTTCTCCTTGTACACTGTTCGTAGAAATATAAATTTGTACAGCCATTTTGGAAAATTCTATCCTCAATTGATTTGAAATCAATTTGTCAGAGAGATGTCTGCACTCCCATGTTTACTGCAGCGCTAGTCACAATAGCCAAGTTGTGAAATCAACCTAAGTTTCCACCAACAGATGAGTGGATAAAGAAGATGTGGTGTATACACACAATAGAATACTATAAAGCCTTTAAAAAGAAAGGAGTTCTGTCATTTACAAAAACACAAGTGAGCCTGGAGGACACTGTATTAAGCAAAATAAGCCAGGCACAGAAAGACAAATATTGCATATTCTCATTTATATGTGGAAACTAAAACAATGACATTTGCAGAAGTGGAGAGTAGAATAGTGATTGCCAGAGACTGGGAGTTTTAGGGAGTAGGGGAGATGACAGTCAAAGGGTACAAGGTCTCAGTTAGACAGGAGGAATAAGGTTTTTTTAGATCTATTCTACAGTATGGTGAATATAGTTAGTAATAGTGTATTATATATTTCTGAGTTGCTAAAAGATTAAATTTCAAATGTTCTCATCACAAAAAGGATAAGTATTTGAGGTAATGGATATGTGAATTAGCTTGACTTAATTACTCCACATGGTATGTATAAATCATAACATCACTGTGTTCCCCATGAATATATACAATTATAGTTTGTCAACTTGTAATAAAATTCTTAAAAGAAATTCTAAAAGTTCTTCAGGCATAAATAATATATCAGAATGAAAATTTGATCTACAAAAGAAACAAAAATACAGGAAATAAATAGATAAATATAAATTTAAATTAATATCTTCTTATTTTTAATTGCTTCATAGCAAAAATAATAGCAATATATTATATGTTTATAGCATATAAAAATAGTAAAAGAAATGACAATAGCACAAAGGATGGGGAAAAAGGAATTGAGAATATACAATAATAAGGTCTTCATGCTACACATGGAGCAGTATAATATAATTTGAAGATATGTTTCATACATATGTCAAAAGCCCTGGGTTGAACTAAAATAAAATTTTTAATGGTACAAATAATGTCAGTAGAGGAGACAGAGTAATTTTTTTAAATGCTCTAGGTAGAAAAGGGGGCAGGGAAGCAAAGAAACAGATGGAAGAAATGGAAAATAACCAGCAAAATGGTGCATTTTAATCCAACTATATCAATGATCACATTAAATATGAATGATTTAAAGAGAGTAGTTTAAAAGACAACACTTTCATATTGGATTTAAAAGGCAAGACCAAAATATATGTTATCTACAATAAGTTGACTTTAAGTTTAAAGACATATAAGTAAAAATGAAAAGGGTAAAGAAAGATATACCATGCAAAAATTCTACAAATGAAAGCTGGATAACTATATTAATATCAGACAAAACAAGCTTCAGAAAAACAGTAGGAACAAAGAACACTATATAATGTCAGTCCTCCAAGAATACGTAACAGTTTATGTATGCAGTTAACAACAGAGCTCCAATTACAGAGGCAAAAACTGATGGACCTGAAAGAGAAAATTAACAAATCCACAATTTTAATTGAAAATGTCAACATTCCCTTCAGAATTAAACACTATAAACCAACTAGACCTAAATCACATATGGGACCCTCCATCCAGCAACAGAAAAATACACATTATTTCCAGTGCACATAAAACATACACCAAGATAGGTCATATTCTGAGCCATAAAACAAACTTCAACACATTTAGAAGAGTAGAAATCATACAAAGCCTTCATATCATGAAGTGAGAGTAAAAGTTTGGGCTCCCTACTCAGTCTTTGTTGCCTAAAGTAAGAGGGGATTTGTGGTTTCCCTGATGCTTAGTTGGAATAAGGCAGTTATTGACAAAAGTTTGCTCTTGCTAAGTTGCCCTTTACCCAGTCCTTCGGCTAGAGAAAGCAAACCTTGCGGGAGGAGGGCTTTTGGTCTGTGACCATTAGTATTTCCTGGGGTCAGCCTGCTAAAAGAATATTTAAATAAGATCTACAGTCTCATAATACAATGACATGAAAATCTATTTTCATACTAAGAACAAGGAAAATCTCAATTTGAATGAGAAAAGGCAATTAACAGATGGCCATACCAAGATGACACAAATATTAGATTATCTGATGAGAATTTTTTAATGGCCATCCTATAATTCCTTCAACAAGCAATTATGAACATGTTCACAAAAAATGCGAACTAGAAGGCTCCAGCAATATAAATAAATAATATAAAGAAAAACCAAATGGAAATTTTAGAACTGAAAGATACAATAACCAAAATAGAAAACTCACTGAATGGGCTCAACAGAAGAATAAAGAGGAGAGAGAAAATAATCAACAAACTTGAAGACAGAGCAATAAATATGACCCGAACTAAACATATAAAGAAAACAGATGAAAAAATTAACATAACCTCAGGGATCAGTAGGATAATAAAAGATCTAACATTCATTTCATTGCAGTCCTGGGCAAAAGAAAGAATGTGGAACTGGAAAGGTATTAAAGGAGATAGAGCTTACACATCTTCCTAATATGGCAAAAGACATAAACCTAAAGATTCATAAAGCAAAATGAATCTCAAACAGCATAAACCCAAATAAATCCATGACAAAACACATAATAATCAAACTTCTGAACACTAAGCATAAAGAAAATTTATTGAATGCAGCAGAGGAAAACGATGCATCGCCTTAGAGAAACAATGATTTTGATGACAGTAGATTTTTATTGGAAACAATGAAGGCCAGGAGAAAGTGTCACAACATTTTTTAAGAGCTGGGGGAAGAAACCAAACACCTGTCAATCCAGGATTTCTAGAATATCTTTCAAGAAATCAAGATATTCTCAGATTTAAAAAAACTAAGAAAATTTGTCATCAGCAGTCTTACCCTAAAATAATAAAGTTCTTCAAATAGAAAGAAATGATAATAAAAGGAAGCTTAGAACATCAGAAATAAATTTAAAAAGAAGAGAAATAATAAAATATAAATAATATAATATACTTTCCTCTTGAGTTTTCTAAATTACTTTTGATGGTTGAAGAAAATTTATAACATCATCTGATGTGATTTTTCAACATATATAGAGGAATTACTTAAGACAATTATGTTAAAAAGAGGAAGGGCAAAGACACCTAAATGAAGGTACTCTTCACTGTAACTACTAAAATGTTGACACCAGTAGATGCACTCAAAAGCACTATACCTAAATCAAATTGAAATTCTAAAATATGTTGAAGTAACCCACAAGAAAGAAAATGAAAACAGATAAATGAAAAAAGGGAGAACAAACAAAATAAATAATTAAATGTCAGGCTTAAACATAAATATGTCAAAAACTACATTAAATATAAAAGGTCTAAATATGCCAGCTAAAATACAAGAATTGGCAAAATGGATAAGAATGACACAATTCTATGCTCTGGTATGGTTTGAATGTTTCTGCCTCCTCCAAAATTCATGTTAAAACTTAATCCTCATTGTGGTGGTATTAAGCGTTGAGGCTTTTTGAGAAGTGATTAAGTCATAAGAGAACCACTTCCGTCAATATATTAGTACCTTATGAAAGGTCTGAAGAAAATGGCTTAGTCCCCGTTTGCCCTTCTGCTGTTCCACCATGTGAGGACACAGCATTCAAGGAGCTATCTTGGAAGCAGAAACCAGGCCTTCGCTTGATACTGAAACTTCTGGCACCTTGATCTTTGACTTCCCAGTCTCTAGAACTGTGAGAAATTTCTGTTGTTCAGTTTCAATTACCCAGTTTTTAATAAAAAGATTAACAAAGAACAAAAAAGGCAACTCAACAGGTCAAAAAAGGTATGATAACCTCAATTTTCAGGTATTTTGTTATAACACCACAAACAGACTAAGACACTGTCTTTTTAAACGCCCATGAAAATTATAACAAATTGAACGTTAAATGATGGAAAAAATATACCAAGGATTAGTCAAAATAAAGCAAGAATTGTGATATTAATATCAGATAAGGTAGACTGTAGAAGAAAGAAAATTACCAGAGATAAAGAGAAACACTATATAATGATAAAAGAGTCAATCCACCAAAAAGGCATAGCAATTCTAAGTTTTTGTATGCACCAAAAAGCAGAACTGTAAAATAAGTGAAGCAAGAACTGATAAAACTAAAGGAGAAGCAAGCAAGTCCACAATTAAGGCTGGAGATTGAACATCCTTCTCTCAACAAATGATTGAACTATTAAACAGACATAGAACTTAACTACAGTGTCAACTAACAGATCTAACTGACATTTATAGAACACTCAACACGCCAACCACAGGATATTTTTCTCAAATAAACAGGGATAGAAACGTGCACTGAAGCTTCTGCAACATCCACTACACTTTCCTCATTTGACATTTTTCAAACAGAGAAAGTACACTTGCTAGTTGTAACCAGTGAAACAATACAATACAATGATATATAAAGATAAATCAAATCATATCAGCCCTACTCTTTTTCCAATTCCAACCACATTTCCAATGTCATGTCCACAGTAACAATGTGGACATTGTTACTGTGGACATGAAAGATCAAGAAAGAATGAATGGTCTTGGTAACGTCTGTAGAAGCAGAGAGAGAAGGAAGGAATCAGTATACTGACACGGATCAAGATTTAATCAAGAGTACAGACTTTAGCATCCTAAACATCTAAATCCAACTCCTGAGATTTACTGGCTACCTCCAAGTAAACTCAACTACAACAATTACAAAAGATTAGATTCTATAAGTGTCCTTTCTTTCATCTGTATAATGGGATAAGAATAGTAGCTGCCTTACAGACATTCTTCTTATTTTTCTCGGAGCCTACAAACTCTCTTACATCTTCTCTCTGAATTTCTATTCCTTTATTCCCTCCGCATTCTAGAAAAAAAGAAAATGGGAAGAATGTTCTTACTACACAAATTTCAATAAGAAAAAAAGAATATGACAATAAAAAAATTGACAAAGAACAAAAGAGGCAATTCAGCAGGTCAAAAAAGTTATGAAAACCTCAATTTTATTCAAATAACTAAAACGCAAACACAAATCAACAGAAACTATTCACCCTTATTAGTGCCCAAAGAAATGAAACTTAAACTATGATTTATATTTTTACCTATAAAATAGGCAAAATAAAATGAAACTAGTATTGGGAATGTAGCATAATTTGCATTTTCTTATACTATTGATAGTATAAGTTGGTACAAACTTTCTACAAGGAATTAGGCAATATCTATTACACACCTTTAAAGTGGTCATTCGTAAGAACAATAAACACTGGAACTCGAAAGAGGGGAGGGAGGGAGCGGACCAAGGGTTGAAAAACTACCTATTGGGTACTGTGCTCACTATTTGGGTGAAAGGGTCAATAGAAGTTCAAACCTCAGCATCATGCAATACACCCTTGTAATAAACCTGCCCATGTACCCACTAAATCTAAAATTAAAAAGAAAAACATAGTAATCCCTGTCTTGATATTTATATGCCATTTCTACTTATTTTAGAAAGTTATTATGCTGCAGAAAAAAGAAATTCACACAAAGATTTATACAGAAAATATTTATCAAGTTTTAGCTATAATAGTGAGAAACTAGAAACCTAAAGTTACAACAAAGGGAGTGACAGTGAAATGAATTGTGATATGTGATATATATACCAGCCAGTCAAATCATGTTTTCTAAAATTATTTAATTATATGAGTAAGTGCACACAATACAATGGTAAGAAAAAACAGTAGACAAATCATACATATGATATATATGTTAAAAATACCCACATAAGAAAAAGGACTGGAAGAAAAAAATCAAAATTTGATGAATAAGTGAGGTTATGTGTGATTTTTCTTTCCTTATGTTTTTATGTGTCTTCCAGTTTTCTTATTTTGAAAAATACTAATCTGTTCATCTCCCAGTATTTTCTACTAGACTGTGGGCTCCTTGTGGAGGGGCTACATTTTCTTCACAGTGGTGCCCTCAGAAAGAGCACATTACTGATATAAAATAAGAGCTCCCAAATGTTAAATCAATAAAGTACGTTGACCTTTGAACAACAGGGTTTTAACTGCATGAGTCTGCTTATATGCAGATATTTTTCAAACAAACAGGGAAGGGAAAATACAGACTTTGCATGATGCAAAACTCACACATACAAAGGACTGACTTTTCCTATACATGGATTCCACAGGATCAACTGCAGGACTTGAGTGTGTGTGGGTTTTGATATACATGGGGGTCCTGGAACCAATCCCCTGCATATATCAAGAGATGACTGCAACTGCTCTTGTAAAAAGAAAATTGCAACAAATTTTATTTTTAAATTGGTTATAATATATTCAGAGAATAATTATTTTTATGGATATAGCATTACAATCAATAATTGAGCATTCCTCAGTTATTTCTGGAATTTCATGTTTTAATTCAAAAATCATAAAAGTAGAAGACACTATTAGAATCACACTATAACTTCAAGGAGGTTATGTTTTTAAAAATATTCTTATTTTACATATTATCCCCCATTCCAAAACAGCACTTTAGATGGCCTAAATAAAAACATATAAGAGTAGTTTATGTTTATCAAGTGCCTACGAAATGTCGGGTCTCCTTCTGTTCTTTAAATGTATTTTTATTAAAAATAATAATAATAAATGTATTTTTATTTAATCTTCACAAGGACCCTAATATCCCAATTTCATAAATGAAGGCATGAGAATGTCATGTCTTCTGCCAGCTTCCAGAATGCAGTAACAAGCTAAACTGTTAGTTCACAAGTAAAATCTCAGAGCCTTCACAATTCATGACAGACTCTTCATTTTCTTATTTACATAGAAAAATGTATTAATATCTGCTCTATCTTCCTCACCAAACTATTGGAACACTCAACAATATTCATGCAGAAACACTGTCAATTTTTAATAAGACAAGATACTATTATAACACAAGTGACTGCAGACCATAAGGAGAGGCCTGTGTCACTGCAATAAGATTCTCAAAATATAACAGCACTTGATTGTTAATTACAAGTCAGCAAGTGTCTAAATTTTTTAGACTCTATCTTAAAAGCATTTCATGTGGTTTGGGCATCAGGAGATACCAGACACAGACACAGAGAATAATGGCATGTGAGTGATACACTCCTTTGCATGCATAAAAATGAACTTTCTGGTATCTCATAAAGTGAAACAGACAAAAATCTCCAAAACATCAACTGTTCTCTGCTGAGATTAGATCATTCCTTTTAATTGCAGTTTTTGATGTAATTTCTTACATATTCATTTTCCACTTACTCAAATGAGCTTTATACTGTGGAGATTCTACACTGTTTTTCATAAGTAGTTGGTCTTTTTCTTCTTGACTGAAGATCATGAAGATTCACAAAAAAAGCCAGATTTATCCTCTTCTCCTACCTCACATGCATCAAAGCCAAAGAAAAAAAAACATCTGCTGTGAGGTTTACTGCCAACTACAAAGAACCAACGGAAAACCAGGACCTTTGAGTGATAAGAATGCTAGTTATAATTTGAATCTATCGAGTGATTACTGGATATGCAATGGCCCATATGCTGAAATCTTCAAATAGCCAGATGGGTTCTGCCCAAATTCAGACAGCCATTGAGGGTCATTCAAAATCCCTATAACTAGTACCCTTGACATTTACCAAACCTGGCCCACATGAAAAGTGATTAAGTGAAAACTCATTAAAACAGCTTTAATATTTCATAAGGATCCTCTAATTTAGGCGTAAGCTTTTTTATTTCGACAGTGAACCAAAATCATCAGAAACCCATATGCATGTGAGCATGATGAATGTTTTACTAATTAACAAATGGGCCCAAACTGAGATCCAAACACATCTATCTGCAAATATCTGGTGAAATAGTGGGAGGCCAAGGGAAGTAATTTGCATAAATCAATTTGCAAGTGAGTGTTTTTTTTGTTGTTGTTCTTGACTGATTAAGAAAGGAGGAGTTTTGTGTGGCACCTAAAAAACATCTGAGAAATGGACAGAGAATATAGTACATGACCCTCCCCTTTGCCCCTGGACTCATGAGCACAGGGAGAAGCTGCTGTGAGGCTCTGAAACCTTCCCTATAAACTTTATAAAATTAATCAGAGAATATGGGAGGTGGAGAAACAAAAATAAACCAAGCTTATAGCACATTCAGCATTAATTATTAGATCAGCTTGCTCTCTGACCTGCTTCCTCATAGTTGCTTAGTGCCTATTGTTCTAGCATCACGTGGAACCTAAGTAAAAATTCCCTTTAACTGCTCTATAGATAACAACTTGAATATTATAAAACATTGTTTTCCCTTTGAGATATTCTTTCAGGTTCTACCTACCAGTGAAACTACTGACATCAGCTGATCTGAAGAACCTCACAAGGAACTGACTCACCAGATAATGCAGTTTTTTTTTTGTTTTTTGTTTTGTTTTGTTTTGTTTTTTTTGAGATAGTGTCTCGCTCTGTTGCCCAGGCTGGAGTGCAGTGGCGCAATCTCCGCTCGCTGCAAGCTCCACCTCCCGGGTTCATGCCATTCTCCTGCCTCAGCCTCCCGAGTAGCTGGGACTACAGGTGCCCCCCACCATGCCCAGCTAATTTTTTTGTATTTTTAGTAGAGACAGGGTTTCACCATGTTAGCCAGGATGGTCTCGATCTCCTGACCTCGTGATCCGCCCACCTCGGCCTCCCAAAGTGCTGGGATTACAGGTGTGAGCCACCGCACCCGGCCCAGAGAATGCAGTTTGCACATCTGATGATTTCATCCCTCTTGCTCTGACCAATCAACAATTCCAATTTTCCAGCCCCTTGCCCTCCACAATCCCCTTAAAAATCTCAGGCCAAGACTCTCTGGGAAGATGGATTTGAGGGCCTTCTCACATCACCTCACTTGGTGACCTGTGATCAGTAAATTCTCTTTCTGCTGCAAACCTTGCTGTCTCACTGCATTGGTCTATTACTGTGCAGAGGACAAACAAATCTGTTCGTCCTATAAAAGCTCTTGGAAATATCAGAGCATATATACTATAGATTTGATCCTGAACAACAAAATGGAACTTCAAAATATACAGTCTCCCTGGCAATCAGAAATTGTATACAAGATCAATAACAGGTTCTGAAATTGAGGCAATAGTTAATAGCCTACCAACCAAAAAAAGTCCAGGACCAGACAGATTCACAGCTGAACTCTACCAGAGGTACAAAGAGGAGCTGGTACCATTCCTTCTGAAACTATTCCAATCAATAGAAAAAGAGGGAATCCTCCCTAACTCATTTTATGAGGCCAGCATCATCCTGATACCAAAGCCTGGCAGAGACACAACAAAAAAAGAGAATTTTAGACCAATATCCCTGATGAACATCGATGCAAAAATCCTCAATAAAATACTGGCAAACCGAATCCAGCTGCACATCAAAAAGCTTATCCACCATGATCAAGTGGGCTTCATCCCTGGGATGCAAGGCTGGTTCAACATACGCAAATCAATAAACATAATCCAGCATGTAAACAGAACCAAAGACAAAAACCACATGATTATCTCAATAGATACAGAAAAGGCCTTAGATAAATTTCAATACCTCTTCATGCTAAAAACTCTCAATAAACTAGGTATCGATAGGACGTATCTCAAAATAATAAGAGCTATTTATGACAAACCCACAGCTAATATCATACTGAATGGGTAAAAACTGGAAGCATTCCCTTTGAAAACTGGCACAAGACAGGGATGCCCTCTCTCACCACTCCCATTCAACGTAGTGTTGGAAGTTCTGGCCAGGGCAATCAGGCAGCAGAAAGCAATAAAGGGTATTCAATTGGGAAATGAGGAAGTCAAACTGTACCATGCTGTTTTGGTAACTATAGCTTTGTAGTATAGTTTGAAGTCAAGTAATGTGATGCCTCCATATGTGTTCTTTTCGCTTAGTATTGCTTTGCCTATGTGGGCTCTTTTTTGTTCCACATAAATTTCAGAATTTTTTTTCTAATTCTGTGAAAAATGATGATGCTATTTTGATGGGAATTGCACTGAATTTGTAGATTGCTTTTGGCAGTATGGTCATATTCACAATATTGATTCTACCCATCCATGAGCATGAGATGTGTTTTCATTTGTTTGTGTCATCTAGGATTTCTTTCAGCAATGTTTTGTAGTCTTCCTTGTGGAGATATTTTGCCTCCTAAGAGACTCTCTCTCAGCACACAGAGAGAGAGTCCTTGGTTAAGTATATTCCTATGTATTTTGTTTTGTTTTGTTTTGTTTTGCAGCTGCTGTGAAAGGATTGAGTTCTTAATTTGATTCTCAGCTTGGTCATTGTTGGTGTATAGCAGTGCTACTGATTTGTGTACATTGATTTTGATTCCAGAAACTTTACTGAATTTATCAGATCTAGGAGCTTTTTGGATGAGTCTTTAGGTTTTTCTAGGTATGATATCATATTATCAGCAAACAGTGACAGTTTGACTTCCTCTTTTCCAATTTGGATGTCCTTTCTTTCTTTTGTCTGATTGATCTGGCTAGGACTTCCAGTACTATGTTGAATAGAAGTAGTGAAAGTGGGCATCCTTGTCTTGCTCCAGTTCTCAGGGGAAATGCTTTCAACTTTTCTTCATTCAGTTTGATGTTGGCTATGGGTTTGTCATAGATGGCTTTTATTACTGGTAAAAGACTTCTAACAACAAATTCCAGAGAGAGGAAGGAAATAATTGGTCACATTGAGGCAGATACTGCTTTGTTCTCCATTGAAGTTTTCTGTATAATGTATGTATATTGGGCAATAATCCCTCTACATCCCACTGTGCTCATCTACATTTATGGGGTAATTAACCTACCTCAAATGTAGTTGCCAGATTCGTCTCAGTTACGTTGTCAAATTCCTTCAGATGCTGTAGAATTATTTTTATCTGATATAATTGGGACCAAAGTTCATGGACTCACAAAAAGAACCAGATATATAGATAAATCATAAGAATTCACCATATACCAAATACAGAAAACCAAATACCGTATCTTCTTAGTAAGTGGGAGCTAAGCTATAAGGAAGCAAAGATATACAGAATGACATAATGGACTTTGGGGAGTCAGTCAGGGAGAGTGGGAGAGGGGAGAAAGATCAAAGAATACATATTGGGTACAGTGTACACTGCTTGGCTGACAGGTGCACTAAAATCTCAGAATTCACCATTATAGAGTTCATTAATGTAACCAAAACCACTTGTATCCCAAAAGCTATTGAAACTTTTTAAGTATTTCACTATAAACAAATGCAAGGTAAAACCTAGAGAGTAAAATAATCCAAACTAGACTTATAGGATTCTGGGCTAATAATGATACTCAAGAGATACTAAGATTCTGCTAAAAGTAAAATTTAATATATTTCTGTCATTAAAAAGTCCAGTAGAATGCTGACTGTAATATTAAAAAGGACATTGGAAACAAAAAATGAAATCCAAATGTAGCCAAAAAAAATGGTGAAAGGGTTAAACAGACATTTCACAAAAGAATTTATAGGAATGGCCACTGAGCATATGAAAAGATGCTCAACAGCATTAGTCATCAGGAAAATGCAGATTAAAATCACAAGGAGATACCACTACCTACCCATTAAAATGACTAAAATTAAAAAGACTGACAATACCAAATGTTGGTGAGGATTAGTTGTGGAATTATACAGCATTTGAAATAATATATCTTGTTACCTTTTCTTGAAAGTGTCATCAATGACTCAGCTGACTATGATTTATTCAAGTATCTGATGGATTTTCCAAGAGTTTTTATATATATTTTAATTATAATTATTCTTCAAATATAAATTTAAGAAAAACATATCAGGCTACCGTGAGACTTATTTCCCAAAACAATATGTCAGAAGACAAAGTAGCAACATCAAGAAAATTTCAAGGAAAGAATATTGGAACCCAGAGTTACTGTTCATATGGAAGGGGAGAAATATAAAGCATTATAGAAATGCTAGTGAAGCAAAGCAAAATCGCTGAAGAGAAGGCCCCACCAACTGACCCCCACCACCCAACAGTAACACCAAATTTCACAACTGTCTATACAGAAAAGAACCAAAAACCAGACACCGGCTTGACGCAGTGGAGTAAAGCCTCAAGCAGGCTCTTAAGAGTCTCTGATTCCAGGATTTAGCTCTTTTATGGCCTTTCTGGACCTGCCCTGGGCCAGAGGGGAGTCCACTGCCTAAAGAGTGAGTCCCAGGCCAGGCAGTATATGTCATAAGCTGACTAAAGAGCCCTTGGGCCTTAAGTGAACATAGGTGGTAGCCTGGCAGTACTCCCTGTGGCCCTGTGGTGGTGGTGGCCACAGGGTGAGGTTTCTCTCCCTGTGGAAAAGTGAGGAAAAAGCAGGAAGGACTGTGTCTGGTGGTTTGAGTGCCAGTTCAGCTGCAGTATAATAGAACACCAGATAGATTTCTAAGGTTTTTAACTCCAGGCCCTGGCTCCCAGATGACATCTCTGGACCAGCCCAGGAACTGGAAGAACTCACCACTCTGGAGGGAAGGACAGAAGCCTGGCTGGCTTCACTACCTGATGATTGTAGAGTCCTAGGGCCTTGAGTGAATAGGCAATAGCTAGGTAGTAGTTATAGCAGGCCTTGGGTGAGACCCAGTGCTATGCTTGCTTCAGGTCTAACCCAGCACAGTCCCATTGGTGGTGACCACAGGAGTGCTTGTGGCACCCAACCTCCAGCTACAGGCAACTCAGCACAAAGAGAGAGACTCTCTTTGTTTAGGAGAAAGTAACAGAAGAGAACAAGAGTCTCTGTCTGGTAATCCGGATAATTCTTCTGGATCTTATCCAAGACCACCAAAATGGAACCCCTACAAGTCCACAAGACCACAGCATTACTGGGCTGGGGTGCCCCCTAAAGCAGATATAGCTTAGATCACAACACCCAAGTCCTTTCAATACATGGAAAACCTTTCCAAGAAGGATGGGTACAAACAAGCCCAACTGTGAAGACTACAATAAATACCTAACTCTTTAATGCCCAGACACCAACAAACATCCACAAGCATCAAGACCGTTTAGGAAAATATGACCTCACCAAATGAACTAAATAAGGCACTAGGGACCAATCCTGGAGAAACGCAGATATGTGACCTTTCAGACAGAGAATTCAAAATAACTGTGTGGCGGAAACTCAAAGAAATTCAAGATAACCCAGAGACGGAATTCAGAATTCTTTCAGATAAATGTAACAAAAAGATTTAAATAATTAAAAAGAATCAAACAGAAATGCTGGAGTTGAAAAATGCAATTGACATACTGAAGAATGCATCACAGTCTCTTAATAGCAGAATTGATCAAGCGAAAGAAAAAGACTTAAAGAGCTTGAAGATAGACTATTTGAAAATGCAGTCAGAAGAGACAAAAGACAAAAGAATAAAAACAGAATAAAGCACACCAACAAGATCTAGAAAATAGCTTCAAAAGGGCATACCTAAGAGAGTTATTGGCGTTAAAGAGGAGGTAGAGAAATAGGCTAGAAAGTTTATTCAAAGGGATAATAAGAGAGAACTTCCCAAATCTAGAGAAAGATATCAATATCCAAATATAAGGTGGTTATAGAATAGATTTAATATGGATGAAGAAAGGATCCTAAAAGCAGCAAGAGAAAATAAACAAATAACATGAAATGCAGCTCCAATACATTCGGCAGAAGGCTTTTCAGTGGAAACTTAACAGGCCAGGAGAGAGTGGCATGACATATTTAAAGGGCTGAAAGAAAAAACTTTTACCCTAGAATAGTACACCCAGTGAAAATATCCTTCTAACATGTAGGAGAAATAAAGACTTTCCCAGACAAACAAAAGCTGAGGAATTTCATCAACACCAGACCTGTTCTTGCCACTACACTCCAGCCTGTGTGACAAAGTGAGAATCTGTCTCAAAAAAAAAAAAAAAAAAAAACCCAGGAATACAAGGAGGTTTCTACACAAACAAATCAATCAATGTGATACATCATCTCAACAGAATGAATGACAAAAGCCATATGGTCATTTCAAATAATGCTTTAAAAAGTATTTGATAACGGGCCAGGCACGGTGGCTCATGCCTGTAATCCCAGCACTTTGGGAGGCCGAGGTAGGCAGATCACAAGGTCAAGAGATTGAGACCATCCTGACTAACATGGTGAAACCCCACCTCTACTAAAAATACAAAAAATTAGGCAGGCGTGGTGGCGGGCACCTGTAGTCCCAGCTGCTGGGGAGGCTGAGGCAGGAGAATGGCGTGAACCCAGGAGGCGGAGGTTGCAGTGAGCCAAGATCACGCCACTGCACTCCAGCCTGGGCAACAAATCAAGACTCCATCAAAAAAAAAGTATTTAATAAAATTCAACATCCCTTCATCACAAAAACCCTCAAAAAACTTGGTCTAGAAGGAGCATACTTCAACATAATAAAAGCCATATGTACAAAAGACCCAAAAGCTAGCAACAGCTGGTATACTGAATAGGGAAAAACTAAGATTTTTCTGTAAGATCTGGAAGACTACAAGGGTGCCCACTTTTATCACTATTATTAAACACAGTACTGGAAGTTCTAACTGAACAATCACACAGGAGAAAGAAATAAAGGGCATCGAAATTGGAAAGGAAGAAATCAAAGTATCCTAGTTTGCAGATGATATAATCTTATATTTGAAAAAAAACTAAAGACTACACCACAGAACTAATAAACAAATTCAGTAAAATTGCAGGATACAAAATCAACATACAAAAATCAGTAGCATTTCTTTTTTTTATATATATACTTTTAAGTTTTAGGGTACATGTGCACAATGTGCAGGTTTGTTACATATGTATACATGTGCCATGTTGGTATGCTGCACCCATTAACTCGTCATTTAACATTAGGTATATCTCCTAATGCTATCCCTCCCCCTTACCCCCACCCCACAACAGTCCCTGGAGTGTGATGTTCCCCTTCCTGTGTCCATGAGTTCTCATTGTTCAATTCCCACCTATGAGTGAGAACATGCAGTGTTTGGTTTTGTGTCCTTGCGATAGTTTGCTGAGAATGATGGTTTCCAGCTTCATCCATGTCCCTACAAAGGACATGAACTCGTCCTTTTTTATGGCTGCATAGTACTCCATGGTGTATATGTGCCACATTTTCTTAATCCAGTCTATCGTTGTTGGACATTTGGCTTGCTTCCAAGTCTTTGCTATTGTGAATAGTGCTGCAATAAACATACGTGTGCATGTGTCTTTATAGCAGCATCATTTATAGTCCTTTGGGTATATATCCAGTAATGGGATGGCTGGGTCAAATGGTATTTCTAGTTCTAGATCCCTGAGAAATCACCACACTGACTTCCACAATGGTTGAACTAGTTTACAGTCCCACCAACAGTGTAAAAGTGTTCCCATTTCTCCACTTCCTCTCCAGCACCTGTTGTTTCCTGACTTTTTAATGATCGCCATTCTAACTGGTGTAAGATGGTATCTCATTGTGGTTTTGATTTGCATTTCTCTGATGGCCAGTGATGATGAGCATTTTTTCATGTGTCTTTTGGCTGCATAAATGTCTTCTTTTGAGAAGTGTTTGTTCATATCCTTTGCCCACATTTTGATGGGTTTGTTTGTTTTTTTCTTGTAAATTTGTTTGAGGTCATTGTAGATTCTGAATATTAGCCCTTTGTCAGATGAGTAGATTGCAAAAATTTTCTCCCATTCCGTAGGTTGCCTGTTCACTCTGATGGTAGTATCTTTTGCTGTGCAGAAGCTCTTTAGTTTAATTGATCCCATTTGTCAATTTTGGTTTTTGTTGTCATTGCTTTTGGTGTTTTAGACGTGAAGTTCTTGCCCATGCCTATGTCCTGAATGGTATTGCCTAGGTTTTCTTCTAGGGTTTTTATGGTTTTAGGTGTAACATTTAAGCAGAACTGAAGGAAATAGAGACACAAAAAACCCTTCAAAAAATCAATGAACCCAGGAGCTGGTTTTTTTTGAAAAGATCAACAAAATTGATAGATTTCTAGCAAGACTAATAAAGAAGAAAAGAGAGAAGAATCAAATAGACGCAATAAAAAATGATAAAGGGGATATCACCACCGATCCCACAGAAATACAAACTACCATCAGAGAATACTACAAACACCTCTACGCAAATAAACTAGAAAATCTAGAAGAAATGGATAAATTCCTTGACACATACACCCTCCCAAGATTAACCTAGGAAGAAGTTGAATCTCTGAATAGACTGGTAACAGGTTCTGAAATTGAGGCAATAATTAATAGCTTACCAACCAAAAAAAGTCCAGGACCAGGTGGATTCACAGCCGAATTCTACCAGAAGTACAAGGAGGAGCTGGTACCATTCCTTCTGAAACTATTCCAATCAATAGAAAAAGAGGGAATCCTCCCTAACTCATTTTATGAGGCCAGCATCATCCTGATACCAAAGCCTGGCAGAGACACAACCAAAAAAGAGAATTTTAGACCAATATCCCTGATGAACATCGATGCAAAAATCCTCAATAAAATACTGGCAAACCAAATCCAGCCGCACATCAAAAAGCTTATCCACCATGATCAAGTGGGCTTCATCCCTGGGATGCAAGGCTGGTTCAACATACGCAAATCAATAAACATAATCCAGCATGTAAACAGAACCAATGACAAAAACCATGTGATTATCTCAATAGCTGCCCAAAAGGCCTTTGACAAAATTCAACAGCCCTTCACGCTAAAAACTCTCAATAAATTAGATATTGATGGGACGTATCTCAAAATAATAAGAGCTATCTATGACAAACCCACAGCCAATATCATACCGAATGGGCGAAAACTGGAAGCATTCCCTTTGAAAACTTGCACAAGACAGGGATGCCCTCTCTCACCACTCCTATTCAACATAGTGTTGGAAGTTCTGGCCAGGGCAATCAGCAGGAGAAGGAAATAAAGGGTATTTGATCAGGAAAAGAGGAAGTCAAATTGTCCCTGTTTGCAGATGACATGATTGTATTTCTAGAAAACCCCATCATCTCAGCCCAAAATCTCCTTAAGCTGATAGGCAACTTCAGCAAAGTCTCAGGATACAAAATCCATATGCAAAAATCGCAAGCATTCCTATACACCAATAACAGACAAATAGAGAGCCAAGTCATGAGTGAACTCCCATTCACAACTGCTTCAAAGAGAATAAAATACCTAGGAATCCAACTTACAAGGGATGTGAAGGACCTCTTCAAGGAGAACTACAAACCACTGCTCAATGAAATAAAAGAGGATACAAACAAATGGAAGAACATTCCATGTTCATGGGTAGGAAGAACCAATATCGTGACAATGACCATACTGCCCAAGGTAATTTATAGATCCAATGCCATCCCCATCAAGCTACCAATGACTTTCTTCACAGAATTGGAAAAAACTACTTTAAAGTTCATATGGAACCAAAAAAGAGCCCACATTGCCAAGTCAATCCTAAGCCAAAAGAACAAAGCTGGAGGCATCACGCTACCTGACTTTAAACTATACTACAAGGCTACAGTAACCAAACCAGCATGGTACTGGTACCAAAACAGAGATATAAACCAATGGAACAGAACAGAGCCCTCAGAAATAATGCCACATATCTACAACCATCTCATCTTTGACAAAAATCAGTAGCATTTCTATACATCAAAAGTGAACAGTCTGAAAAACAAATCAGAAAAGTAATCCCATTTACAATAGCCACGAATAAAATTAAATTCCTAGGAATTAACTTAACCAAAGAAGTAAAAGTTCTCTATAATGGAAACTATGGAACATTGATGCAAGAAATTGAAGAGGGCACAAAAAAGTTGAAAAGATATTCCATGTTCATGGGTCAGAAGAATCGATATTGTTAAAATGTCTATACTACCCAAAGCAATCTACAGATTCAAAGCAATCCCTATAAAAATACCAATGACATTTTTTATAGAAATAGAAAAAAAAATCCTGAAATTTATATGAAACCACAAAAGACTCAGAGGAGCCAAAGCTATCATAAGTAAAAAGAACAAAACTGGAGGAATCATATTATCTGACTTCAAATTATACTACAGAATAATAGTAACCAAAACAGAATGGTACTAGCATAAAAACAGACACATAGACCAAGCGGACAGAATAGAGAACCCAGAAATAAATTCATTCATCTACAGTAAACTCATTTTTTACAAAGGCGCCAAGAACCTGCACTTAGGAAAGGACAGTCTCTTCAATAAATGGTGCTGAGAAAACTAAATATCCATATGCGGAAGAATAAAACTAGATTTATATCTCTCTCCATATACAAAAAATCCAATCAAAATGGATTAAAGACTTAAGTCTAAGACCTCAAACTACAAAACTATTGCAAGAAAACATTGGGGAAGCTCTCCAGGACACAGAGCAAAGATTTCTTGCGCAATATCCCACAAGCATAGGCAACCAAAGCCAAAATGGACAATGGGATCACATTAAATTAAAAAGCTTCTGCACAGCAAGGGAATCAACAAAGTAAAGAGAATGGGAGAAAATATTTTCAAACTACCCATCTGACAAGAGGTTAATAACCAGAATATATAAGGAGCTCAAACAACTCTATAGGAAATAATTTAATAATCCAATCAAAAGATGGGCAAAAGATCTGGATAGACATTTCTCAAAAGAAGACAGACAGATGGCAAACAGGTATATTTAAAGGTGCTCAACATCATGGATCATCAGAGAAATGCAAATCAAAACTATAATGAGATATCATCTCATCTCAGTTAAAATGACTTATATCCAAAGGCAGGCACTAACAAATGCTAATGAGGATGTGGAGAAAAGGGGACTCTAGTACACTGTTGGTGGGAATGTAAATTAGTACAACCACTATGGAAAACATTCAGAAGTTCCTCAAAAAAACTAAAAATAGAGCTACCCTATGATCCAGCAATCCTACTCTTAGATATATACTCAAAAGAAAAGAAATCAGTATATCGAAGAGTTATCTGCACTCCCATGTTTATTGCAGCACAATTCACAATAGCCAAGATTTGTAACCAACCTAAGTGTCCATCAACAGGCAATGGATAAAGAAAATGTGGTACATATACAAAATAGAGTACCATTCACCACAAAAAAAGAATGAGATCCTGTCATTTGCAACAACATAAATGGAACTAGAGGTCATTGTGTCAAGTGAAATAAGCCAGGCAGAGAAAGACAAACTTCACATGTTCTCACTTATTTGTGGGAGCTAAAAATTAAAACAATTGAACTCATGGAGATAGACGGTAGAAGGATGGTTACCAGAGACTGGGAAGGGTGGTGCGGCTTTAGTGTGGGAAGTGGGGATGGTTAGTTGGTAAAATAAATAAATAAATAAATAATAGTCACAAAGAATGATTAAGACCCAGTATTTGCTAGTACAACAGGATGACTAAAGTCAATAATAATTTAACTGTACATTTTAAAATAACTAAAAGAATATAATTAGATTGTTTGTAACACAAAGGATAAATCCTTGATGTGATAGATACCCTGTTTACTATAATGTGATTATTACACATTGCATGCCTGTATCAAAATATCTCATGTAACCCATAAATACATACACCTACTATGTACCCCCCAAAAAAACTAAAATTTAAAATTTTTTAAAAAGAAATGCTAGTGAGCCATGTAGCAAGAATGAGAAGGTGGGTGGAGGAGTAAGAGAGAGAGAGAAAGAGAGAAGAAAAAAAGGAAGGGATGGGGGAAGAAGGGAAGAAAGAAATATTGCTTTGAATGTGTTTAATAAAAATGCCATATATAAAAAACAATCCTTGAAAAAAGCAACATGACATAAAATATGAAGTAATAATAATCTGGAACTAAAGTGCTATATTATGTTTTAGTATCCTAAAATGTAATTAATAAGGTGAGAGATAAAAAGTAAAAGCATACTAGGTTTCTCAGCTTTTACCTTTTGCCATAAGTGAAATGTTTTAAATTTCCAAAAATTAAGGACTTTCACACAACTAAATGTTATATAGTGATTAAAAATATGTACTTCTTGTTAAACATACAGCATAGTAAACCCATTTTCCCTCAGGCCACATTGATTGGACTTAGTTCCCATGCCCACCCTAGTCTTAACATTTGCAAAGACCACTTCTAAGTAATCCTGGGTTAGGAGTGAAGCTGATCTTTCTTAAGACCAAGATGGCTTTACTAGCCACAAATCATGTTTCTGTTTTCAGGATGATAGGCTGGGAGGATTAGCTCTTGGGAAACCAGTAAACTTCCTTCCACCAAAGACCTCCCACCAAAGGCAATGAGAAACACACCTACAGTTGGACCAATTGAGTCTGGTGCTCACGGCAGTGAGGGAGAATGCACATCATGGGGAATCATCTCAGTAAGAAAGTATGAGAAAAGATTAATTATAGGATTTGGGCATGGGTTAGGTGACTCTGGGGAGGGTTAAAGAAAGTTGGACTTTGCTATGAATTGGATACTGTCAGGAAACAGAGACAATTCTAGACTGGGTATCTATATTAGTTCATTTTCACCCTGTCAATAAAGTCATACATGAGGCGGACAATTTACAAAAGAACAAGGTTTATTGGACTTACAGTTCCATGTGGCTGGGAAGGCCTCGGAATCATGTGAAAGGCACATCTCACATGGTGGCAGACAAGAGAAGAGAACTTGTGCAGGGAAACTCCCATTTTTAAAACCTTCAGATCTCATGAGACTTATTTACTATCACAAGAACAGCACAGGAAAGACCTGCCTTCATGACTCAGTTATCTCCCACTGGGTCCCTCCCATAACATGTGGGAATTCTGGGAGCTACAAGATGAGATTTGGGTGAGAATACAGAGCCAAACCATATCAGTATCCTAATGAATCTTCTCTATAAGTCAAGAGGAACAGATAGAGGCTAAAGCTTTGATCGTCACTCATGTTAGCCAAGAGAGGAGGATGTTTGGTATTTGGGTCATTTGGTTTTGCCTGTGCTTAGACAAAATTTTGAAGTTGTCTTGTCTCACTTGTTTTTTCTGTCACCCCATTACAGTCAGAGTGCCCTGGTCTGCTGTTGATGTTCTATGAGATCATTTGTGTCCAACAGGCAAACACTATGAACTAGATGTAAATATCAGGCCAGTTTCCTTATGTCAGGAGCTGTTTTTCTCTTTTTCAGTGGTTTTATTCAGATGATGGGGTTGAGGTGAGAATAAATCCTAATGCTGTTAGTTGTACTTAATATTTTTGATACTTCATACAGCTAATAAGAGGCACAAACTTGGAAATATTTTCCTCATAACTAATTTTAAAGAAAAAAATGTGTTTGTATTGAAACTAATGAAACAGTTAATTTTCTGTATGCAGGAAATGGTGACCTTTCTCTCATTCTCTCTTCCCCTGGAGAACCTCTAGGGTGCTTCTGTTTACAATAAATATGTAGGGCTTTATTTATTTACTTGGTCTTCTGTAATACTCACAAACATTAATTTATAGCAGTGGCTTTATTTAAACAGCAAACCAAAAAAAAAAAAAAAAAAGCTTCTCCAAATGAGCATTTCTAAGCCAAGTTTATTGCCAGTGGGAACTTGTTTCCCTTTCAGTTATAATTCTCTCCAAACAAGGTACTATGGCGGGGAGTCTAAGAAACAGTGTGACCCAGCTCACTGTGGCTTTATTCCAAGCTTCAGCTCCAACCGGGGCTGAGCCACACAATGCAGAGATCAAGAAAAACAAAAGGTTCCAGTTCCACTGGAGATAGTAGCTTCTGGGTCTCAGTGGTCAACAAAGAGAACAGAGTGCTTCGTGGAAACAGAAATTGAGGCTTTTGCCATCCACAGCTTACTTTCCAAGTGCTGCCATTCTGCACTTGCTCACCATTTTAACTACCCTTTTTTTAATGTTACAACAGTAAAATATAAAATGTATTTACAAAGTAATCTGTTTACTTAAAAATACATGATATACACCAAATTGCTGAGAGGACATTATTGGTCAATTGAAATGGGTACTTTTTATCTTTTTCTATATCTCTATAATCAGCATATGTTACTTCCACAATAAGAGAAAAACAAACACTAAATAGGTCATAATAGAGTTAAGAAAGCAGACTGCATCATAGCACTAAATTGAAAACCTAATCGATCCTTAGCTTCTTAGATAAACTCCCTTTTTCACACCCTCAGCTCAAGGAATCCACAACAAGAATAATAAGCTGGCAATAATTAAGTCAATTGGGCAAATAAGCCAAAAAAGTCAGTTATTTGGAAATTGTCTCATATAATTTCATGAATGAGTTGGATACAGAAGACAGCGAGAGACACAAGTCAGACTACTGTGCCTCCAGGAAAGGGGGCAAAGCTGTGCCAGCCCTTCCAAAAGCAGGGAGACAGACAAAGGCAAAGCCTGCAGGTCTGTGAACATGCCCCTGTAGTATAAGCGCTGAATGGGCTGGAGAATCCATTCTGCAGTTTTCCATTCCTCTCCCATAACCCACTGCCTAGATCATCGCAGGCCTCTTCTCGGATTCATGGTCAGTTAGAGCAGCCCTTCCTTCTGGTATCTAAAACATGATTCCATGACAGAGTTTCCAGGAAAAATTTCACAAGTGGCCAGCTCCTGCCTTGTTTCTCTGATCTTGCTTTCCCCAGGCCCTTCCAGGTGGACTATCTGATGACATTTACAGCCCCAAGCCCAAGGTAGCAGGGGCAGGAAGTACAGCAGCAGCCTCAGATTTCAAGAAGGTGTACCTGGACCTGATCCTATTGCTTATGGACTTGGGATCTGCCCTGGCCCACTGGTAGACCCCTTGGCACAGCTCCCCTTTCTGCCCTTGCTCCACCCCCTGCCCTGAAGGGTTGATCCAGACTCTAGGACATGACTTCTGCCTTGGTTTTCCTGCATTACACTCCCATATTCCCTAGTAATTCCCTAAGCCCAAGGATGCCTAATTAGGGCACAGAGTATGCTCGTCTCCTCTTCTGGGAGACTAACTCCTGTTTCCTCTCCCTGCCCCTAGCTGGAGACTCAGTTTAAACTGAACTCTCTTTACCCTTTCCAAAGTCAAGCCTTTCACACTGATTTTGACCTGAACTAGAGGTCTCCAACCCTCTATTCTTCTGAATATTCTGCACTGATTGGGAAACTAAAAATCAGATCCACAGCCTCCACACTACAAACCAATGATATGATGCAATTATGTTGCCATTAAAGGAGGGTACAGAGTACACTTTGCTGTAACTGATTTCTACTCAATGTTGGTCCTGTTGATGGCATAAATAGGGGGCACATACACAGGAAATCAGATGCCTGCCTGGAAAATATTCACATGTCAATTGTATGAAAAATCAGCTGCCCACAATAGTCACATAAATATCTCATTATATATGTTAAAGTTCAAAATATGTGGACCCTTCTATTTCAGAGATGCTCACATCCTCTGCTGCATGGTAAATCACTGTTCCATGGAGCTTGCAATTCCTCTCCCTTTTCCTCTTTCCAGGATCATTTTGAGGGTTATGCATTTGCCCTTCAGCAGTGATGAATGGAGTGTTGTGCTAATGCTGGACTCTACCATTATTCATGTCCCCATCCTCTGTCCAGGCCGTTAATTGCAGCATCCTGGAAGTGGAAGCAAAAACTGTATTACAGAGGAAACTTTCATCTTCCTGATTATAATACCTGACAAAAGGCAGGCTTTTCTATTAATCTCAGATACCTTCCACCGGAGAAGCATCCATTCACTCACTGTACATACACAGGGCCCACATCCAGGCATCATCACACAGAAACAGAATATGTGGCTCATGGGATCTATAACTTCAGTCTGAAGAAGCTGAGCTGATAATCATATCACTCCACTGCCACATCCTTAATCAGCCTATTACGGGCATAAATTAAGACTTTTATTGAAGAAAATCTGTGTCCCAGAATTCCTGATTGCCAGGACCCAGATGAGCTCTGCTGAATATAAAGTATTCCACCATATTCTAGCTCTCTCACCGCAGCCTATTATAATCCAATTCATGCTTATTCAAAAATGCCCTGAATTTGTCAGAGCCATCTCTTCCCTCCCACTTTAGCTCTTAAAGCGACACTCTAAAGAGGGTATTCGGTTACACAAATTGTATCTAAAGGATATTGACCAAAGATTTATTGTTCAATATGTGTAATTAGAATGATTTTTGTCACAATTAATCAAGAGGCAGAACAAGTGACAAGTCCATCGGAGCGCAATAAAAGCATCAGTTTGGGTTACAAGACAATCCATAGTTGATCATGGCTTCTATTAAGTCTTAGAGCTACAAAGGTTCTAACTTTGCCATCTGCTACTTCGTCAAATGGTTTATAGGAAAGCTTCTAGCCTGGAGAAAAACTAATGCAGCTGTGGGCTGCTTGCTTCTATCTTTTTAAATTAAGACTTTTCAAAAAAGTCTATGGCCCAATTCAAGCTGCAAGAAAAAGGTAAATGATTTTATGTAGTATAGTGCCCACAAACCCTGGAATTTATAATTGTAAAAGCTCAACCACAATGTATTTAGAATTGACTGCATAGTAGGCATTGTCCTAGCCACTGGGGATATCTAGATAAAGGAAATACCATAGAACTTGGCCCACTAGCCAATCAGGACATCTTCACAACTGCTCCCTTTCCAGATAGAGTCAGCAAATCTCCCTCCTGGTTATCAACACTGAAAGGCACTATCCAATATCTGTATAGCTATGGAATCATTATTAGAGGAGGATAAAATCAGGGTCCTCTCTCCCCTACCTGCCGTGACTCTCCCGGGACCCCCACCTCCTCTTCTGAGTTCACAGCGGAGTTCTCTCTAGCCCAAAACCGACTCTTATAACACAGATAGAAGAGAGTCACAGGTTTGTCCCTAGATGATAACACAGACTAATGCCCCTAAACAGACGACTTCAAGGGTTCTTTAAGTGGCTTAGCTTTTATTTACTAAGTGAGTAAAAAGTCTTTGTAGGTCTAAGACTGAAAAGAAAGCATAATCAACTACGGCTTCAATCGATTCATTTTTAAAAGAGAGTCAGGGTCATAAAGCAAACAGAATTACTCATCGATAGTGCCAGGAACTGACCTGTTTCTGACAACTGGCCCCCTTTTTTGAGAGGTGACTGTATCTGTTTCTTAATACCTGGGGCAAAGTCAGTTACATGCCTTGTGATGACAGACAAAAAGAGGCAGCCAGGACAGAAAGACAAACTTCGCATGTTCTCACTCATTTGTGGGAGCTAAAACTTAAAACAATTGAACTCATGGAGGTAGAGAGTAGAATGATGGTTACTAGAGGCTGGGAGGGTAGCTGGTGGAGGGTAGGGGGGCAGTGAGGACGGTTAATGGGTACAAAAATGTGGTTAGGTAGAATGAATAAGATCTAGTATTTCACAGCACAACAGGATGACTACAATCAACAATAATTTATTGTACATTTTAAAATAACTAAGCATATAACTGGATTGTTTGTAACACAAAGAAATAAATTCTTGAGATAATGAATACTTCATTTACCCTGGTGTGATTATTACACATTTTGTGCCTGTATCAAACTAGCTCATATACCCCATAAGTATATGCATCTACTATGTACCCATAAAAATTAAAAATAAAAAAGTTTAAAGTTTAAAAAATAACAACAAACTTAAAATTAAATAAAAGCTTATTGAATAAGGATATAAAGGGAAAAAAGGCAGCCAGAATGAGATCCCAGTTGGTGGGAAGGGCAATGAACTTTGTTTTTTTTTTAATTATTATACTTTAGGTTTTAGGGTACATGTGCACAATGTGCAGGTTTGTTACATATGTGTACATGTGCCATGTTGGCTTGCCAATTCCCACCTATGAGTGAGAACATGCGGTGTTTGGTTTTTTTGTCCTTGCGATAGTTTACTGAGAATGATGGTTTCCAGTTTCATCCATGTCCCTACAAAGGACATGAACTCATCATTTTTTATGGCTGCATAGTATTCCATGGTGTATATGTGCCACATTTTCTTAATCCAGTCTATCATTGTTGGACATTTGGGTTGGTTCCAAGTCTTTGCTATTGTGAATAGTGCCGCAATAAACATACGTGTGCATGTGTTTTTATAGCAGCATGATTTATGGTCCTTTGGGTATATACCCAGTAATGGGATGGCTGGGTCAAATGGTATTTCTAGTTCGAGATCCCTGAGGAATCGCCACACTGACTTCCACAATGGTTGAACTAGTTTACAGTCCCACCAACAGTGTCAAAGTGTTCCTATTTCTCCACATCCTCTCCAGCACCTGTTGTTTCCTGACTTTTTAATGAAGGCCATTCTAACTGGTGTGAGATGGTATCTCATTGTGATTTTGATTTGCATTTCTCTGGTGGCCAGTGATGATGAGCATTTTTTCATGTGTTTTTTGGCTGCATAAATGTCTTCTTTTGAGAAGTGTCTGTTCGTGTCCTTTGCCCACTTTTTGATGGGGTTGTTTGTTTTTTTCTTGTAAATTTGTTTGAGTTCATTGTAGATTCTGGATATTAGCCCTTTGTCAGATGAGTAGGTTGCAAACATTTTCTCCCATTCTGTAGGTTGCCGGCAATGAACTTTAAACAGTGGTTCCCTATTCTATTCCGCAGTCTCCTTTATGGAAGCCGTATGCATGTGTGCATGAAGACAGAGACAGACCAACAGGAAAGAGACAGTTAAAACAAGCTTTCAGAGAGTATTTCCCACGAGCATCTCATAGTCTAGTCAGGGAGATGGACAAGTAAGTTTGCAGGAATTGCAAAACAGTGTTTTACACTTCACAACGGAAGTGGCCTGGAGATACCAAGCAGGGAATGGTAAACACTGTTAGATGAAGGCAGAGAAGGTTTCATGAAAGAGGTGATGATCAACATGATTTTTGAAGGATGAGTAGGAAATTCCAGGTGCATTAGGGGGTTAAGGGCATTTCAAACTGCATACACTGCACTTGCTTCACTTTGGTGAGTGGCTCTCAAATTTAGCATGCATCAAAGTCACTTGGAGAGTTTATTAAAGCACAAATTACTGGGCCTCATCCCCAGAGTTTCATATTGAATAGATCTGAAGTGGGCCCACAAATCTGCATTTCTAAAAAGTCGGCAGGTAATGTCAAAGCTGAGAACTGCTGGCTTAGGTGCACTGTAAAGAAAAGTAATGGAGAAAGATACGCCGAGAAATAGGCAGGGCTGATTATAAGGGACCCTGGCTCTATATCGAGACTGTAATCTGGACAGTGGAACCCACTGACAGGTTCTAAGCAGTAGAGTGCAATAATCACATGTGAGTTATAGGAGGGCAACTCTGATGGAAGTGTAGAGGGAAAGGGTGGTTATAACAAAGTACCAGTCAGCCACTCAGGAAATGATGAGGTCAGAACAAAGGCCCAGGGGAGCAGTAGAAATGTAGAGGATGGATCTAAGGTTACTTATGCAAAAACAAGAACAAAACCCCGTCTCTTGAGCTATGTTCTCAAAGGAGGACAATAAATCAGCTGTTTCCCTTGCCTCTAGAAACTGTTATTTGTTCTCTTGCCTTATTAAAATATACATGATATACTTCTGGGAAAGGGCACAGATTTTAGTAATGTTTACTTAACAACCATCATTTGTTTATTCTTTTTTCCAAGGAAAAGGAAAATATCCTTATTTGTGAAGCAAGAGTGTCCCCATGGGTTTTCCATATGCATCTCTGTTGCCCACGAAGCCCTGGACTAAGCGTACCCAGGAAAAGAAAGGGGTAGGTTGGGGGAAGCCTGCGTGTTCATAGCTCTAGGAGAAGCAGACCAGGAAGGCTGGAGTAGCATAGGGAAGGGATATAGAGAGGGGGAGAGGAAGGGCAGAAACAACAAAAGCTGTACACCTGCAAGGATGGAATAAGGATTTCTAGGAAGCCCTAGAAATAGCTGGTAGATGATTGAATTTCCTGCAGCGATATTCTAGATGAGGGACATTTACAAGATCAGCAATAATGTTCATAAAAACTACCATTTATTGATGCTTCCTATTTTAACCTGGGTTCCTCAGAAGCAGAGCCTGAGACAAAGGCTCACATGGCGATGACTTATTTGAGAATGGAACCTGAGGCAGCAGGAATGCAGAACAGGAAAGTAGCTTAGCAAAGCAGGGGAAGGCAGGACCTTATGAGACACTTCTCAGAATCATCCCTCCAGGAAAGAAAGGGGACAGGGTTCATCCATTTGTTGCCTTCCCCACTGGTCACAGGCTGCCCAGAAAAATATTAAATCTCTTGCATTTCTGAGTTGCACACACAGGAGTGCCCACTGCAGGTGTCAGAACAGCCCTGAGAAGAAAGTGTGAATGTTAGGGAGCTGTCAGGTTGCATCTGTATGAAGCAGGCCAGGCCTGTATGGAACAGGTGATACCATGTTGCACTGGAGGTGAGGCCACGGCAAGAATGTGTGTTGGTACATGAGGTGTCCAGTGCACTTGCTATGGGCCAGCTCCTAGACTAAGAGTTTTACATACATTCTTCCACATAATCCATACAACAGCCCTACAAAGCAGGTGTTGCTATCCCCACCCTGCAGAAGAGGAAATGAGGGTTAGAGGACCAAAATGACACAGCTTGGAAGTGGCAGGGTTAAAACTTAAATCCACTTCTTTCTCAACTCAAAGCCCATGCTTAACATAATATTAAACTGTACTCAACACAAGAATCTAGATAATAATTTGGAAAGTCTTTTTAGGAAGCCATATCAACAGACTTTAAGTGCCTATTAATTTTATTTCTATGCTAGAAATCTAACTTAAGGAAATAATCAGAAATGAACATAAATATTGATGTTTACTACAGTCTTCTTTTTAAGAGCCAGGATCTCACTGGGTTGCCCAGGCTCAGCTCAAATTCCAGGTTCAAATAATCCTCTCAGCGATAGTCAGAATTATAGATGTGTACCTCTACACCCAGACTCCAGTCTTTTTAATAATGAATTAGATAGATAGATGATAGATGATAGATAGATCGATTGACAGATGATAGATGATAGATGATAGATAGATGTGTGTGGGCACATATACATATATATAATGGAATATTGTGCAATTATTTTAAATGGTTATAATTACAAATATAATAATATAGATAAGTACTTGTGACATGAGGTTAAGAAAAAATATAGCCTACAGAATATACAGTATGATCTCACATAGAAAAAATGACTGAAAGAAAAAGTGAGAAATGTTTAGGTGGTGGCAAGACAATCGTAATATTTTAAATTTTTTTCTTTATATTTCTCAATATTGTCTAAATTTTCTACAAAAATATGTATTACTTTTATAATTAGAGATATTTGTTATTTTATTTTAATGGGCAGTGGGGTGCAGTGACTGTTACTCACCAGGGCTCCTCACTGGTGCCCTAGGACAGCTTTCAGCTGGGTGGAATGGTCTGTCCCCTGCACCCATCACTGCAGTGATGTAATATTTGAAATACTTTGCCATTATTTCAACATTGTTCACAGAATCTTCACCAGGAATAGATTCCATCTCAAGAAACCACTTTCTTTGCTCATGTGTAAGAAGCGACTCCTCACTCATTACAGTTTGACCATGAGACTGCAGCAATTCAGTCATATCTTTAGGCTACCCTTCTAGTTTTCTTGTGATTTCCACTACATCTGTGGTTACTTCTCCCAATGAAGTCTTGAACCCCTCAAACTCATCCATAAAGATTGGAATTAACTTCTTCCAAATTCATGTTAACATTGATAGTTTGACCTCCTAGCCTCGATTATGAATGTTCTCAATGGCATCTGGAATGGTGAATCCTTTCCAGAAGCTTTTCCATTTAGTTTGCCCAGATTCATCAGAGGAATCACTATGGCAGCTGTAGCCTTACAAAATGTATTTATTAAATAATAATATTTGAAAGCCAAAATTTCTCCTTGATCCATAGACTACATGGTGAATGTTGTCTTGGCAGGCATAAAAACATCAATATCCTGTGCATCTCCATTGGAGCTCTTGAGTGAACAGGTATACTGTCAATGAGCAGCAACATTTTGTAAAGAATCTTTTTTTCTGAGCAGTAGGTATCAACAGTAGGATTAAAATATGCAATAAACCATACTATAAACAGATATGCTATCATCCAGGCTTTGTTGTTCCATTTATACAGCATAGGCAGAGTAGATTTAGTGTAATTATTAAGGGCCCTGGGATATTCAGAATGATAAAGGAGCATTTAAGCATCAACTTAAGGTCACCAGCTGCATTATACCTTAACAAGAGAATCAGCCTATTTTCTGAAGCTTTGAAGTCAGACACTGACTTCTCCTCTCTAGCTGTAAAATTTCTAGAGAGCATCTTCTTTCAATAGAGGGCTGTTTGGTTTATATTGAAAATCTATTTTTTAGTGAAGCCACCTTCACCAATGATCTTAGCCAGATCTTCTGGATAACTTGCTGCAGCTTCTGCATTAGCATTTGCTGCTTCATCTTGCACTTTCATGTTATGGAGACGACTCATTAACTAATCTCTGTTAGCCTCAAACTTTTCTTGTGCAGCTTCCTCACCCCTCTCAGCCTCATTAAATTGAAGAGAGTTAGAGTCTTTCTCCAGATTAGGCTTTGGCTTAAGGAACATTATGGCTGGTTTGATCTTCTATCCCAGCCACTCAAACTTTCAAACAGCAATAAGGCTGTTTTGCTTTCTGATCAGTCGTGTGTTCATTGGAGTAGCACTTTTAAATTCTTTCAATGATGTTTCATTTGCATTTACAACTTGGCCGCCGTGTGGTGCAAGAGGCACAGCTTTCAGCCTGCCTTGGCTTTTGACATGCCTTCCTCACTAAGCTTAATCACTTCTAGCTTTTGATTTAAAGTGAGAGACATGAGACTCTTCCTTTCACTTGAACAGTTAGAGGCCATTGTAAGGTTACTCATTAGCCTAATTTTAATACTGTTCTGTCTCAGGGAATACAAAGGTACAGTTCGTGGTGCCCTAAAATAATTACAATGGTAGCATTAAAGGTCACTGAACACAGATCACTATAGCAGATATGATAATGAAAAAGTTTGAAATATTGTGAGAATTATCAAAATGTGACACAGAGACACGAAGTAAGCACACGCTGTCGGAAAAATGGCACCAACAATCTTGCTGGATATAGGGTTGCCACAAATCTTCAATTAGTAGAAAATACAATATCTGCAAAACACAATAAAGTAAAAGACAATAAAATAAGATGCACCTACACTCCTACCATGGCCTATGTCAAGTTTCCAACAGTTTAAAGCTGGCTTTTAAAATTCCTGAAACTGGGGTCTTCCAATTCCAAAATGGCATCACAGATGCAACTCCAACACACACACACACACACACACACACACACAGAAAACCCAAAATAAATATACAGCACTGAAATTATCATCAACAATATCCCAGAACTAAAATAGGAGGATGAATTGGTTCCCAGGGCCACAAAGAAGCAAAAAAATTCCAAGAAGACAGTAAGAGAATCAGATTTCCATATCCTGAAATCATTCACCCCAATCTTCCTGGCATCAAGTACGTAGAAAATATCCCTTTACACAGTTTATACACTGGAAAAAGTGAGATTAAGGTGGAGAACCAGCTTCGCCACCATCTTGGGTTCCCTGGCAAGAGACCCATTCCTGACTCCACCCATGGGAAACATCATGAGTGACTAAAGGGAAAAAATGTCCCTGAGGAAAGCCAGAGAGAAAGAGTAGAGATGAAACTACCATTTCCAGCCCTGGAAACTCTCCTCTGTAACTCGACCAAAGAAGATGCCAAATCAGACTGGCCGTTCAGCAGCACCATGCTATAGGAGGCACATTCTGCAGGCCCCCTGGGCATGAATCCCCAGACAGCCTTTCCACAGGGCTAAGCTATCCCCTTTGGGACCTCCCCAATTTGGGACAGGCAGGCACTGATCAGTTGTTTGAGCCGAGGAAAAATTGAGACAAAAGCCAGTAGCATTTGTACACACCAACAGCAAATGATCTGAAAAAGAAATCCAGAAAGCAATGTTATTTCCAATATAAAACACCTAGGAGTCAAGTCAACCAAAGAAGTGAAAGATCTATACAAGAAAAATTATAAACCACTGATGAAAGAAATTGAAGAGGACACCAAAAACATGGAAAAATATTCCATGCTCATGGACTGAAATAATTTAAATTGTTAAAATGACAATACTACTCAAAGCAATTTACAGATTCAATGCAATCTCTATCAAAATACCAATAACATTCTTCGCAGAAATAGAAAAACAATCCTAATATTTATATGGAACCGTAAAAGACGCCGAATAGCCAAAAATAAAAAAATTCTGAGCAAAAAGAATAAAGGCACAGGCATCACACTATCTGACTTCAAAATATCCTACAAAGCTATAGTAACCAAATCAGCATGGTACTGGCACAAGAACGACACACAGACCAATGGAACAGAATAAAGTACTCAGATATAAATCCACAAATTTATAGCCAACTCATTTCAACAAAGGCGCCAAAATCATAGAATAGGGAAGGGGGAGTCTCTTCAATAAATGATGCTGGGAAAACCAATATCATATGCCAAATAATAAAATTAGACCCTATCTCTCACCACATGCAAATATCAAATCAAAATGATTAAACATTTATATCTAAGAACTCAAATGTGAAACTACTATAAGAAAATATTTGGGAAGTGCTCCAGAACATTGGTCTTGATAAAGACTTTTTGAGTAAGACCTCAAAAGCCCAGGCAACCAAAGCAAAAACAGAAAAACAGGATTATGTCAAGCAAAAGAACTCCTGCACAGCAAAGAAAATAATCAACAAAGTGAAGAGACAATCCACAAAATGAATAAAAACATCTTCAAACTATCCATCTGACAAAAGATTAAAAACTAGAATATATAAGGAACTCAAACAATTCAATAGCAAAAAATAATAACCTGATTTGAAAATAGGCAAAAGATCTGAATAGACATTTCTCAAAAGACACATAAATGGCCAACAGATATATGAAAAAATGTTCAACATCACTAATCATCAGAAAAATTCAAAACAAAATTACAGAGAGATATCACCTCACCACAATTAGAATAGCTTTGGACAAAAAGACAGGAAATAATAGGTGCTGGCAAGGATGTAGAGAAAAGGGAACTCTCATACAATGTTGGTGGGAATGTAAATTAGTACAGCCACTATAGAAAACAGTATGGAAATTCCTCAAAAATCTAAATATAGAGTTATGACATAAGCCAGCAATTCTACTCCTAGGTATACATCCAAAACAAAGTAAATCAATATAATAAAAAGGTATCTGCACTCCCATATTTATTGCAGCACTATTCACAATAGCCAAAATATGAATTCAACCAAGGTGCCCATCAATGGATAAATGGTTAGAGAAATGTGGTATATATACACAATGGAATATTATTCAGACATAAAAAAGAATGAAATTCTGTAATTTGCAGCAGCATGGATGAAACCCAAGGTCATTACGTTACGCGAACTAAGCCAAGCCCAGAAAGACAAATATCACACGTTCTCACTCATATGTGGAAGCTAAAAAATAGTGGATCTCATGAAGATACAGAGTAGATTGATGTTTTCCAGAGGCTGAGATAGTATGGGGAAGGAGGGGATGAAGAGAAGTTGGTTTGTGGGTACATACAGATATACAGTAGCTAGAAGAAATAAGATCTGGTGTTCAATGGATCATCGGCGTGACTATAGTTAACATTAATCTATTGTACATTTCAATAGCTAAAAGAGAGTAATTCCAATCTTCCTAAAGAAAAGATAAATATTTAAGGTAATAGATGTCCCAATTACCCTGATTTGATTATGTGAATGTACCAAATGAATGTACAAATTACCACATGTACCCCTAAAATATGTACATCTTTTATGTATCAATAAAAGCATAAACAAAAATTAAAATTAAAAAATAAAGTATATGAAACTTAACAATCAACTCTCATGACCTGGTTTGAGCCAGCTTCAATATACAGCTGGACAGACATGTGACTTAGATTCTACAATCAGATAAACCTATAACGGAACTTCCCACAGCAACGCAGGAGGGTTGTCCCTGAAACAGGCCTGAGATGCATTTGGGCATTGTTCCTGATCTCAGAGTCTCCTGGCCTACCTGGAGGTTTTGTAAACTTTTTTTATTTTTTTAACAAATGCCTCTTATGCTTTGACTTAGTAGAGTGGATGATCTTACTTGCGAAGAAGAACTCTGGTCAATTATAATGAGGATCTTTCTGTTTCCAACAGAGATAGGTACTTGTAAGCAGAATTAAATATTGCCTCCACTGAGCCTGTCTTTAAAGTTTAGGATTTCCCCACGAGCGTGAATTCAGGTTTCATCCAATCCCCATTGACAGCAGTGTTAGGCAAAAACAACCTCATACTCAGATTTCTCTGCAACTCAAGATAAATTAAGGGTGTGGCTTTACTGTGTAATGAAGCGTCTAATAAGAGTCTCGAAAAGACTTGGAAAGAGTGGGGAGTAATTCCCTCCACTTCCATGGTGCCAGCTCTCACATTCACTAAAGAGGCTGAAAAACTCTGAAGACAACAGAGGGACCAGGAAGGACATCCATCGTGGACACTTTGATAACCTCTCCCGAAAAGTTGGTTCCACAAACTTTGCCTTAGATATTGTTCCAGGACTTTCTGGACCACCTGCCTCTAAGATACCTGAAATGCTTGTTTAAAATTATTTCTGCCTTGCCCAGCCTCCTGAGTCATAATATCCAGAGTCAAGGAATATACATTTCAACTTGTGCTTAAATTTTTTAAGAATCAAGCTTCTTTATAACATCACAGAAAAGGGCTCTCTACCCCCCAGCACACCAATACATACACGCACACACACACACACACCACACACGTATATATTTTATATATATGCACACATGAATTATATATATTTAAGTATATGTAAGTATATATTTATATATAAATGCACACATACAGAAAATCTGGTGTATATACAGGTATATAGGTATATACAAGTATATAGGTATATACAGAAATTTTTATTCTACAAAGTCTAGATATATAGAATTTTATATAATCTACATATACAGAAATTTCTATATATAGAAAATTATGCATGTGTGTATATATGTATGTTTATATGTACACACACAGAAAAGCATAGCTATATAACACAAATTACATGTTTAGGCATGCCAGACATATTCTTATGACATGTTTAATAAAAAGTTTTAACCTATGGTTTTGGATTACAAATAAAACTCTCCACAGTGCCTTGGAGATGTGAGAAGGAGTTGAGAGGAGCCCAGTCTATTTGGCTGGGAGTCACCATCTTCTCCCATTTTCTCTCCATATTCAAAAGCTTCCTGGCTCCAAGGGGGTTTGTCCCCAGGTAGTTCTCTGAAGAGTGCTCTACCCAAGCAGCTTCTAAATGCTGCTGCTTCTTATCATTCATGGAAGATATAGTGCAATTAAAAAAATAATAGCCAACATTTAAGGAGGTCTGTTTGCAAGGCACCATGCTAAGAACTTTGAATGGATTCTTTCAGTTGATCCTTACAACTATTTGATGGAGGAATCATCATTATTCTCATTCTATAAGTAAGGAAAGTAGGTGTAAGCTAATTATCCAAGTTCTCAGCAACTTAGTGGCAGAAGCAGAATATGATCGGTGAGAGTCTGACTCCAGAGTCTATACTCTGAAGTTCTGCACCACACTGAGTGTGCCTGGCAGTGGTCAGGTCAAAGCTAGAGGAGGGAAATGCAAGGTGCTGCAGCAAGCTGTCTGACATATGCATACGGACCCGGAAGAAACCCCGTGACTCAGAAAATCTTGCAACGTTTCACAAGGGGCTGGGTTTCCTCATTAGCTGATGGGGACTGGTCTGTGTAGTCTGTGACATATGGATGGTGGCAGTGTCTGTGACTCCACCCACAGTTTGTGGCCTGAAGAGTTGTAAGCCATATGTGTATAATTAAGTGGCTATAGTTCTTATTATAGTGGATGGATGCTGTCAGTGCCATCTGATTCTTTTGTTGTCTTCATTAAAACCCAAGTGAAAGAACACTTCCTAGGGCTTCTACTGAACAGAGTGGACCCTGGGTGCTTGCTGACTGAATTCTACCTCCTCAACTTTCTTGCTTCTGTTTTTTATTTTAGATATTTTTATTTCTCCAAATTTGTTATTTATCGGGAGTGACTGAAATACAAAATATAATGGAGTTCCATCATCATCATCATGGAAATGGCTTTAACAGAAAACTGGTTAGATGAATATTATTGCTTCCCATCATCAACCAGTAAATAGTTCCCACTGATACATTGACAGCCAGGAGTCTGTCAAGAGTGCTCAAGATATGTTATATAATACAACATGCCTGCTTACGGGGGGAAAAAAATCCCAGGAAATAACTTATGTGTACTTTTTGATTTCATCACACAAGACAAGCACAAAAGCACCACCCATGCCTCTGAGGACGTTGGACCATGCACCCTTGAAAAAAGCTTTGTCTCCTTCGTCACGAGCAATCTTCCTCCGGCAGTCAAGTGTGCCTGTGTACACAATGTCAGTTGCTTTGAGTTCTGGCTGCATCATGATGCGGCGGCAAACAGTGTCAAATGGATAGGAAGTCAACCCAGCAAATGGAAGTGATGGACTGTGCCATCATCCAGCTAATGACGATGTGAGTGTTCTTGCGATCTGGAAGCATTCCCTTAACAGTGCCATAGATACTGAAGTAGACAGCTCGGTAGATGACAATACCCTGCACAGGCACGTTAAAGCCTCGGTACAGGCCCTTAATCCCACCCGATTTGCAGATCTTAACCAGGCAGTCATCAAGACCTCTGAATTCCCTTTCAGCTCCAGGTCTACCCACACTGGCTGCTAGAAAGGTATGGGCAAAACCAGGAGGGTACACAAAACATAAGGATGTGGCCCCAGCGGCACTGCCCAATGACAGATTCCCTGCAAAGTCGCGCCAAAACTGGGTCCTCTTGTCCACACCACCCAGGAAGATCTGCTTGTTTTTATCTTTGAAGGTGAAGTTGAGCGCCTGGGTGGGGAATTATCTGATGGCATTGGCCAGGTTACTGCGCCAGAAGGACAGGACTCCCTGCTCCTTGGGAATACGGACCACACAGTCTACAATGCCTTTGTATTGCTTATCTGCAGTGATTTGCTTGCTGGCATGCTGCACCTGCAGCAGCAGCTTGACCCCCTTGATGGGCACTACTGCCATCTTGGGGATGGCCACAGCGACACCACCTGCCAGGAAGTCCTCGGCGAAGGACAGAGTGGTGTGCGTCATGTTGAAAGGAAAGAGGAGGCAGGTGGCTAAGGGATGGGACAGGGCTGGGAACTGGCTTTGACTCCGGGGCTGTGGGGCCTGTCTTGCTTTTTGCAGGTTTCAAAGGAACTAAAGCCCTTCCCTTAAAGTAATGCGTCATTGGTCTAAGTTCATATCTTAACTCTACCACACAAGCTCCGCAACCTCAGGCAAGCTAGCTGACATCTCTGAACCTCAGTTGTTGTTGTTGTTGTTGTTGTTGTTGTTGTTGTTGTTTCTGCATTTTTTTTTAATCTGTAGATGAACATTCGTAACTCACAGGAATGAAGAGTAAATGAAAACATTTAGCAAAAGTCCTGGCAGAGTAAATACTCAATAAATAGCAACTGCTTGAATTTTTACAAAAACCCTCATCTCTTCCTAAATCATTTATTCATTAATTATTTTTACATAAGTCCCTTTGACAAACTTTTCCAAGTTCTGTGCTTTTGCTTTGTGTACACATATCCTGACAGGGACACTGACAGACAGAGGGCATGTGTATATGTTGTTAGACCTGGGCTCACTTTCCCTGCAAAAGCAATGTCTGGAAGATGCCACTCCACCTAGTGCAGTTTGCACAGTGATGCCTACTGTAAGTGAGCCCCAAAGTCTGGAGAGTCAAGCTCTCTCTTCCTCCATGCTCTTTATCTTTTCTCTCCAACAAGCAAGATCATGGTTTCTTTTCACATGGCAATAAATAGAAGCAGAAAGTTTCTCCTTGATGGTTTGCCTCCCATCCCTCTGTCATCTGTGCACAGGCTGCCTGGTTCTCTGCATCTCTCTACGTGGTGTTATCTTGAGACTGTGTGCATAACAGAGAATGGCAAATCAAATCCACATCCCAAAGCCACACTGAGGAGTAAAACAAACTCAGATAAAAGGACATGCCTATTCTGACAAATGAGGAGTGCCAGCCCCATCAGCTAAGGCAAGGCTGAGTGACGCCTTTCTGAAGAAATGTCAGGATTTCATTTTCCAGCTTGCCCCCAGTGCATCTCAGGTTGACATCTTTCATGTATTTTTGACATTTACTCATATGAATAAATGGATTGTTTGATCTTTCTGGATTTCCTTCTCAGTGACCAAGAAAAGAAAAATGTAAATGCATCATTTTAAGCCCTCAAACCACTGGTTGTAACTGCAAGACCGATAAGCAAACTGACTTTTTACCCTCTTCTTTAACAGATTGATATGTTTACCATTTATTATGTCTTATATGTGTAGCCGCAAGCTCCCTGCCCTCAAACCTCGTGCACAGAGCAGTTTCTGAATCTCAGCAATCCTGATATTCAGAGAGGGAGGATTCTTTGTTGTGGAGAGCCATCTGTGCATTGTAGGATGTTTGGCAACTCCGTAGCCTCTACCCACTAGCTGCCAGCACCACCCTCTACTCGCATGTGCCAAACAAAAATATTTCCAAACATTGCCAAACATCCAAAGTGGGGCAAAATTGCCCCTGGCTGAAAACCACTAAACTAGATAAACATGTGGGTAAATACCTATAATACAATGAGAAGGTGGTAAAAGATGAGACGTATCAAGTGCTACAAAAGGAAAAACTTGCTCTGCCAGGAAAAATGAGGAAGACTTCACAGAGAAAACGGCAACTGAGCTAGATTTAGAGCTGTTGTTTTTGAAAATAATTCCTTATTTTGAACTCAAATTAGCCTTCTTACACAACTATTGTCTCTTGGTCTAGGCTTTGGTTAATAGTTGTGTATTAGTTTTAGATAATAGTTGTGTAAAAAGGCAAATATGAGTTCAAAATAAGGAGTTATTCCCAGTCTTGGTTTAGATTTTCTCATTTGATTCTTTGAGGTTAATAAATGCAAAAACCAACACTCTACACAATTATTTCCCAGCTCACACGATACTGTCTGAATTCACTGCTATGGACCCTGGTCTTAAAGGAGAGAAGAATAAGGGGAGAGATAAATGAGTGAGCTTCAGCCACTGTCAATGAAGAGGAGGTCAAAGAAGGGAAAGCAAGCACTAGAAACATATGAACAGTATCCTCTATCTCTAAGCAGAAGCATCCATTTTTACATTAAAAACAAAAGTCTGGACAAGAACTTTCACAGTCTGATATCTTTTTCTACTGTGAAATGAGTCAAAAGTGAGCTGTAACAGTTGAGTTTCTGATATTTCATTAGTTTAGCCTACTGCATTCAACACTTACCCAGACGCCCCATACGTGCAACCACTGCTGTTGACGAGTGTTGTTTCCTTTGTTCTCCAGGTCTTAACTGTTTGCTCCTCTCCAGGTTAAGAAAAGTTCCAGCTGAAACAACAGGTTCTCAGACACTCACTGCTGCAGACCAGTCATGCTAAACAACCACACGCTGTTATTGCCCCATCTCTGCAGAGGTGTGTAGGCACCCAGGAGCCCATTTATTTCTCATTGACTTTTAATGCTGAGAAACATACAAAGTAAGAATGAAGGGACTCGAGAGAAGTAATTCTAGTATGGTAGAGTAAGAACCTCTAAAAATTCATTGCTCCATAAAAGCAATAAGAACACTAGTCAAAAAAAAATAGTTAAAATTAAAATTAACTTTCTTAGAGCTCTACAAATTAACTAAAGGCTTACAAGGATCCAAGAAGCATTTATTCAAGAAAAGTGGCTGAATCTCACTTAGAAAGAGCGAGCTTTGTGGTGTTGTTTGAATTTATCTAGTCTACTCTCCCCAGCTCTGTAATAGCCTTGAAAATAGGCAGCCTTAGAAACTATAAACACCAGCAGCTTAGCAGGCACTGGAGAGGAAAGAACAGGTTTAGAGCTTCCTAAAATGCCATAGAGAATTGCCAGTATTTGACCTATCTGAAAGTTCTCTGGAAAAGCCTCATTCGCATCTAATTAAACTTAAGAACTTCTGCCCAGCAAAAGAAACTATCAACAGAGTAAATAGACAACATAGAGAATGGGAGAAACTATTTACAAACTATGCATCTGACAAAGGTCTAATATCCAATATCTATAAGAAACTTAAACAAATTAACAAGCAAAAAACAACCCCATTAAAAAGTGGGCAAAGAACATGAACAGACACTTTTCAAAAGAAGATTCCATGCAGCCAACAAGCATATGAAGAAACGCTCAATATCACTGATCATTAGAGAAATGCAAATCAAAACCACAATGAGAATTGCTATTACTAAAAAGTCAAAAAATAACAGATGCTGACAAGGCTTCAGAGAAAGGGGAATGCTTATACACTATTGGTGGGAGTGTACATTAACTCAATCATTGTAGAAAGCAGTGGCAATTTCTCAAAGAGCTAAAAATGGAACTACCATTCGACCCAGCAATCCCATTACTGAGTATATACCCAAAGGAATATATATTGTTCTGTCGTAAAGACACATGCATGCATATGTTCAATGCAGAACTATTTACAATAGCAAGGACATGGAATCAACCTAAGTGCCCATCAGTAACAGATTGGATAAAGAAAATGTGGTACATATACGCCATGGAACACTATGAAGCCATAAAAAAGAATGAGATCATGTCTTTTGCAGACACATGAATGGAGCTGGAGGCCATTATTCTCAGCAAACTAATGGAGGAACAGAACACCAAATACCGCATGTTCTAACTTATAAGCGGGAACTAAGTGATGAGAACTCATGGACACAAAGAAGGGAACAATAGACACTGAGGCCTACTTGAGGGTGGAGGGTGGGAGGAGGGAAAAGATCAGAAAAATAATTATTGGGTACTAGGCTTAGTACCTGGGTGACAAAATAATCTGTACAACAAACCCCTGTGACATGAGTTTACCTACATAACAAACCTGCACATGTACCCCTGAGCCTAAAATAACAGTTAAAAAAAGAAATGAAAAGCCCCATTCATAGGGTTTCTCTTTATTTGACCTGACTCAGAGTCACTCAATAAGAAAAAAATCTATTCTCAGGGCATTTGTCAAAAACAGCCACAATTGCTTAACATCAAGCTGCCAGAGGCTGTGAAACTAATTCAGTCAAAAAAAAAAAGAAGATGGCCAAAAACCTTGAAACAAAAATAAAATCTGGGAATAAAATGTCCATAAAGAGCTTTTAAAAGCTACAAGATATTCCTGGGGATCTAGAAGGCTACACACATAGGCAGGGCCAGGCACATTCCCAGGAAATACCTGAGAAGACCCTAACCTTCCACCTCTGGCTGAGTGGGAGGCTCTGAGCAAGAAGGCAGTGAAAGCTAAGGTAGGGTTGCAAACTGTTAGGCGCTGAAAGTGTGCCCCAAAGCATATACAGAAGGGTGGAAGATTGATTGGTCAAAGAATTTAAGAAAATCTTCATTCAGTCCTATAGCTGGCCACTAAGCTAATCAAGCAGAGACTGCAGCACCACATAAAAGTAAACAGAGTATACATAATTAGCTCATGAAATATATTTTTAAAAGAATATTATTTTCAACAAATGGCACAGGGACAACTGGATAGCCAGTCACAGGCAAAAGAAGAAAGTGGACCCTACCTCACTCCGTCTACAAAATTTTACTCTAATTATAAGAGCTAAGCCTACAAAACGCTTGGAAGGTCGTGATGGTTATTTTATTAACAGGCGTCAACTTGGCTGAATTAAAGGATGCCTAGATAGCCAATGAAACATTATTTCCAGGCATGCCCACAAGGGTGTTCCTGAGGGATACTGGCTGAGTGGAGATTGGCTCTCAGTATGAGCAGCACCATCCAATCAGCTGGGGCCCCAGGTAGAACAAACAGGAAGAGGAAAGGTGAATTTGTCTGCTCCCTCTCTTTCTCCCTCTCTCTCTCTTTCTCTCTCTCTCTCTGTCTCTCTTTCTCTCTCTCCCTCCCTTTCTCCCTCTCTCTGTACCCTGTCCTTGAACATCAGAACTCCAGGGTCTCTGGCTCTTGGCCTCTGGGATTCGTACCTGAGGACCCCTGCGTTCTCAGGCCTTTGGCCTCGGACTGAGAGTTACACCACCAGCTTCCCTGGTTCTCCAGCTTGCAGATAGCTTATTGTGGGACTTCTCAGCCTCCAAAATTACATAAGCGAGTTCCCTTAACAAATCCCGTCATGTGTCTATCTATATCTCTATCTATGTATATCCATATTCTGTGTCTCTGGAGAGCCCTAACACAAAGATCATCATTAACAGCCTGCTGCTGACAGAAATAGTGGCAAGCACCTGGCAGATGGAGTCCTGATGTTTAAAGCAGAAGAATTCACCTTTTCCACAGATGATTCAGCTGCACACAGAACAGGAAATATGTGTCCATACAAAAACCTGCACACAAGTGTTCATAGTAGTTTCACTTGTAATAGCCAAAAACAGGAAGCATGCCAAAGGTCCATCAGCAGGTAAATGGATAAACTGTGGTGTATCAATACATTAGAATACTACTCAGCAATAAAATAACTACCTACTAATATATGCAGCAACGTGGATGAATCTCAAAGTAATTCTGCTGAGTAAAAAGAGCCAAACAGAAAAAGCACATACTGGATAATCACAGTTATATAAAACTCTAGAAAATGCAAACTAGTCTATAGAAAACCGTTTGGAAATTTCTTAAAAAGTTAAACACATACCTACCATATAACCCCGCCGTTCCTCTCCGAAAAGTAAAACATATGTTTGCACAAAGATTTGTGTACAACTATTTATAGCAGCTTTATTTATAATAGTCAAAACCTGACAATAGCCCAAATGTCTATCCACAAGGGAATAAACAATCTGTGGTCTATCCATGCAATGGGATACCACTCAGCAATAAACAGGAATGAACACTTGACACACACAGCAATATGGATAAATATCAAAATATTTACACTGAGTAAAAGAAACCAGACAAAAAGGAGTACTTACTGTATAATTCCATTTATTTTAGATTCTAGAAAATACAAACTAATCGATAGTGACAGTTGATCAGCATTTGCGTGAGTTACCATTGCACCTGTATCCTGCTCCACCTGTAGATCCATGAGTTAAATAAATGTCATTGTTCTAAGCCAGTGCATTTTAGGACGTTTGTTAGTTAGCTATAGCAGCTGGAACAGTTCCTTTCCTTCTTCCGCACCTCAGTGGGGCCCCAAATGAAGTGCTGTAGTCAGGTCAGTCCTCCACAAAACCATGAAAGCTAGCACCTTAATACCCTTAGATCCCATCAAAGGGTATTTGAGGCTCCCCGGCTGCCCTAAGCTGCCTCAGTCACGCCTACCCACCCAGGATGCCTGGCCCTCACATCGAAATCCTTTCCCAATGCTCTCCTCCCCACCACTACTTACTGTGTCACTGCACCTTCCCTCCACATTCACCCAGTCAGCCTCACCCAGTCCAGGGCCCAAAGAGAACCCTTTTGACCTGTGGCCACTCCTCCAGAGATGGAAGCCCAGGAGTTCCGTGGCTCATAGTTTAAAGTGTAAGTTTACTTCAGCTCAAGAATTTGGGTACATTTTAAATGGAGCTTTTTGGAAACAAACACCTTATCCCAGAAATGAATTAGAGCTGGGAAATTCTGGAAAAGAAGCAGACAGGTAAGCCTTTCCTCCTGCCTTTGATTGAACCACCTGGTCTCAATAGCAATAACCAGAGAGCAAAATAACTACTTCTATACTTTACATTTTATGATTCCAGCTGTTCTGAATTAGAAAGTTTGCACCATTACTGTTGACCAAATAGGTGTAGATTGCTCTGGTTGATTAAGCATCAATGGGTTTATAAAATAACTGAAAACAGTACAACAGCCAAGTAGCAATTTCACCATCCACAAACTCAGCTTTAGCAGCTCAGTTTTTTGCCAGTAATAGAATTGATGCAGTAATTTTTCTCGTGGTCTAATGGAGTTCATGTAGATCTTAAGAGATGGCTTTCATAAGGAAAGAATGTGGCTTAAGGCACAGGGTACACATTGAGTTCTTTGTAGTTTCTTGACACACTACCATTACCATGGCCTTCTCTATATAACATTCCATGGGCTTTTTGACTGAGCCTCTGCCACTGAGCTTAGAACTTTAAAATAAGTGTTGCAGTGGAAGCAACAGATAACCTACCACCAGAGTGAAAAAGGAAAAGTTAAATTGCCTAGAACTGTTAGTGAGTGTTTCAGGACTTTCTGCACCTTTTTTTTAAATTCATTTTTGCCAAGAATATAAGTCCCTTTCACATATCTCTGACTACATTGGTTGCCATGGTTTTCTAGCTTTTGCTACTTCTGGAAATAAACAACCCATTAGATTTATGTCATGGTTAATTTGTCCCTTTGCACAACACGGCGGTGACTTGTAGCCTGAAAATCAGCACAAGTTATCCTAAGTCTCCCATAGTGAAAAGCTGGCACCAGGATGTTTTAACTATATGTGTGTGTGTGTGTGTGTGTGTGTGTGTATACATACACAATATGTTATATTATATTATATATTATAATATGAATTCTAGTTAAGAAGCTGACTTCATGAAAAGATAGGTATTATTTCTAATTAGTATGTCAATTGTACATTCTTCTGGAATTGCTAAATACAGTTTATTTTATTAATCCTTCATACATTTCCAATGTTATCTGTGTATGAATCCCTTTTTTCACAGAGAATGTAAAAATAAAAATTTGCCTAAATTGTTCCCAAATACCACAAATTCCAAAGTGATAGACCGACCCCAAATGACTGAGGATTTTGAAAACCCACTTGAAATTGGCAAAATTATCCAGGTGTTCTCTTTGGAAGCATATCAACTCTTTCAAGTCACTGAGAACCAGTCTAAAATCTGGAAGGTATGAGTCTCCCCAAATACCTCAGGCCTACCCCAGTTTAACCTCTAATGTCAGCCTCACCCGGTCCAGGGCCCAAAGAGAACCCAATCTGAAAGAATATAAATAGCTTCATAACTACTTGCAAAAAAGGAAGTTGGGAAACAGTTTATAATCTCCTAAAGGGCTGGGTCCTATTTTCTATGTAAATTGTCTTACAAACTTCTGAATAAAGGCCCTATTCCCTTTCAATGTCATGGAGAACTGCTGCACAAAAATCTTCATGCTGGGACCTTCTCATCCACACCCCCACTCCCACCCCATCCCACCACCACCACCACCACCACCATCTTTAACTCACGTGTACCCCTGCAGAGGGCAGAGGTTCTGCTTATTCATCTTTGTATCATCAGCACCTACCACAGAGCCTGGGCATACAAAGCTTTCAAATGTGTTGAAATAAATGGAATTTTTTAATGTGTTGAATGAGTCATAGCTACATACCATCCTTAGTTTGCCTGTGACTAGTAATCGTAAAGAGAAGTTTAAAAGGTCTAATTAGGTTAGGAGCAAAGGAGTTAGTTTAAACTTTTTGAGTTCTATTCCATTTTGTATGAGGAGGGATACTTATGGAGGAAATCACATTCCCAACATAAATTGTGATTAAAAACAATTCTTTCTCCCAGCACTTTGGGAGGCCAAGGTGGGCAAATCACGAGGTCAGGAGATCGAGACCATCCTGGCCAACATGGTGAAACCCCATCTCTACTAAAAATACAAAAATTAGCTGGGCATGGTGGCGCACACCTGTAATCCTAACTACTTGGGAGGCTGAGGCAGGAGAATCGCTTGAACCTGGGAGGCAGAGGTTGCAGTGAGCCGAGATCACGCCACTGTGCTCCAGCCTGGCGACAGAGCGAGACTCTGTCTACAACAAAACAAAACAAAAAAAAAACTTGCAGGATTTGTAACTGGAAAGCAAGTTGAACCTAGAAACAAGGACTTAAAAGAAAGAGACAGCGAAAAGAGAGAAGAAAGAAACTCATAGATGACAGCAATATCAATTCCTGGTGACTCTCAAGAGCTGATTCAGCTGTCATTCTTCTGACCAACTGAGCATAAACCAGTAAGTTCAGCTAGCAAAAAATAGAGGAAAAAGAGGAGTATGAAAATTCACTTTTCCTAAAGGATATGCATGGGCCTGCAATCAGAACAACTTGAATGTAGCTAAGGAAAGATATTTGAGGGAATAGGTCAATGTGCTCAGCCCAGGCTAAGCCTAGTCAGTCTGATGGAAAAAGGGAGAGAACTTGCGAGGAGTGTCGTCAAGAAGCAGAACCTTCAGAAAGGTCACCTGCATCGAGGCCACTGGCCGATCCAGGTTGCCCTGAAAGGTTAAGACCACACATTAAGATTAGCTGCCTTCCCTGTTGGCTTCAGGACATAGACTTTATTTCCAGTGTGCCCTGAATTATTCTTTGATTCAACATTCAACAGGCCCATGTGCAAAACCACTACCTGAGAGATGCAAGGAAAACTAAGGATTTCCAGAGCCTGCAGAGATCCTCTGGAGATGCACACAAGTAGCAACAACACAAAGTCCAATGGGGAGGCGTCGTAAGAGGGAGAAAAATGAAGTTCTGCTTGACAAGAGACCTATTAATAACTATCTTCTAACTTGACTTTTATAATTCATAAGTGAATTGTCACTTATGACTTTCTAAATAGATATGCACAGTAGAAGGGGATTATGGGGTGTTGCTCAGGCTGGTCCCCCTACTTGAAACACGAGTCTCTCCTTTCTCCTTGTTACCTTCACTTTGTCTTCAGGCCTTGATTCACAAGTCAGTTTCTCCAGAATGTCTTCCTTGATCCCGTCAAGGACCCTGCTGCGTGCCCTACGTGGGACTTTCCTTATCAGAGCACTTACTACATTGTATCCCAATTGTTTGCTTAATTTTCTGTTCCTATAATTAGATTAAATTCCATGAAAGCAGAACTGCACTTGGCTGGGTCACCTGAATCTCTGCTCCAGGTTTGGTGCATAGCAGGCACACAGAATGTTTTATGTGGATGTATCAATCAATTAACTCATGACACATTTAAAGGGCCTCAGCAACAGTCAAGGTGGAATAACACTGAGTGGCCATACTGCTCATCAATCTAACTGAACATGAAAATAGATTAATTCAAATTTCCCACACCAAATATATAACTCGATGCAAAAGGCCCTGTCCCTCACATATCCAAAGGGGTTCACTGGTAAGGGCAATAATTCATAGAAGAAATGTAAGTAGAGAGATCATTTGAAACCCCAAATTATTAAACATTTTTTATTCCTACCTTTAGTTTCTTCACCACAATACCTTTTAACAGAGTCACTAACAAAAAAGGAAGGGAAATCATGCACTGACTTTCCTCTCCTCCCTCATCTGCCTTCTGCCTTCTGGAAGCCTTCAGATGAGCTGGCAATAGCCGGAAGAATGAAGAATAAAGGGTGTGAATAACCGCTGCGCTTTAGCTTTCAGTTGTCACTTTCTGACAAAGGATCAGAACCTTGCCTAAGGCTGGAACAACCTGGGGAGCCTGCATTCAAGCTCTGTATTCAGGAAATAGTCAGCATTCTGCATCCCAGTCCCGAAGGCCCCCTGCTCAGGAAGCTTCCTCCCACAGGCTGCCTCTCCACCTAAGAACCGGGATACCCTGGGACATTAGGTCCAACATCCATCGGCATCACAGGTATTGTCGACACTTGGACAGCCACTGAACATGCCTCTGAGTAGCAATGTTGCCACTGAGGGGGTGGGGTGGCGGGGAGAAAACCAGTGCAGCACTTTTCAATGGAAATGCTCTCGTTTGATCTCTCGTATCCGTGAAGGTTGCTTTTTCTGCAAACCTGTCACTGCATGTGATGCCTCTATTACACACACAGCCTCTGGCAACATGGACAAGGCTAAATCCCTGCCCAAAATCTAAATGTGCCAAAGCAGATCAAAATATGAGGTAGTGCTTAAGTTGATATGGACAGCAATTCACAGGCACTGACATCTAAATTCTTTCTTTGTTTCTATCAATTTCCAACCGGACTGTGGCAACCTAACTGGATACCCCATCACTACCCTCCTCCTTCTCAAACCCCATCTTCATTCCTGCTCCTTAAAACCTTAAAACTACCCAGATCCCAGTACATCCTACAATGCTGATCATTGGAATCTAGCAGAGAGGCAATGGAAACACAACATGACATTTCCTGTTTCCAAACAGAGCCCAGGGAAAGCACCGCTCCACTGACAAATGCTTGCTTTCAGGCACTCCCAGCTACCCGCAGGTGGTTCATATGCATACCCAGTTGGAGAGGGACTCTTTCCAGTCTAGACCAGCTGCTCCACTAAGCCAGCCTCTGGTTGCCTCAGCTAAAAATGCATCATCATTTCTACGATGATGCCCACAGATTAATAAACCATATGCAAAAAGACGGCGCTCCAAATAATTAAGCTTCCTGTTGCAGATCTTGTAAAGTCATGACAGATCCAGGTGTGCCTGAAATTCTGGCTCCTTTATTCAGCACACTTACGAGCAAATAAAGTCTTTTGTTATAAACGTCAGGTGCTTTTCTTAAAGCACAGTGACAAACCAGGATAGAATAACTTCCTTTGGCCTTTCACCCAGAATGCAAGCCCTCCTCTCTGGGCAGGAAGGCACCAGTAGGATGACTATCAAAGCCCCCACCTAGAATAAATCTACATTTACAGAGGGGTGAGAACAATAACTGATGTTGAATCTTGTCGCCTCTACATTTTGGGAGGTTTGAGAAAGAGGACAGAAGATGGACCTTGTTGGGACTGATTCTTTCAGCTTTTTAAAGAATAATGTGTTTCTTATTACAAATTTGGCTTATGTTCACTGTCAAAATACAGACAAGCATAGGAAAGAAAATAAAGTAGCACTGATTCACTTTCCCAAAGTAATCACTGTTAAGATTTTAGTGCAATTCCTCCTTTCCCAGTGCGTGTGTGTTGTGTTGTGTGTTTTAGATTATGAGAATGAATTTGTAACTGGTATTTTTACTTAATAAAAACTACTATATTAATAATATTTTGTACATTTTTTTTTTTTGAGATGGAGTCTTGCTCCATCACCCAGACTGGAGTGCAATGGCGTGATCTCGGCTCACTGCAGCCTCCACCCCCCAGGTTCAAGCAATTCTCCTGCTTCAGCCTCCCGAGTACCTGGGACTACAGGCGCACGTCACCACGCCTGGCTAATTTTTTGTGTGTATTTTTAGGAGAGACGAGGTTTCACCATGTTAGCCAGGATGGTCTTGATCTCCTGACCTCGTGATCTGCCCGCCTCGGCCTCCCAAAGTGCTGGGATTACAGGCGTGAGCCACCGTGCCTGGTCATTTTGCACATTTTTTAAAGATAACGTGTGGGTGCAAAAAAATAACGCTAACATTTATTGAGCCAGCAACCTTGCTGTATTATCTCTCTTACTCTTCACAATAACTCTCTGAGTTAGATACTATTAGATTTCACCATATTATAAGTGAGGAAACAAAGACCTAAGATCAGCTAAATGATGCCTCTCTTCTGCTTCTTGTCTTTTCCTTCTCCCCTACACCATCCTCCTGCCAAGCAGAAAAGACACAGCTCTAGAGGTACCTTCTCAAATCTCCACAAACCAGGCTAACTGTGGCCCTGTGAAAACAGTCCCCAGGCAGCTCTCAGGACCAGCTCTACAGAGCAGAGCAAATGTGCCCATACCACAGCCTTCCGGTTCCCAGCAACAGCTCCACGTTGCTACCCTGCTACACCCAGTGCTGGGCCTGGACTAGTTTTGTATTAATGTGGAAGACACGGCACCGTTTTCTATGCAGTGCTTACTGTGCATCATTTTTAAGTAATGGTGCATGGCTACTATCTCAGTCTTGCTAAGACAAAAAAATCACATTCACCATATCATCTCTTTATTTGGAGGTGTTTAATTTTGTTCTTTCCTGCCCTCTGTCTCTTGTCTGAAATTATTTTTCTCCCGTTTCTCATCTCTCTTATTCTATCTTCATTTCAGCTTGTCTTTGTGAGACACTGTTTGTTCTCCCTTCTTCTTTGGTTCTCTTTGTTCACTGCACCTCTTTCCCATCTCACCCTGTTCCTCCCCCCTGCTCCCACAAACCAACGAATGCTTTCTCAGCTTCATTTTCTGTAGACATCACCCTGCTATAACAGGTCCTCTGCTTTTTCCCTCGATCTAACGTACTCATTTAAAGTCACTCCTGGTATATGGAGGAGCCAATGACACCATTAACTGACAAATCTCTACTCCATATAATGAAGGATGATGGAAAATTATCCCATCTGGAAGAAACTGCCAGCTATTGCCATACCCAATCACGCATTCCCTTGGCCATGTGAAAGTCATCCCCCTGACTTTCAATCTGCATCCTTCCTCGATGACTTCCAGGTCTCATCTGTTCCCAATGCTGCCAAGACCAATGTGATATTGTTGTGCTAAAACGCCTTTCCTAGAGCCCCTCTGTTAGCTTGTTGCTTCACAACTTGGATTATACCCCACAATTGTAAATACAAGTAATATGTGCAAAAACGTTACAGTTATTCTACAGGTACCGTCTGGAGTCAGCTCTGCTTAGCTTTCTGACAAAGATCAAGGTACTCCTAAGACATTTCACTGCAGGCCAATCTGCTATGCCTAGAAACCAGGCTGCCTTATTTCACTTGTCACCAATAACTGAGGTTTTGCCAGGAAGCAGAGGTTGCAGTGAGCCGAGATCGTGCCATTGCACTCCATCCTGGGCAAAAACAGCAAAAGCAAAACTCCATCTCAAAATAAACAAATAAATAAATAACTGAGGTTTAGAACTCAGGGCATTGCCAGCATTTTAGAGTGAGATGGGGTGGTCTGAAATGCAATTCCTTTTGCTTTCTGGGCTGACTCTCCAGCAAGGCTTTAGGGAGCACTTGCTTTTCAGTTTGATTATACTGCCAGTATCTCCAACTTCAGCTGTCTCTCCCCTGACCCCCAATTTTCACACACAAATGCTCTCACACACAAACACACATTCATGCATATGCACACATAAAAAATGTAGGCCCAGGATTCCAAAGATTTTCCAAATGTATTCACTGATAGAAACAAAGCACTGTTTATAATAGGTCTTTTTAAAAAAAAAATTGCCACAATAGAAAATAAGAGAAGAGAAGGGAGGACTGAACAGCCCCCATGAGACTAGTCTTCACATGCTTGCTGCTTTAGGGTTCTGAGTTGTTGGCAGCATCGCCTGAAAATGATGAATGATCCGAGATTACGTGTTGTGGCTACCCATGGAATTTGCTCTCTAGAAGTATATCCAATCCTGGCCTCTTTTCTGATGGTAACTTTGGGCAGGACAGTGTGGCAATGGGCCATGAAGGTCCCATTTGAATAATATAAGTTCAAAATCGTGTTGTTGCTTTATCTCAACATACAGTCTCTAAGTTGAGGCTAAATGATAGTGGCATAACTCTGCTTTGCACTGAGCTAAGAAAGAATGTTGCATGATTTTCTCAAGGATGATAGAAGCGTGGAAAATATGTCAGGATACAAATATCTCACCTAAGACTGGGTGCACAGGGTTAAGACAGAGTCTATGGAGAAATCAGAAAAATAATTGATTTGGGAAAATCTCAAGCAGGTAGGAGTAAAAATCTCAAGCAAGGTTTTTAAATAGCTATTGCCAGCTATAGAAATAGGTGAACTATAATTCTTCTGAATGTCGGTTTCCTAAAACAGCAGAGATAAAAATATTTCTAAAATCCTTATACAGAGAAAGTCACTCAAATGAATACTTCTTAAGGGAGTCGATGCATTGAGAGGAAGCAGTTGCTGACTAAAAGCCACATAATACACAAAGGTTGCATCCTGACAAGATACTTGTTAAGTGAATCCATTTGCGGCTCCAATATTCAGGGTCAGTAATTTCTCAGAAAAAGGTTAATGGAAACAAAACAGAATTCAGGGCACAGTTTCTCAACCAGTGTGCAGAAATATAGGCAAAAATACACCCTTAGCATGTCCTCAGGCTTTAAAATGCAAAATTACTGCAACATTCTTTTTGGTAGAGTTTGCAATCAATACAATGGAGGACAAAGGGAGGTTAGATGGTGTGGGTGTGGGGAAGGTGCACATTTGTGTGTGTGGTTGGGCAGATGGACTCAATGACCTCTGCCACTTCCAGCCTGAATTTGCAATGATTCCAGGTTTGAAGGCAAAGAATATGGATGTGAATAAACCAAGTGGTGGCTGGATAGAGCTGGAGAAATGTTCTCAGATAAACCTCCAGCCCCAGAAGCGGCTATGAGAAATTTACACGTGTGTCACTGACTCACTAGAATTAGAGAAAATTGATCAAGAATGAAGCCATAAAAAGTGATGGCTGTGGTCAGATCTTCCTTCTCGTAAAGAGAGGGAAACTCGCTCTGGGCAGCAGTATTCTAGAAAGGTCGACACACTGGGAGCCTGGTTTGGGTTTCAGGGTCTAGGGCAGCCATGTTCTCTGGAACATCAGAGACAGTGAGGATCCCAACAAAGCATGAAAAGGACTAAGCAAGAAAAGATGACAAGAGAGAGCCTAAATTCACCAACAAGACAAAGGAGACTTGGAGGTCTGGAACAGGAGGAAGGAGTGAATATGAGGCTGAAGAGAATCCTACTAGAGGGGGATGGCAAGGCGAGCCCAGTTTAAATGACTCGAAAAATACACCACGTATGTAAGAGGCCACACAGATATCCAAGAGCAGCCACAGGAGGTATCATGTGTCCTTCATCCAAGGGTAGTAGATGGTTCAGGCTGGTCATGGACGGCTTTCGTCAAGGCTTCACAACTACAAAGCTCAGGCTAAGTGTTCTGCATGCAACATGTTATTTAATCTTCACAGCAACCTTCCATCTTTATCAAATCCTCAGTTAGAAAAATAGCATTTATGGAGAATTGATGGATTCTAAATTGTACCCTTCAATTAAACTAGACAATCAGAAAGCTACACTCCAAGAAAGTGTTTTGGGATGCATAGTGCTCACTCTGCCCCTTCCACCTTAAACTCTTCTGACAGAATAGCATTGCGGTGTTACCTATCAGCTGACACTGTAGGAAGCAGTCACGTGAAAAGTATCATTGTGTGTGATGTAAGGAAATTACTTATGACCTTACACAATATCTCCTTCATAAGTTCCTAAAGGATATAATTCCTAGTCTTCATACTATATGGTACCTTTCCTAACACCTGGCTTGTGTTTCTGTTATGGACATTGGGTTATGCAACTGGTCCTGTTTCTCTACTTCCATTGACTGCTGGGAAGCTCCAGGCCAGATTTGTACCCCAACTTCATCCCATTCTTTTTTCTCTACTGTTTTAAATTTAAGCATGTTTTGTCTTTTTTATCTTATAAAGTTTTGTACATTATTTTAAACACTTTTTGTACAGGCCATGTATAAATACAGAGATAAATACAAATGTACATTATCTAAAAGTGCTATGGCCAAATTTCAAAAACAGTACAGGCAGTAAGAGTTTCATGTACACTTAATTGAAATTAGTGAAATTCTTGTCCCTTGTTAACATTATGTCTTGTTAAAATTTATAAGTAACCCAGTTTTCCTGCTTCACATTTTTATTAAGGAAATTCATTTTCAACTTGCCAGAAACCTGAATTTCTTTATTCCTCATAAGAGAAGGCAAGCCTTCTGATTTATGTGGAACAACTTCTCCATCTATTGGCACAATTTAATATTGCAAATAATAAATATCTTGAAATCTTGTTACTCTATGGAGAAGTTTTTCCCCCATTACACCTCTCAAAAAGTTTCCACTGTAATAATTAAATATATCTCCCTTGCATTAATCCCTTTGCCTTCAGGATTTAATAAACTTATAGATATTAAATTCATGCATATCACCAGGAAGTTTCCAGAAGCTTCCTGGATCATCATCTCCACCTCCCAAGGGAAGCCAGGCCAAATTTTCCAAAATAAGATGTAAAGGCATGAAACAATATTGTGCAAATATTTAATCTAAAACAGCTTAGAATATGATAATCATTTTAAATCATGTGTAAGGGCTGAGTGAATTATTAGAAACACCAACATTTCAATCCTCACTTTGGAATAGCTTACAAGTAACATATGAATATACTAAAGGGCCAATCAATTTTATGAGTATGTATTCGACTAACACTGGAAATTGCGACTGAACCAGTCTTGCCATTCCTCACTCAACAACAAATCTCTACCTTCGAGGAACTAATTCTCTTCCTCTGACAAGGTAATCCTACCTTCTCTTAAAGAAAACACATCATCCTTGAAATCTTTCAAACCATAAAATGTTCTCAAAATCTCCATGATGTTCCAATTTCTATATGACTTTACACATCCATAGTAAATTCACTAATATGTACACCTCTTGTGTTATTACCCTGACCTGCACTTAAAACCCAACTCAAGTTACCTTTACCTTCATGACTTCATGTGTAAATGAAAATAACAGTAATTCTTTTGTAGGATTGTGGTGAGGATTAAATAAGGTAATATTTTTTAAAGTACCTAGCACTTTGTAGACAATAAATGGCAGATTTTAATAGTAATTGTAGTTGTAAAAAGAAGAAAAGGCTTTGTCATACTTCCCTATAAGTACCTTGAACTCTCAGTCCTTCTCATATGGAATGTCTGTTCTGAAGAAACAATTGAAAAGGACCTGAAAGCAGGGAGGTTCACAAACAGCAAGAAATAATAAGGATCTTGATGAAGACTATGAAGCTTCCAACAGGAAGAGGAAGCAAATATAAGGAGCAGATCCCCTCTTCCTCATCCAGTCTCCCAGTCTCCCTCTAGCGTCCCCCACTGGGGGAGACTTGCAAGGAGCAGCCAGCGAAGCAGAAAAGAAAAGCGCTAAGTCCCAGCGCTGCAACACAAGGCAGAGGGTAGAAGGACCGCCTTGGAGCTGAGCAATAACAGCTTTTCACACTGAACGGAAGGACCAGTAAAAAGTTCCTGGAGTTTGGTTTTGGGTCTCGCAAGGAAGGAAGCTTAGAAGTCACCACTGTCTCCTAAAGAGTAAAAAAGCTAACAACTCTTCTTAGGTCTGTCAGAGAAATGAAGTCACAGGGCCCACCATTGCCCCAAAAATTGGAGGGACAGGCAGGAAGATACAGAGAATCATATGTCACTAGAGCAGAAACCTGCCAGCTGCAATCTCCATGGGAAGCAGTGTCAGGGCAGGAAACCTGAACTGGAATTGATGAATTGCTGGAGGCTCAGTTTGGGCAAGTCTGAGAGTTAAAAACTTCAGTGGAAACCAGACAAGGGATGTCGCATACTTTTATGGGTTTTACCTCCAAGAGCCTTGCCAGATCTTCACAGTAAATATGGGAGAAAAATCTCCTCTTGCTTCCTGCAGGAGGAGGGAGAAAGTCACCACTTGAAATAGACCAGAGCATCTGTTCTTAGCAAAGCCTGCCTTCAGAAGAAACTGTTATACCACAGCCTGACCTGCTGTGGGTCTATCAGCACCTAATCTACTTGGGGAAACGAAATGCCAAACTCCAGCACCCTCTAGTTATATATATATATATTAGTATTAACTTACATGATCACGAGATCCCCACAATAGGCTGTCTGCAAGCTTGAGGAGCAGGGACAGCCAGTCTGAGTCTCAAAACTGAAGAACTTGGAGTCCGATGTTTGAGGGCAGGAAGCATCCAGTACAGGAGAAAGATGTAGGCCAGGAGGCTAGGCCAGTCTCACGTTTTCATGTTTTTCTGCCTGCTTTATATTCGCTGGCAGCTAATTAGATTGTGCCTACCAGATTAAAGGTGAATCTGCCTTCCCCAGTGCACTGACTAAAATGTTCATCTCTTTTGGCAATACCCTCACAGACATGCCCAGGATCAATACTTTGTATCCTTCAATCCAATCAAGTTGACACTCAGTATTAACCACCACAAGTTCACCCCTTGTCAACTTGAACCCATAGACATCTCCTGAGATCATACATAATCTTCAAATAAAGATAATAATAAGTTTATAATTACGCCTACTGTAATACAACTATCCTTCGTACAACCAGAAATGCACCAATCCCCAAACCAAATACTATTACATAAAGTTAGCAATATTTAAATGCTGATATGAAGTCAATAAATCTTACGTCACATATAAAGGAAAAGGAAATAAAATAAAGATATTTTCTTAGTACAAGTGTATACATGCACAAACATGTTTTTAGCAAAAGGAGGAAATACTCATGACAATTGCAGTCGCCATTTTTGCAGCTGGTCACGTGGTCGTAACTGGTATTGATGACTACCTTCTTCTACTACTCATTCTGTATTCCCTTTGTCTTCAGCAACCACCTCGCAGGTTGTGGTTTTTTTCCTGGTGGAGTGACCCAAACCTTCATTCCTGAAGGATCTGAGCCATTTGTAGTCCTGGCTGGACTGGGCTGATGTAGTTTCCCAGTGACCTTAATCACAGGGCATGGTAATACTAAGAGATGTCATAATGGATCTCCTGTATTCCATGCATACTTTTTTACCTCCGTTGTGGAGTGGTAGACTGATTTCATCTTGATAGTCCAGGTCAATCACCCCAGCCAACACTATAACTCCCTTCTTAGCTTGTTGACTTAGGAGGTGTCCAAAGTGTCCAGGTGGCAATCTTAACTTCCAGTTTAATTGAATCGTTGTTGTGTCTCCTGGTGGCAGTGTTCCTCCCTCTCAAACTAAGACTTCTAGGCCTGCAGAACATAATGCCATGGGAACAGAAAGCAAAATTTTTGCTAGTGGATCACTAGGGGTGACGGTGAGTGGTGCCAATTCCACTTCCACTTCCACCCCTTGATTCCTGGACCCATGAAACCTGGCTATGAGAGAAGCAATACTATATATTGGACGCTGATTCAGAGCATACATGGCCTTCTGGAGAACTTTGTCCCCACCCTGCAAAGTATTGTCACCTAGTTGGCATTGTAATTGTGACTTCAAAAGGCCATTCCACCATTCTATCAATTCAGCTGCTTCAAGATGATGGAGAACATGGTAAGACCAGTGAATTCTATGAGCATGAGCCCACTGCCATACTTCTTTAGCCTTAAAGTGAGTGCCTTGGTGAGAGACAATGCTGTGAAATACCATGCTGGTGGATAAGGCATTCCGTAAGTCCACGGATGGTAGTTTTGGCAGAAGCATTGCATGCAGGATAGGCAAACCCATATCTGGAGTAAGTGTCTATTCCATTGAGGACAAATCTCTGCCCTTTCTATGGTAGAAGAGGTCCAACATAATCAACCTGCCACCAGGTAGCCGGCTGATCACCCTGAGGAATGGTGTCATATCGAGGGCTCAGTGTTGACCTCCCTGGCCGGCCAATTGGGCCGGAGTGGCTGTAGCCAGGTCAGCCTTAGTGAGCGGAAGTCCATGTTGCTGAGCTCATATGTAACCTCCATCCCTACCACCATGGCCACTTTGCTCATGGGCCCATTGGGCGATGACAGAGGTGGCTGGGGAAAGAAGCTGAGTGGTGTCCACAGAACAGGTCATCCTATCCACTTGATTATTAAACTCCTCCTCTGCTGAGGTCACCCGGTGGTGAGCACTCACATGGGATACAAATATCTTCACGGTTTTTGACCACTCAGAGAGGTCCATCCACATACCTCTTCCCCAAATTTCCTTGTCACCAATTTTCCAATCATGCTTCTTCCAAGTCCCTGACCATCCAGCCAAACCATTGGCTACAGCCCGGTGAAAATTTAAACTGATAAAAGTTTTCTGGAGGGCAATTCGAATAGCTAAAAACCAGGGGCTATCAGTGGTTAAATAAAGACAATGCAATAATACTAAAATCATGTTTTTAATTAACTTTCGGTGACCTGAGAAAAGTTTTTGATGTTATATTTTGAAAATGCAACATATAAAACTACCAACTGTGTGTTCCCCACTTACTGAGCTAGGACAGAGACTGATAGAACTAAATTTATACAGTGATACATCACCCATGGGTGGTAGGACTATGGGTAGTTTTCAGTGGTGGATGTGTATGTGTGCACGTGTGTATTTTCAAAGTTTTTGCAGTGAACATGTTTTACTTTAAAATGATAATGAATGTGATGTATAGAACTGTTCTTAATTTCACCTCTTTAAAAATCACTTTTATATTTCACAACACAACGACAAATATTTCCTTCAAGAATACCTCATTTTGCTTCTCCAAAAGTTGCAAAACATCTTAGATAATGAGCAGTTTATTTGCAGTAATAATGTATTGGCTCTACTTGGGGAACTAGCTCCCATAACTTTTCCCTGTGGCAACACAAAAATGTCATACACAGAGGCATTATGGTGTTTATGCTAACTATGGCATTTTACACACCAGGGCTCATTATTATTCTCATTAATTTTGTGATTGTTAATAGCACGGCTATTAATATGATGACTTAACCTTTACAGATTTCAATCAAACATTTCTAAACTCAATAGAGAATATGTCTAGAATATAAGGAGATGTGTCTCTGAGTGGTGTTCCCCAGCAGGGAGCATATTTTCATATTCAACATATTTTAACTACTGTGATGCCTAGCTAATATTTTATTTATATTAGAGTAATATAAATAATTATTTATATTAGAGTAATATAAATAATTATTTATATTAGAGTAATATAAATAATTATTTATATTAGAGTAATATAAATAATTATTATTTATATTAGAGTAATATAAATAATTATTTATATTATTATATATCCCATGATCCAGCAATCCCACTACTATATATCTAAAGGAAATGAAATCAGGATCTCAAAGATATATCTACACCTATTCATTCATTGCAACATTATTCACAATAGCCAAGATAAAGAATCAACTTAATCAATTCTTTAGAATTCTAATATAAATAAAAATTAGAAAAGTAAATGTTTTCTAAAAAGGATATCAGATTCAGGAAACTAGAGATAAGAAACAATTACTTCATTAGTAAAGGTATAAAAATTTGAAATGACAAACCAACTTTTGTAAAAAATATTTATGAATGTCAAAAATAAAATGAAAACCTATGGGGGTAGTTTCTACATGTTGATTTTTGTATAGTTAATATTAAAACAAGCAAAGAATAGGAACTTTTTAACAAGGAGCCTCATTTTATACCAAAAGCTGTTCTAGGCTTAAATCTGAGTGAAACAAACTATAAAATTCAAAAAGATAAAAATACAGAAGTTTCTCTACTTTAATTGTTGGGAACAGAGCAAGGCTCCCCCGAAAGTTTATCACTGTTGCTAACAGATGGTTTAAGCTACCTTGCACCATCATTTATCCTTGGTCATAGAGTTGTTCATTAGCCTGTGTCGGCTGTATTTCTGTATAGTTGTGAAGTGTTTTACAAGCATTATTAATGCCAATAGATGATAAGCATAAAAGCAGTGAGTGCTATTATAATTTCTATCTTTTTCTATTCTGTGGAACTGTTTACAAGGCATGATAAATAACTGTTGTTTAAAGGAAACATCTAATGGCAAAAATCTAACTGCTTAACAAAACATTCTGTTGCTAAGGATGTAGTGAAACAGGCACTCCCGCACTTGGTGATCGGCATGCATGATTATACCACCACATCATGGAGAAAAGAAAATCTTCGTACACTGCTGGTGGGAATGTAAATCAGTATAGCCATTATGGAAAATGGTATGATGGTTTCTCAAAAAACCAAAAATAGAACTACCCCATGATCCAGCAATCCCACTACTATATATCCGAAGGAAATGAAATCATATCAAAGAGATATCTACACCCCTTCATTCATTGCAACATTATTCACAATAGCCAAGATAAAGAATCAACTTAAGTGCTCATCAATGGAAAAATGGATAAAGAAAATGTGGTATATATACACCACGGAATACTATTCAGTCTTAAAAAAAGAAGAAAATGCTGTCACTTGAAACAACATGGATAAACCTTGAGGATATTACATTAAGTGAAATAAGCCAGGCACAGAAAGATAAATGCTGCATGATCTCAGTTATATGTGCAATCCAAAAAAGTTGAACTATTGGAAAGAGAGTATAATGATGGCTACCAGGGGGCTGGGAAGATATTGGTCAAAGGATGCCAAATTTCAGTTAGAAAGAATAAGTTCAAGAGACCTGTTACACATCATGGTGACTACAGGTAATAACAATATATTGTACTCTGAAAATTTCTAAGAGAGTGACATTAAACATTCTTACCACAAAAAAAGTATGTATAGTAATGCCTAAATAGCTTGATTTAGCCATTCCACAATGTATACATATATGAAAACATAATTTGTACACCATAAATTTATACAATTTTTACTTGTCACTTAAAAAAAATAATGCTACCACACCCCTGGAGAACATATCCATGGAGATTATTAAATTGCTCCTCTCAGTTCCAAATCCATCCTTTTATACTCTGCTTTTGATGCAAGGACCAGGACTCTCAAACTATCTTTCTGCTTTGTCACATGGCTCTAGGTTAGGCTCCTTCAATAGAAGAACCAGAAGGAGGCTGAGAGGCTAGAGGAAGACAAAGGGACCTGCTCCTCCCACTCTGTTTCCTTTGGACTTCATGTCTGCTTACAATTTCCATGAGTGAGCCCTGCAATGCTTTTCACCCTGACAGCAGCAATATCTGCCGACAGCAGATACTCAAAACAATATCCAGTTTTTAGTTTTTCTTACACTTGTAAACCCATATCCCCCACAGAGACATTAGTATCAGTTGGCCACCCTTCTTCTTCAAGGTCTGGGTCCCAAGTGCACAGGGCTCCCCATGTCAATCTCAGATGTGAACAGAATAGAGAACCCAGAAATAAAGCCAAATACTTAAAGCCAACTGATTTTGATAAAGCAAACAAAAACATACAGTAGGGAAAGGACACCCGACTCAACAAATGGTGCAGGGATAATTGGCAAGCCACATGTAAAAGAATGAAACTGGATCCTCATCTCTCACCTTATACAAAAATCAATTCGAGATGGATCAAAGACTTAAATTTAAGACCTGAAACCATGAAAATTCTAGAAGATAACGTCAGACAAACCCTTCCAGACATTGGCTTAGGCAAAGACTTCATGAACAAGAACCCAAAAGCAAAAGTAACAAAAACAAAAATAAATAGGCTGGGCATGGTGGCTCATGCCTGTAATCCTAGCATTTTGGGAAGCTGAGGCAGGCAGATCACTTGAGGTCAGGAGTTCGAGACCAGCCTGACCAACATGGTGAAACCCTGTCTCTTAGTAGAGAATACAAAAAATTAGCCAGGCATGGTGGCACACATCTGTAATCTCAGCTACTTGAGAGGCTGAGGCAGGAGAATCGCTTGAACCCAGGAGGCGGAGGTTGCAGTGAGACAAGATCGCACCACTGCACTCCAGCCTGGGGGATAGAGAGAGACTCCATCTCAAAAAATAAAATAAAATAAATAGGTGGGACTTAAACTAAAAAATCTCTGCACAACAAAAGAAATAATCAGCAGATTAATAGACAACCCACAGAGTGGGAGAAAATCTTCACAATCTATACGTCTGACAAAGGACTAATATCCAGAATCTACAAAGAACTCAAACAAATCAACAAGAAAAAAACAAACAATCCCATTTAAAAAGTAGGCAAAATGCATGAATAGACAATTCTCAAAAGAAGATATACAAACGGCCACAAGCGTATAGAAAAATGCTCAACATCACTAATGATCAGAGAAATGCAAATCAGAATCACAATGTGATACCACCTCACTCCTGCAAGAATGGACGTAATCAAAAATCGAAAAATAATAGATGTTGGCATGGATGTGGTGAAAAGGGAATACTTTCACACTGTTGGTGGGTATGTAAACTAGTACAACCACTATGGTAAACAGTGTGGGAATTCTTTAAAGAACTAAAAGTAGATCTACCGTTTGATCCAGCAGTGCTACTACTAGGTATCTACCCAGAGGAAAATAAGTCATTGGTAGAGTGCAGTGGCTCACACCTGTAATCCTAGCACTTTGGGAGGCCGAGGCAGGCGGATCACTTGAGGTCAGGAGTTCAAAACCAGCCTGGCCAATGTGGTGAAACCCTGTCTCTGTCTCTAATAAAAATACAAAAATTAGCCAGGCATGGTAGTGCGTGCCTGTAATCCCAGCTACTTGGGAGGCTGAGGCAGGAGAATCTCTTCAATCCAGGAGCCAGAGGTTGCAGTGAGCCAAGATCGTGCCACTGCACTCCAGCCTGGGTGACAAGAGCGAAATTTAGTCTCAAAAACTAAAAAGAAGTCATTATACAAAGAAGATATTTGCATATGCATGTTTATAGCAGCACAATTTACAATTGCAAGAATATGGAATCAGCCCAAATGGCCATCAATCAGCAAGTGGATAAAGAAAATGTGATATATAGATACAGATATAGATATGTATATATACCATGGAATACTACCCAGCCATAAAAGGGAATGAAATAATGGCATTTGCAGTAAGCTGGATGGAATTGGAGACTATTATTCTAAACGAAGTAACTCAGGAATGGAAAACCAAACATTTTATGTTCTCACTCATAATTGGAAGCTAAGCTATAAGGATGCAAAGGCATAAGAATGATTTAGTGGACTTTGGGGACTCAGGGGAAAGGGCTGGGGGGATGAGGGATAAAAAAACTACATATTGGGTACAGTGTACACTGGTTGGGTGATAGGTGCACCAAAATCTCACAAATCGCTACTAAAGAACTTATTCATGTAACCAAACACCACCTGTTCCCCAAAAACCTATTGAAATTAAAAATAAATTAATTAATACATTCTATTGGTTCTAATAACCAGAGCAGTTTCTGTTTCTGAATTTGACCCTAACTGATGCAGAAAAGAATTTGGCAATATCTAGCAAAATTGATATGACTTTACCCTTTGACTCATCAGTACCATTTCTAAAACTTTATGCCAAAAAAATGCTCTAAGATTTTCTTTGAAGCATTATTTATAATAGCAAAGGTTGGAAACAAAATGTCTATCAATGGTAAATGCACATAATAGAGAACATAGAAATGGCTCTATATACTTCTATGGAGTGATCTCCATGATATGTGATTAGGCAAAAAAAGGGAGAGAGAATGTGTGTAGTATGCTGCTATTTGTCTATGAAAGGGAAGAATATGAGTATATTCACATATTTGCTTTTGTTAACTTAAATGGAAGGATTAGATAAAAAAACACCCATTATAGGTAGGAAAGAACAGATTGAAGAAGATTGGGATAGAAGCCATACTTCTCTGAATATACCTTGTTTAATAGATTTGACTTTGAAACCATAAAAATAATTTATATAATCACACATAAAATTAATTTTTTAAAAGTGGAGAAACCCTAATAAGTTACAGGTATAATAAAACTAATTAATCTAACTACATATTGAGTTAGTGGCATAATCATACAGAGAGAAACTATTTCCAGTACTTTAAAAAACAGCTGGCCAGGCACAGTGGCTCATGCCTGTAATCCCAACACTTTGGGAGGCCAAGGTGGGTGGATCACTTGAGGCTAGGAATTCAAGACCAGCCTGGCCAACATGGCAAAACCCTGTCTCTACTAAAAATACAAAAATTAGCCGGGCATGGTGGCTCATGCCTGTAATACCATCTGGTTAGGAGGCTGAGGCAGGAGAGTTGCTTGAACCTGGGAGACAGAGGTTTCAGTGAGCTGAGATTGCCACTGCACTCCAGGCTAAGCAATAGAGCGAGACTCTGTCTCAAAAAAAAATGGAAGATAAAACAGCTATGGCTGTATATTCTTAGAAGGAGATACCCTAAGTACAAAAAGAACTACAAAAAATATATAAAGAGCATTTTTTAAATAATTATATTGTTGGTCATATATGGTCATATATGGAAAAATGTTCAACATCACTAATGATCAGAGAAATGCAAATCAAAATCATAATGTGATACCACCATGTGATTTGTTTTATTGTACTTGTAACTTATTAGGGATTCCACCATTATTGATGGTAATTCTATTCTTAGACTGTTGTGCACATAATACGGTACAAAGTAATGATTATTTATGTCAAGACCATTGGGGAGCAGGATTTTCAAAATAGGAGAAAGGAGGTATAGTGATAAGAAGTCGAAATTAAATAAATCCTAAATTTGAATGAGGTGTGTCAGTATGAAATCATGATATATTTTATAAACAAATAAATCAACAAGCAAAAGCGATTCACTGAAAAGGCATTATTTCTTCAGAGATGAACACAATAGCACTGAGCACCCCTAGTGCCCGGATCACAGTCTCTAAATACCATTTATCACTAAAAAGAACCAGGGATTCTTTGAGAAATGACAGGTCCTAGGTCCAAAGCAGAAAATGTATTAATACAAAACGAGTGAAGAAGCTCTTGCTATACCAAAAAGGTAGAAAGTTATCAAGGACAACTGGGTTATGCCAGAAGAACTCAGGAGCCAACTTGAAGAGAGTCCCACTGACCAAAGATAGACTAATTTAAGCATAAATAAATATAATGGAAGAATTTTAAACAAAGAAAATGTCTAAATCTATGAGTTTGATATTAAGAAAAAACAAATAATTGGTCTTTTTGGAGAATAATAGAGACCCAACTTATTTTGAAAACTAGTAATAAGAAAGAAAGCAAGAAAGAAAGAAAGAAAGAAGAAAGAAAAAGAAAGAAAGAAAGAAAGAAAGAAAGAAAGAAAGAAAGAAAGAAAGAAAAAGAAAGAATGGGGTAGAATCAAGCATTTATCTTGCTTTTTCTGTGGGAGTTAAACCTAAGGGCAACCATATAGTTAATGAAGAAAAGCTTTTCAATTATAGAAGAAATAAATGAGAAATTATAAAATTAGAATATCTTCCAACGTGACCCTAATGATTAATGAGTCTAGGCAATGCTTGTCAATGTTTGTTCAGATCACAAAAAATGACAACCAGATATTATGTGTCTCCTGATGTAAGTATACAACATTATCTGTAAAGCATTCTTGTGAAAAGTATTGAACCTGAATCTAATCAAGTCTCAAGATACATGCACTGATTTCCAGGGGACAGAAGTACATATTAAATAACATTATAAAGACAAAATTAGCAAAATACAAATGGTAGAACACTATACTACAAACATTTATTTCCTTAACAAATATTTATTCAACAAGAAAAAGAGAATGTAAACCTGTAAATTAACAGAGAAAACGTTATAGATCTTTTTCAATACTGACTTAAACAAAAAAAAAGTCTTAAAATGTGTAAAATAACTGGGGAAATTTGAATGCATATGGGGTATTTGGTGATATTTTAGAATTTTTTTAACTTTGTTAATGTGACAATGTTGTGGGTATGTTTTTAAAACAAAATACAGGCCAGGCACGGTGGCTCACGCCTATAATCCCAGTGCTTCAGAAGGCTGAGGCAGGAGAGTCACTTAAGGCCAGGAGTTTGAGAGCAGCCTAGACAAAATGGCAAGACCCCATCTCTACAAAAACATTAGCTGGACATGGTGGCATGCACCTGTAGCCCTAGCCACTCCAGAGGCTAAGATGCGAGGATCACTTGAGTCCAGGAGTTCAAGATTACAACAAACCATGACTGCGCCGCTGTGCAGTCCAGCCTGGGTGACACAGCAAGACCCTGTCTTTAAAATAAATAAGTGAATAAATAAATAAATAAATAAATAAATAAATAAATAAATAAAATACAAGCATTATGGCTGTAACAAATTTTTTAATTTTAAAAAATAAAACAAAATATAGTCATCACTAAATATCTGTGGGAGATCGATTCCAGGAACACTCCTTGGATACCAAAATTTGTGAATGCTTAAGTCCCTAATACAAAAATGAGACATGTAAAAAGGTACAGTATTTTCATATAACCTACACACATCCTCCCACATACCTTAAATCATCTCTAGATTGCTTATACCTAATATAATGTAAATGCTATATAAATAGTTGTTATGCTGTATTATTTGGGAATAATGACAAGAAAAATAATCTGTCATGTTCAGTACGGACAAAACCACTCATTTTTTTCTGAATGTTTCCAATGTATGATTGGTTGAAGCCACAAATGCAAAATCCATGGATAAGAACCCATGAATACAGAGGGCCAGGGCCTACTGTTTAGTGTACGTTATCTTTGCCAGTTCTGGCTGTCATAACAAATTACCATAGACTGGGTGGCTTAAACAACAAACATTTATTTCTGACATTACTGGAGACTGAAAGTCCAAGATCACAGTGCCATCCTGGTTGGGTTCTGCAAAGGGTCATCTTCTGGGTTGCAGATAGCCAGCCTTTCCTTGTATCCTCACACAACAGAAAGAGGACAAGCTCACCCTCTGGCCTCACCTTAAAAGCACTAATCCCATTCGTGAGTGCTCCACCCTCATGACCTAATTACCTCCAAAAGGCCCCACTTCCAAATTCCATCACATTGGGGGTTAGACTTCAACATATAAATTTTTTGTGGATACAAATATTCAGTCAAGGTCGGGCATGGTGGTTCACACCTATAATTCCAGCACTTTGGGAGGGTGAGGCAGGTGGATCACCTGAGGTCAGGAGTTCGAGACAAGCCTGGCCAACATGGTGAAACCCCATCTCTACTAAAAATACAAAAATTAGCTAGGTGTGGTGGCAGGTGCCTGTAATCCCAGCTACGCAGGAGGCTGAGGCAGAAGAATCACTTGAACCCAGGAAATGGAGGTTGCAGTGAGCTGAGATTGCACCACTGCACTCCAGCCTGGGCAACAGAATAAGATGCCATCTCAAAAAAATAAAAAGAAAGGAAGTCAGATATTTCATTTAAAATTATCAGGTGGAGGGAAAGAACTGCGTGAGAGTACAGATGAAACAATACTGTCCAAGAGTTTATAATTGTGGAGTCTGAGTCATAGATACATGGGACTTTATTATATGATTATTATTTTTATATGTTTGACATTTTCCAATAGTAAGTCAGTTTAAAAGTCTCAATCATCTGGGTTAAAAACATTTTTGGATGTAACTCTTTGATAATTCTTCCTATTTCTTGCATGATTTTTGTACCAGCCAGGTTTTCCATTTCTTCTACAGTCATCTTTTGGTAATTTATATGTAATCCTGTGGAGGAAAGAAATGGATTCAGATGAATTTTTCTTAGAGAGAGAATGAAATCAGTAGACCTGCTCTGTATAGAATGTAAGACTGTAAGCAAGCCTGACTGCAGAAAGAACAATCATGCCTGACAAAAAAACAAACAAACAAACAAACAAACAAACAAAAACCACAGGAATTTCTTTGTTACACCTGGAAGAAAATAAGGAGGGAGAAAGAGAGTAGAAATGAGAAAGAAAAAGATGGTAGACAGCTATGTAGTATGAGATTAGACCCTTTCCCATTACTCTTGTAATGAAGAGAAATAGTCTATATGAAATAAAAGGCTTTACAATAATAACTGACATCTAATGAGCACTTACTATGTGCCAGTTACTCTTCTAAACATAGTATGCATATTAGCCTATTTAATCTCCATTACAAGTCTATGAGGTAAAAGTTATTATTACCACTGTTTTCTAGATGAGGAAATTAAGGTACGGAGATGTTAAATATTTTTTACTTGTGACACAACTACTACACAGCTACAAATCCTAGATTCAAACCCAGGATTTAAAGACAACATGGCTCTAGGGCCTGTATTTTTTAGCCATTATATTCTAGTACAGGAGTCAGAAACTACTGCCCATAGGTCAAATACAGCCAGTGACCTGTTTTATGTATCATGAGAGCTAAAAGAGGTTTTTATATTTTTAATGGTTGTAAAAGTAAGAAGACGAAAAGGAAGGAAGAGGAGGAGGAGGAGGAGAAGGAGAAGGGAGGAGGAAGAGAAGTAGTAATGCCAACAAAGACAAAAATATTTGCTATCTGGTCCATTACAGAAAATGTTTTCCAGCCCCTGCTCTAGTGCCTTACTGTGATATGAGTGGTGATATAGTTTGGATGTTGTTCCCTCTAAATCTCATGTGGAACTGTAGTCCCCACTGTCCTAGGGCTGGGTAGAGGTGATTGGAACATGAGGATGGTTTACTCATGAATGGCTTAGAGCCATCTGCTCGACGCTGTCCTCCTGATACTGAGTGAGTTCTTGTGAGATCCGGCTGTTTAAAAGTGTGTGGCATCTCCCCCTTCTCTCTCTTGCTCCCATCCTTGCCATGTGACATGCCTGCCCCTGCTTAGCCTGCTGCCATGAGTAAAAGCTCCCTGAGGCCTCCTTCAGAAGCCAAGAAGATGCTGGCGCCATTCTTACTGTACAGCCTGCAGAACTGTGAGCCAACTAAATTAAACCTCTTTTCTTTATAAATTACCCAATCTCAGATTTTCTTCTATAGCAATGCAAGAATGGCCTAATACAACTGGTTTCCATGTAGAACCAGGAAAGGGGACAGATTGACCTATGTCGGATATTGCTGCAACAATAATGACCGCCTACGGAGATGCAGGAATGTGGTTGCTCAGAAAAATATGAAGAGGACACAAAATCCCTAAGCATGAGGAGGACTTTAGATTGTAACAAAGAACAGAAGTCAGCACCTGAAACAAAATCAACTGAATCTCTGAGGAGTAGAATCTACCATGGATATAAGTTTTATATATATTTGTGGAAATGGTCTGTCTCCTTGTAAGTCTCAAAATTATTTGCATGGAGTATTTCACAGTATTACGTTAAGTTTTTTAACAGTCGTATTTGTAGTTATATACCTCAATAAATGTTTGCATATTTAAACCCATTTTTATTTAACTTGTCAGAGATTTGTATATTTCAATGTTTTTTCCAAAGATATTGTTCTCAGAATTAGTGTCAATTCTATTTATTTTCTACTTCATTGATATTTTGTGATACTAATTTATGTTTCCCTTAGATCTTTTTGTAACTTCATTAGTTTCTCTTTTTTTAAATAGCTACAGAACTTAAGGCTACACATTTGCCACTATGTACAGCTTTGATTGCCTATAAAATATTTCAGGTGGAGAATTGTAATGCTTATTTGTATTATTAATGAAGTTACATATTCTATTCACAATATAGATCTTGAAAAACATGAAGAATACAGATCCTATACAACAAAGAAAACTCTAGTCAATGATTTTAAAACATAATATATAACAAATAAAAGTATATGACTATAAATGTGCTTCAATCAGGGTATGGAAGGCATATATAAAACTAGCAAAATTGGCCATGAGTTGATAATTGTTGAAAATGGGTAATATTTAAACTATTATAGACATCATTATTATATTCTCATTATAGTTCATTATTATAGTCTCATAGTTCATTATAATATTCTCTTTACTTTTGTAAATGGTTGAGATTATTAATAATAATGAAAATTTTTAATTCACTAAATAGAAAAGTTCTAAATTTCCAGGTTGGTAAAATTTGGTGCAGATACATGATAAGCTGATTTTTTCCTCAGTGTAATAACAAAACTACATGGCCAAATTTGTGCCTTGTGATTTCAACCAAACACCATAGCCAAAATCAAAACACAGATACCTGTCAGAGTTTGGGATTTTACTCTACTTATAATCTAATAAGAGCTTGTACTATTTTATGGATATTGGCAGAAGACACAAGACTCCTGGGTCATAGGAGTCCCATCATTACTCATGACACAGCAAGTAGCATAAGTATCATGTTGCCTCCGGTCTCTTTGTTCAAAGTCCCACCAGGATGATGCAGAGGGACCTAGAAGGATGCACCACATACAATGGATTTACGTTGCAGCCAGGGAACACTGAGCTTGGAGATTCACTGTTTTCACAGTAAGGGGTAAGAAAGCCTGCTCTTTAAGCCCACACATACCCATGATCCACAACTATGTCATGATCCAGACTCAACAATTAGAAAGTTTTGGACAATATTGTTTCATCTATATACTCATTCACTTCTTGCCCCCTCTCAAATGCAATAATTTTCAAGCAAATACCTGACTTTATAAAATTTAAACCCTCGTGGTTGCTCACTAAAACACAACCCTGAGAAATGGCCTGGGTAAAGAGAAGTCAGGGCCTCGCATTCTTGGCACACCCAGCAAAAATGCACACAGATACTCAGGGCCCATGAAAGATTGCCTATCCCTTCAATCCTCCCTCTGTCCGTATATGTACTGGCTTCTCAAAAACTTTCACATAAGCATGTCACTCTGTTGGTCACTTGGATTAATTTGACCATCAGGGCTAGAACTAAACCTGTTCAATTGGTCTCATATAGCATTTAATTAAGGCTACTATCAAAGGGACTCCAAACAACAGGATAAACTTAACCTGCAGTATTGGCCTCAATCATTCCTTCCAGGGCTCTGCCCTCAGACAAATGTCCCAGGGGAGAACAGGAGACTTTATTTCAGACAGTCAGGATGGAATCTGGTCTATGGCCAGTCTATTATCCATTGCAACCAATGCAAGGGAATTTACACTGACCTCCTGATCTTTGGTGTCATTGCCAATAATTACAAGGGGCATTAAATGGAACAAAAATCCAACACCACCCCAGTAGAGAGATATTCTATGGCCCATTCTCAGCCACATACAAATGTATAACCCAAACAGGCACAGGTAACTGCTATCAGGATTTGTCTTAAAATGTTATTTGGATCAGCATTACATCGGTTTGGTTTGGTTAAGTCACATGGGCAGTATCACTGAGTGGTACTATATACACGGCATAACCCAAGACCTCTCAGCATCAAAGAAGCATGTGAATTTGTAACAGAATGAAACAATGTTGTACTGGTCTATGTGTTTATATATGTGTAAAAGGGGCCCATGTTGAGAGCTGCTATTCATGGCATCAGGCATAGCAAAATAATTCAAGAGAAGCCATGTCTACAGATTGTCAGCTGCACCTGCTATTTAACTCAGACACCAGTGTTGGATCTAGGAGACAAAGATATTATTAAGTGCCCCCACCCCTGTACCTCCAGAGTCAAAGGTGTTCCTGCCCCAGGTGCCACAGTTGTTGTTCTTCTGTGCCATAAAATCAGTAGGTCCCATTCAAGTAATTGTGACTTCACCTTTTTTCAATCATCTACTTACATACATACCTTTTCTCTGGAAAGTTTAGGAGCAAAAAGGATGTGGAAGGCAGAATAATGAGCCTTCAAAGATGGCAAAAATGCCATACTTATGGCAAAAGGGACAACACATGTGATTAAATTAAGGATCTTGAGAAGGAAAGAGATCCTGGATTATTGGAATAAACCCAATGTAATAATAAAGGTCCTTATAAGAGAGAGGCAAGAGGATCAGAGTCAGGAAACGAGATGTGGCAACAGAGCAGAGGAAGAGATGTGAAGATGCCATGTTCATTGCTTTGCAGATGGAGGACGGGGCCACAGCCAAGGAATGCATGTGGTGTCTAGAAGCTAGAAAAGGCAAAGAAATTCTCCTCTAGAGACTCTAGAAGGAATGCAGCCTTACCAACACCTTGATGTTAGCCCAATGGAACCCATTTCAGATTTCTGACCTCCAGAAGTGTAAAATAATAAGTTTGTGTTCTTTTAAGCCACTACATTTTTCATAGGGGTATTCAGCAAGCAGTGTACCCAACCAGGTAACCATTGTCTTCATACTGGACGATGTCAATCCAAAAAGAGAATCCTGATGGCTGAATCAGAATCAATTTTAATTCTGCAGTACTTTTGGCTACACTGCTAAAGGTAGGAGGATGTACAAACCACTGGTCTAGGGTTGCTCTAGGGTAAAGAAAGATCCATTGTGTCCAAGAATGGTTAGTACAGAATTCCAGATTTTCAAAATAGGCCTATATAAACCTTGTCCTTTCATTATGATTAGCATCCAGAAAATAACCCCTTGGCCATTTCTTGTCTCCATTATGGTTCTAGAGACAACCACATTTAGTGACCATACTGTCTTACCACTCTTTACAGGAGGAGGTGAGAAAAGTAGAGTTGAAATCTTTTTAAGTCAATTTTTGAGAAATCCATTTCAGATTCAATATCATCTGATATTGCTGAGTCAATACTCAAGTTGAGTCAAGTCAAGGATCTTGAGAAGTATTATTGAGTCAATACTCAACAATATCAGATGCCTGTAGGTGGAGCATGGAATTGAATTCTTGATTATTGGCTTATCATTGGGTGACCTTTGTCATAAAAGTGGTACCATTTTCAGGCTGCAAATGGTCCAGAAAATCAAGTCTCAAGAGCCACAGGAGTATAGCCAGAGTTGGCTGATTGGACTGGGGAAAAGTATAAAGATCAGTGAGACACCACCAGTAGATACAGAAGGAGGTCAAAGGTCCGATATTGTCAATGTACCAGGAATGGACAGAGTTCATACCTGTGCAATGTAACCTCCTTCACAAGACCAGCCAGCCAATCCTTGACAGGAGTTTCATGTCTGACATGCACTGGTAGCTTCCACATTAGAAGCATATAACCCTTTATCTTGTGCCAAGTCAATGATGATATATATGTGGCCATGTCTAATACAGTGATAGATCAAGATGGCAGAAGAAATGAGCTGGATATTTCAGGCTGGATCAACAGCTTGATTTCTGTAGGTCTCACTGGAGAATGGGTTCTTAATACGAACATCATCTAACATGAATGGCCTAGGTATTTTATCATCAACGATGGCTTATTTCCACAGTTCATTTCCTGAGAGAGAAGTATCTTTAATCTGTCAGTCTATAGGCTTGTAAGTGACAGGCCATATAGCAGACCAATGGCTGGATCATTGGCAATATCCCAAGAGTTCGTAAAAATATAAGCTTTTGTGGGAAGTATTGGGCAGAATTATGAGAATGGTCTTAAATTCTTCCCACTGAGTGGACAAGCACATCAGTTTTCAGGGTGCCATGTATAGAGCAGCAGTTGACTGCTATAGCAGCCTAATGGACACCAACAGATTTCAACTTACCCAAACCATCAGTAAACCAGGCCCAGGCATTGAGAGGAACACTGCGAATCAAGGGCTGCATTTATCTGGTGACCTTACTTCAAGCAGTGTAATGAAAATAGTTTCCCTAAAATGATAGCTGCCACTCTTTCATGTAAACTGAGATGCTACTGTGGACAGACCAACTCTATCCTTGAATATTACAATTTCCATTTGACAACTGAGATATATCGGGCCTTTTCCTTATAGGCTGTCAAATCCGAGATAACCCACTCCAAAATGGAGACATCAGGCTGCAGAGTCACAAAGCTTCTATGGGTCAGCGGTTCAGCTTCTTGACCCAAAGTCTGTACAGGTCAATAGCTCAGCAACAGGACAATAGCAGCCCGTTTTTAAAAGAGGTGTACTTGGTGCTTGCATCAGTTGTTTCTAGGAAATTGCCCCCTGAATGCTGCAGCCATTAAGTTTTTAAAGCTGTAATTTCCATTTCTTCTCAGGTTTTATATTCTCTTTGCTATACTACTGGGAAGGGGACAGAGATTACCCCTCCACATGACACAGTCCTTGAATGGAAGAATTCCTCTGGGCTTCACAAGCATTCACAACACAAGCATGTACAACATGAACACCAATTATACATTCATCAGTGAAAGACACAGCAAACAGTACATTGGATTGGCCCTAAAGGTCCTGCAAGGTCACATTAATTTTCCTCCCACACGGAAAAAACATTGCCCAAACCCCATCAGTTGAATTTGGAGCACATTTTCCCCCATGGCAGAGGTTCATTCTTGACATTTAGGAGTGGTTAATTCTTTGCCTGGGGGCTTTCCCAAGCACTGTAGGAAACTTAGCAGTATCCCTGCCTTACCCACTAGATGCCAATAGAACACCCCCCCATCGTCTTCCGGCTCAGTCGTGACTATCAAAAATGTCTCCAGGCCGGGCACAGTGGCTCATGCCTGTAATCCCACCACTTTGGGAGGCCGAGGTAGGCAGATCACCTGCGGTCAGGAGTTCGAGAACAGCCTGGCCAAGATGGAGAAACCCCATCTCTACTAAAAAATAATAATAATTATATAACGAAAATTAGCTGGGCATGGTACCTGTAATCCTAGCTACTCGGGAGGCTGAGGCAGGAGAATCACTTGAACCCAGGAGGTGGAGGTTGCTGTGTGCCAAGATCATGCCATTGCACTCCAGCCTGGGCAACAAGAGCAAAACTCTGTCTCAAAAAAAAAAAAAAAGGCTCCAGACATTGTCACACATTCCCTGGGTGGGAGGAGAGGACAAAATGACCCTGGTTGAAAAACACTGCCCTATAGAAATACGGACCAAGAAGTCTAACCGGCATAACAGAACTGTAGCAATAGCTGCTGGAAGGGGGATGCAGATGGGGGGAGAAATGGCTTTTCTTATCCTTTGTCTCTCCCAACCAGGCTCAGTGTAAATTCTCTTGCACCCTACAATCCTCAGTATCTTTAGATATGCTTGTGCCCAGCACCCTCTCCATTCATGAGACTGGGAAGGATTGTGACTTGGGCACCTATATTCGACAGAGCTAAAAATATTTGAGTTCCTCCCCTCCTTCCAGTTCCCCCGCATACTCAGCATTTTCCTTGAAGCAGTTGAGGCTGAGGTACAGGGGAAAGGAAGGGTCAGGAAATGCAGAGGGAAAGGGCAGTTTCAGGCCAGTAAGCCAGTTTGCATCAGCTTTCCATTTCAAGCAACTACCAGCAGCTTGGGCTCATTCAAGTGAACATCTGGCTTTGGTCCACCTGAAGCTGTATCTACTTATAGATGACATCATTATTTAAGCTTTGGGGGGACTCCTTGACCAATCAGATACAGCCACTTTTGGCTTCCCCACTTTTGCTGCCTAATTGTCATATAAAGTCCCTTCTTCCTGTTCCTGAGGAGAGTGAGCACACTCAAAGTATCATTTGGGAAGATTGTTTCAACCTTGCCTCTTGCTTAGCCTCTAAGCATTCATTAACAGGCAAGAGAGTGAGAGAAATGTACTTTCCCCCTTGCTCCCCACTTTGGTGAAGGCATTTGCTACTGGGTCCTACTAACACAGTCCATGGGGTCTTCCAGAAAGGCACACCTCAGCCAGCACCCTATCTTGTCACCCAAACTGTCAGGGTCTGGGATTTTACCCTATATACAAGCTAGTAACTTCGCCTGTTATTGCTTCATGGATGTTGGCAGAAGACATGAGGCTCTTGGGTCAGAGATAAAGTACTTTATTACATGCATAACAAGTAGCATGAAAATAAAGTTGCATTAGTTCCCCTCACCACTAAATCCCACAGACGAAATAGGCAGGGGCCCAGATGGAATGCTTAGCATAGTGAATCTGCTTTGTAGATGAGGAAAAGTGAGATTGGGGAATCCACTGCTTTTATAGTAACAAAAACACATGTCAGCAAGAAATACCCAGAATGAATGACAGAGACTAAAGAATGGAAAACATAAGAGACATAAAGGTTATAGTGAGACAGTCTAACATATGTGAAATTATAATCCCAAAAGGAAAAGAGACAGAGAATAGGACAGAAGCAACATTTAAAAGACAATAATTAATTTTTTTTGCAACAATGCTGAAATACATTAAGCCACAGATTCAGAAAGTCCTATGAATCTCAGAAAAAAATAAACGTATAGAAAACTCAAACTGGTGAAAACAAAAGACAATAGAAGATTATAAAAGTAGCCAGAGAAAAGAAACATTACTTTCAGAACAGGAAGATTTAGACTGACAACAAACTTTCCAACAAAAGCTAGCAAAGCCAGAAGACATGGCTTGATTTTTTTGTTATTGTTTTTTTTTTCAGATAGAGTCTCATTCTGTCACTCAGGAGGAGTGCAAGTGGCAAGCAAGAACAGGGATCACTGCAGCCTTGATCTCCTAGGTTCAAGAGATTCTGTCACCTCAGCCTCCCGAGTAGCTGAGACTGTGCACATCCCACCACGCCTGGCTAATTTTTAAAAAAATTTTTTTAGAGATAGAGTCTCACCATGTTGCCCAAGCTTGCCTGGAACTCCTGGGCTCAAGTGATCTTCCCACCTCAGCTTCCCAAAGTGCTGGGATTATACTCATGAGCCACCATGCCTGGCCTGGACTGATACTTTTGAATGTTGGGAAAAAAATAACTGCCAATCTAATATTTAATATCCAGAAAAAATGTTATTCAACAAAGACAGTAGGCTGGGCACGGTGGCTCATGCTTATAATCCCAGCACTCTAGGAGGCTGAGGCGGGAGGATCGCTTGAGCTCAGGAGTTCCAGACCAGCCTGGACAATATAGTAAGACCCTGTCTCTATTAAAAAAAACTAAAAATTATTCAGGCATGGTAGTGCACGCCTGTAGTCCCAGCTATTCAGGAGGCTGAGGTGGAAGGATTGCCTGAGCCTGGGAAGTCAAGGTGGCAATGAACTGTGTTCGTGCCACTGCCTTACAGCCTGGGTGACAGAGTGAGAGGCCCAGCACTTTGGGAGGCCGAGGCAGGTGGATCACCTGAGGTCAAGAGTTCGAGACAGCCTGGCCAACACGGTGAAACCCCGTCTCCACTAAAAATACAAAAATTAGCTGGGCATGGTGGCGGGCGCCGATGGTCCCAGCTACTCGGGAGGCTGAGGCACGAGAATCACTTGAACCCAGAGGCAGAGGTTGCAGTTAGCCAAGATCACACTCTGTTGCCTGGGCAATAGAGCGAGACTCGTCTCAAAAATAAATAAATAAAAAATAAAGACAGTAAAAGAAAGACATTTCACAACAAATGAAGCCTGAGAAAATTTATCACCAGTAGACAATGTTTTCTTCTTAATACTTATTCTCTCTTTTTTTTTTGAGGCAGGGTCTCACTCTCTGTCACCCAATTATTGATTCTCCTAATGCTAACCATCCTCTCAGCTTTTTACGGCTAGCAATGTGTTTGCCACATACTCATCAACAGAGGGCAGTAGCTCACCATCATTGGGTTTAGTTAGCCCGCATGGTACTTTCAAGGATGAACTTGGAACAGACAAAATGTATCTTTCTGTATTGTCTGTTGTTGTTTCCTCCCACCAAGTGTGGGAGAAGGGAGGAGAGGAACTACTAAGAAGCAGTCAACAAAAATGGTGAAAGTATGCTTGAATCTAAACAAATATTGACCCTATAAACAGGAATAATAATGCCTTCAAGAGTTACAATCTATGACTATAAAATACAAGATAGCAATGGCATAGAAATCAAAAGGAGGGTACATGTAGTTAGAAGGTTGTAAGAACCCGGAATTATCTGGGAAAAAAAAGATAAAAAATAACAATTAACATTAGATTTTGATATGTGAAAGATGAATGCTGTATTATCGTGGGCAAACATTAAAATAGTATCAGTAAAGCTGTGGGAAAATAATAAAACAATAAGTTCTCAGGTTCCTCAGAGTAAGAATTAATCATAGTCATTTTTGGACTCATCACACCAAGCTCTTAGCACAGCCAGTTTGTGGACTGATCAAGTTTCTGCTCTCTAACTTCTAGAACAGTCAGTAAATATGAAATTAAGGAACAAAAGGTAGCTTTCTTAATCCATTTATGTCTTCTTAATACTTATTCTCTGTCTCTCTTTGAGACAAGTTCTCACTCTGTCGCCCAATTGTTTTCTCTCTGAATGCTGACCATCCTCTCAGCTTTTTCTGTTTGACAATGTGTTTACCACACACTCATCAACAGAGGGCAGTAGCTCACCATCATCTGGTTAAGTTACTCTGCATGGTACTTTCAAGGAGGAACTTGGAACAGATGAAATGTTTGCTGTTTCCTCCTACCAAGTATGGGGCAAGGGAAGAGGGAAAGAAGATTTTCCATTTTAAAAAGCACTTAAAGCCAGGCACAGGGTTCACACCTGTAATCCCAGCACTTTGGGAGGCCGAGGCAGGAGGATTGCTTGAGCCCAGAAGTTTGAGACCAGCCTGGGCAACATGAGGAGATCCCACCTGTATAAAAAATTTTTAAATTAGCTGAGCGTGGTGGCGTGCACCTTTGGTCCAAGCTACTCAGGAGGCTGAGGTGGGAGGATTGCTTGAGCCCAGGAGGTCAAGGCTGCAGTGAGCAGTGATCCTGCCACTTCACTCCAGCCTGGGCAACAGAGAAAAATCCTGTCTCAAGAAGGAAAGTTAAAAAGCACTTAAACTGACATGTGAAAGTAATCTCATCATAAACTGGAATTAGAAATGAGTCAAATTAGTGACAGATTTTTATTTTTACTCTCATTTGTCAATGTTACCAAATTATTTTCTTGAAAAAAATGTTTTATTTTGTGTATACATAAATAATTTAATGGACCAATCCTGCAGAGTACTTCCCTCTCCGTTCCGAAAAATATATAACACAAAGTACTCAAAAAGTATCCAGCAAATTAACACATGTGAAAGATGGTACTAGACACCTAGGAATTATGTACCGATCCTGGAATTCATACTCAAGCTGCCTCTGATTTCCAACACTTCCATCCCCCAGAATGAGGACTCTCTTTACCCAGGTGTTCCTACATTACATGGCTGCAGCAGGGATCTCTGTACTATCACCAGGGAGAACAAGCCCTGGAAATACATGAATAAGGAATTCCAGACTATATGGTGATAGAACAAATCTTTTCTCTAGAACATTTAAGTCCCTCTTCTTTTCTGCAAAGAACAAATAATTTACAACTTCAGGGTATCTGATGATTTTGTTGCACAATGCTTAAAAGCACAAGCTATGGAGTGAGGCCAGCCTTCTCTGAAACCCCAGGATCACCATTTAAGTTTCATGACTGAAGCATGCTGTGTAACTACTCTGAATTTCAGTTTCCTCGTCTGTGAAACTATGGCGATAATAATGTTACCACCATCAAGAGGCGGTTGTGAAGATTTTTACTATTAGCTACATTGAGAGGAATGGTGCTTAACTGTAAGCAGCTGCCCAGAGGATTCTTGTTCCCTGGGAAGGCAGCTCAAGGATCAGGCCCTTAGGCAGTAATTAAGAGAGCATGAAAATTAAGCGTATAGCAGGTGTGGTGGGAAGAGGGCATAGGGGGAGAGCAGTTGGATATTTACCGGGAGCCAAGATGACGAGAAGACCGGCCTCTCCTTGTTAAGAATATAACTTTGGGTCAGGCGCGGTGGCTCACGCCTGTAATCCCAGCACTTTGGGAGGCCGAGGCGGGCGGATCACGAGGTCAGGAGATCGAGACCATCCTGGTTAACACGGTGAAACCCCGTCTCTACTAAAAATACAAAAAATTAGCCGGGCGCAGTGGCGGGCGCCTGTAGTCCCAGCTACTTGGGGGGCTGAGGCAGGAGAATGGCGTGAACCCAGGAGGCAGAGCTTGCAGTGAGCCGAGATTGCGCCACTGCACTCCGGGCTGGAAGAAAGAGCGAGACCCCGTCTCAAAAAAAAAAAAAAAAAAAAATATATATAACTTTGTTTTTAAGAGGAACAAGACATTTATTTCAAATTTTCTCTAGTATGAAGACATATATTCAGTGAAAAATTTAGGGATTCTAAAGTTCCCTCAAAGCATTCAGGAGGATCGTTTTATACTTCATTCATGGCCAGACAGATGTCTTCCCTCCGTGCCATGCTAGAGGACTCAGAACAGCACAAAGGCCAGCAGAGAGCAAAGGGTAAGCAATAGAAAGACACTGACAGTAAGTCAGTCAACAAACTTGTATTGAGCACCTACTATGCACCAGACTCCATGTCAGGGATGATGAACAAACTGACATGGGCTCCTGCCCTCATGGAATGTATATTTCTGGGTAACAGGTCCTTGGTGCCAATCTGGGGACATGCTACAGCAGAATCACCTATAGTAAAAATGTAGCGTATTCAGAATCTGAACACGGACCCCCACCCTGACCTAATGAATCAGACATTCTAGGAGGCAGAGGATACAGGAGGCTATATTTTTAATCAGTGCCCTCCGGTGAATCTGAGAAACACCAAGATTCGGAGAACTACCATTGCTGTTTCTCAAAGGATGGTCTTTTGACCACCTGCATCAAACTCAGCCTCCTAAGAGCACAACACAGGCGTGTGTGTTTTCAATGTACCCCAAGGTTTGAGAAACGTTATGCTAGACTGTCTTTCTCTTACACCTCTTCTTTCCTATTAAATGATATGTATGTGAAAGTGCAGTATAAGTTGCAAAGCATGATACAAAGTTAGTTGGGTATAGTTCCTAGGACCTTTCGATAAACTGAGGAAGTCCAGCATATACAAGTAACTGAAGTCAGCGTGGAATATAATGAGGCATTCCTCAGAGCTCAACAGGTCTCTGACAGAATCTCCATGGTTCTTCTTATAGCAGCAGAGCCTTCTAGCAGGTAAGGCTGCTAAATCAGTACTGTTACTTCAAATGAAGGTCCTTCTGCCTCTGCCCCCCATAGCAGAGCTGGGGTGCCTGAGCAGTTACATGCTTGGTGGCATCCTCTCTGAAGGTCCCTAGAGTATACGCCCTCAGCTGGGCCATTAGCAGTACCTTTTATATCGTGACAGAAATATTTGATAGGTGGACCCTGTGAGAGCATAGTAATATGCCATGGCAATATACCCCTTAAACATTTAGCTTTCTCAACATATCATGAAATACAAATTCAGGATGGGAGATTAGGATGAAGAAGAAACTAGATGGATAGGAGGGGAAAGACAGATGGTTAGAGAAGACACTAAATTCCCATTTTAGATGTGATGAATGACAGGCGCTGATATGGTTTGTAATCCCCACCTGTGGAGGGAAGGAGGTGATTGGATCATGGGGATGATTTTTATTATTAGCTATATTGAAAGAAACTGTAAGCAGCTGCCCAGAAGATTCTTGTTCCCTGGGAAGGCAGCTCAGGGATCAGGCCCTTAGGCAGTAATTAAGGCAGCACGAAAATTAAGTGTATAGCAGGTGTGGTGGGAAGAGGGCATCAGGGGAGAGCAGTTGGATATTTACCAGGAGCCAAGATGAGGCTAAGACCTGCCTCTCCTTGTTATGAATATAACTTTTTTTAAAAGAGGAAAAAAACATTTATTTCAAATTTTCTCTGGTATGAAGACATATATTCAGTGAAAAATTTAGGGATTCTAAAGTCCCCTCAAAGCATTCAGGAGGACCACTGTGCATTCAGAGGACACTCTCTTGCCTGCTGCCATGCAAGACATGCCTGCTTCCCCTTCTGCCATAATTGCAAGCTTCCTGAAGCCTCCCCAGCATGCAGAACTGTGAGCCAATTAAACCTCTTTCCCTATAAATTACCCAGACTCAGGGTTCTTCACAGCAGCATGAAAACAGTCTAATACAGGCACCTTTGGAATATCCAGGTGGGGTTGCCACATATGGCTGCAAATCAAGAGTGTGAAGGTCAGAAGGTTAAATAAGACCAATGACAGAGACATAGGAGGCTTCAGCGAGAAGTGGCAGGCAGTCTGCATAGTGAGAAAATAGATGAAGAAAAACTCAGCAAATAGAAAAACATATAAAGCAAGAGGAGAGAGTGTAGGGAAAGACCTTAAAAAAGAAGGACCAAAGAGGGAAGAGGTGACTCCTAAGAGCGGAGGGCTGAAAAGCCAAAAGGAGGTTAACATTTCAAGGAAAACGAATCGCCAGTGTCAAATACCACAGAGCAGTGAGTAAGGACAGGAACAGAGGACAGGCCCTGGGATTCACGATCTGCACGTCACTGGTGACAACGTCCAAGAACAACAGACTTGGGGGATGTGGAACTATTTCCTTCACGGTTGTGGCCAGCGTGCTTACTAATAAATCTCAATTCCCTTCATAGCTCTGATTTGATTGTTTTCTGCGAAGGATTCTCAGTTACACGGATATTATCACTGAACATTAGATACTTTGCTTTCCGAATGTCCGCCTCATTAAGAATAGAAATTTAGCTGGATGTGTCCTCATCGGACTTCCCCAGGCTTCTACTCACTCTCACCTTGCTCCTACTCTCCCTACCTCCCAACGGAACTGCAGCATGATTTTTCAGAGATTGTGCTGCACCTCTGCCATATGGTGGACATTCAAAGAAAATTTAATTACTAATGTGAATGGAAAGGATTTAGGAAGTGGGTGGGAAGACAGTCTCCTCTCGTATTTGAAATAGTTACTTCCCCTTTCAAAATAAATATAAGTACTTATATTTCAAAGTTAAATATAACTAGAAGATAGTTGTACCCTATAGTGCAGTATGACAGGGAAGGTGTAGGCTTTGGTGTCAAACCAACCTAAGGACTGAGTCTAAGCTGTTGCGCATTCCACACCTGCAGAGACGGGTAATATTCTTTACTTGTAGGGTGGTTGGAAAAGCTGAACTGAATAACATGTGGAAAGACCCGATCACAGGGCTTTGTGCAGAATAGGAGGGCAGTATGAGGTAGCAGGGGGGCTATTAATACTGGCTATTGTTTACTCATCCTGTAAGCTGCTTATTCAGAAAACTACAATAACTTTCCAAATAATTTGGGCAGGAAAACCTCACCACCTTTCATCTAGAAAGATCTAATCACTTCTTTGAACGCACGTTCACCCAAGAGGGCACAACTCCAACCAACATGAAAAGCAAGTCTTGTGAAAGCCCACTTGGTGCCATCTCCCAGTCTTTTCTCTGACTTCAGACCAGTGAACATCGTGCATTAGAAAGTGTTGTTGCCGGGCGCGGTGGCTCACGCCTGTAATCCCAGCACTTTGGGAGGCCAAGGCGGGCGGATCACGAGGTCAGGAGATCGAGACCATCCTGGCTAACACAGTGAAACCCCGTCTCTACTAAAAATACAAAAAATTAGCTGGGCGAGGTGGCGGGCGCCTGTAGTCCCAGCTACTCGGGAGGCTGAGGCAGGAGAATGGCGTGAACCCCCGAGGGGCGGAGCCTGCAGTGAGCTGAGATCGCGCCACTGCACTCCAGCCTGGGCGACAGCGAGACTCTGTCTCAAAAAAAAAAAAAAAAAGAAAGAAAATGTTGTTACATGTCCAAGGAAATCTACACATAGAACTTTTGCCACGGAAATGCTGAAGTCCTATTCTGACAGCGTGACTCCGATGTCCACTTGGCAGGCTTTGTGCAAAGAATTAAGGCGAGGGTGGAGAGGGTGGGTAGGGCGGGGACAGACAAAGTGAGAAGGGAGGCAGAGAAGTGACCACACGTACATGAAGCCTCTGCAGTTATGGCCAAATCATTTTTTTTTAAATAATTCCATTTCTTCCCCACCCTTTGGTCACTTCCTAACGCCGGCTGGGGAGTCACATGCTAAGCTCCAAAGTGAGCAACAGACACCCTCGTCCCAGGTCCCAGGCTGGCAGAAGCGGACCCGAGCGGAGGGCTCAGCCCTCCCACTTCCTGCGGAGGAGCCCTTCGCAACCCTCGCCTCCCGCCCCGGGCGAAGTCCTCCAGGCCCGCAGGGGCGCCCGCAGGCTCCGCCCCTTCTTCGGCTAGCTGCCCGCCCGTCCCGCCCCTGCTCCGCCCGTCCCGCCCCTGCTCCGCCCATCGCGCGGCGGCCCCTGGGGCGAGAGGGGGCGGAGCGTGGAGGGGGCAGCTAGAACGGCGCAGCGCACGGGAACGCGTCCCGCCGCTTGGGTCTGGTGCGCCGGTCGCGGGAGCCCCGCCGTGCAGTCAGAGGTGAGTACCGAAGTGGCCCGACCCACGTCTCCAGGCGGGAGCGCCGTCCACCCTGTATCCCTCGAGAGTCGGTGCGGGCCTTTACCGAGGTGCCCGAGGCAGTGGCGGCCCAGGGGACACAGAGGCGAGCTTGGGAAGGCTGAGAGGAGAATCGGGGACGTGTTTCTGGCGACTGACGTCTCTGCCCTGTCCCCAGTCTATGTCATGCCGGGGAGAGGGACCAGGGATTGGAAATGGCTTTCCTAGACCCTCTTAGCCTTGGCTGTGCGTGCTGTCCTGAAAGTCCTTGCCTAGGGTGTGCGGCCAGTACTGGGAGTCCTAACCCCGAGGGTGTGAGGCCCGCACTGGGAGTCCTCGCCCAGGCCCGGCTAGCTGGATAGGGAAACCCTTGCTAAAGTTGTGCAGGCAGATCCGGGAATCCACTCCAAGGGGTAAAGGGAAAATGGGACGAGGGGGAAGAGACCCTCCCGTGGGAGGCTTGAACACAGAGCCCCCCATGATAGATTGAGAGATCCAGAAAGGAGCTTGGGCTGCAGTTATGACCAAGTCATTTTTTTCCAGATTCAGCTAGCACATCATAATGGCATCTTCCTTCTTGCAACACACATAACTCTCTTCCCTGGGGGACAACCTCTAGGACAGAAGTCCCCAAACTTTTCTGGGACTCAGTACCCCTTTACACTCTTAAAAATTAGTATCTTAAGAAGCTTTTATGTGTTATATCTATCCGTATTTATATGAGTAAGACAGAAATTTGTACTATATTTAATAATTCATTTAAAAAGAATAGTGAACTAATTCTATCTTAACATTGCCTATTTTTATGAAAAAGAACTATATTTTCCAAAACAGAAAATTATTGAGAAGAGTGGCATTGTTTTACATTTTTGCAAATCTCTTTGATGTCAAGCATAATCGAAGACAGCTGGATTCTGATAGCTGCTTCTGCAGTCTGTTGCAATATCACATATCATGTAGCCTCTTGAGACCTGCACTGTATACTCCTGAAAATGTGTGAGTGGAAAAAAGCAAGTAATATTTTATTACTATGAAAATGGTTTTGACCTTGGAGATCCCTAGGAGTTCTCTGCACCACACTTTGAGGATGCTAGTGTAGGAAATGCTTCAGAGGCTTCGTTCACTGGGCCTGCTTCTTGTTTGTGATCCTTCCTCTGATTGGGAACACACACCACCTCGTGCCATGGACAGTATTAACCTCTGGTATCTGGAACCAAGTTTGATCTCACTTTGGAAACCATGTACTAGGTCCCTACGTGAGGCTGTGATGAACCTTGCCAACCTCCTGAAAAGTCAGCAAGGCTTCACACATGCCTTTGGTTGTTTCTGTGCCTGCAGAGCTGACCTGTCCATGCATCGGGATTACAACAGTGATGTGGCAAACAGGACCTGTGGGCTCAGAAAAGTGCCAATGGGGAGACCGTGCCAAGTGTGTAGGGGTTCCTGTGAGAGTTACCAAGTAGTCAGGAAGTTATTTCCAAAAGAACAAGGAGGCATGCTTTTGCCTTCCCTTGCACGTGTTCATTTCTGTTTGCAGTTGCATGGTTATTAGCCTTGAGTTTATTGGAATAATGATTCCCAGTCTTGACGTTCTTTCACTTTCCACTTTCAGAGGGTGTCACTCTGAGTGATGCTTCCTCAGCCCCTGTCAAAAAGCAGTTTCCACCATCCTGGAGTGTGGTAGGTGAGGTCCTTCATGGGACTCTTTCCTTAGCTTCGTGCCTTGTCAGAACAAGTTCAAGACAGATGTTACGTGTATATATATGGGAGGAAGAAATTTTCTAACTCCATCCTCCCTTTTGTTCCTTCATCCACAGAGCCTCTTGTACTCTGATGGATCAGTTTAAATGCTACCGCCGATACTTGAGAAACGTTGCATGCACGTGAGCATGTTGTGTGTGTTGCACAGTCCACAGGTGAGAAGGAGGAGAAGGAAATGGGATCTAAACTCTGAGCACCCGCTGTGTTCTTTGTATTACAAAATTCCACTTTGATGGTGGGGTCTCATTCCTTCATTCTTTCAGTAGATTTTTATTGGCCACCTATTTCTCATGTGTCCAGTTATGTGCTGGATGCCAGGAAAGTAGTGAGCACAAAAGATGCAGTCCCTGTCTTTCTGGCAATTACGGTCTGATAGCTTAGATAACTGCTGGTTAATTGAGATAGTCTATTGTCAGAGTGTGTACATGAAAGCTGCTCCTGTGTGAAGAGCAGTACCCCCTACCTAAAGTGTGCTTCAAAGGCATGTGCTGAAGACACCAGAGTCCCACACTGTGAAGATGATGATAAAAACCAACGTGTATCACCACGTGCCTGGCAAATAACTTCTTTGCCTTCTTTCCCCCACTCTTCCTTCTACATAGGAAGTAATTTCCTGTGAGGCAGCCAGACTCACAGGGAAATTACCTCCAACCTGGTGCCAGTCACTGGGCCAGCCTCGGGTTAAGACACCTTCTCTGGGTCTCAGTGTCTTTGACTTTAAAATGAAGAGTTAGGCCATTGATAGTAAGCATCCCAAGGAGCCAGTGGTTTCAGAGCTGGTTTATACTATCATTTGTGCGTATCTCTTCCTAACTCCGTGTTCAGTGGCAACACATTTTTTAGATTGAAATAAGCCATGGTGGGAATAGTTACACCATGGAAATCAGCAAATGCTACATCAGAGCTTTTTTTTCCTCCTGGAGTTCAAGTTGTTAAACCTTTGCCAGCTGACACTGCTATTGTCTGAGCCAAGATGCTTTTGGTTTGTTTTTTTAGTAGAAAACAGACTCTTAGGCCTAGACAAAGATCCTAGATATAGGGTGTATGATTCAAGTCCTCTAAAATTTTTGATAAGGAAAAAAATCTGTTTCATCATATTCTAAAATACAGATCAGCAAACTTTGTGTAAAGGGACAGGTAGTGAAATATTTTAGGCTTTTTGGGTTATGGTTATACAGTTTCTATTGCAGCTACTCAGCTCTGCTGTTGAAGCATGAAAGCGGCAATAGACAATATGCAAACAAACAAGTATGTCTGTGTTCCAGTCAAACTTGATTTACAAAAACAAGTGCTAGCCATAGTCTGCAGACTCCTGACCTAAACTATCAGAACAAGAACCATGTTTCAAAGAGATAGTTTTATGGAAAAGGAGTTCTTCAGGACTTTATGCGTGAATACCAGAAACTTGAGTCTCCAAGATGGATGTAGCGGGCAGTAGTAACTGTAGAGGACTTGGAATCAATCATAGAAGACTCCATAATAGGTTGTTTAAAGGAAGGCCAAGCGTGTTCAAGTTTTAAGGACAGAGCCACATATGGATCTTATTCCCACCTCCCTCCCTGGAGCCATCTCAGATGTTATGCTGGGATGGATGGACCTGCAGTCTAACCCGTTGTGTGAATTTTGCATATTATTATGCAAAAACTAGTAGTGTCTCTAAGAGCTATCTTGATTCCAGGGGCAGAGACAAAGGAAATGTTAAAAAGGATGGAAAGGCCCAGGCATGGTGGCTCATGCCTGTAATCCCAGCACTTTCAGAGTCCAGATCGCTTGAGTCCAGGAGTTCAAGACCAACCTGGGCAACATGGCAAAACCCCATCTCTACCAAAAATACAGAAAAAAAATAAAAGCCAGGTGTGGTGGCACATATCTGTAGTCCCAGCTACTTAGGAGGCAGAGGCAGGAAGATCACCTGAGAAGTCCAGGCTGCAGTGAGCCATGATTGCATCATGGCACTCCAGCCTGGGCAATAGAGTAAGACCCTGTCTCAAAAAAAAAAAAAAAATCCTCATTATATATGTATATGATACATTGTAGAGTACACTGTGTGTGTATATACCTGTGTGTATGCGTATTTGTACATCTATGTGTACATAAGTTGTGTGCATGTGTCATTACATATTCCATTCCATGTATTTAAAGTAGCATCATGAATGTTTAGAAGATAGACCAGTAGCCAGTTCTGGGCAGTGGAATGAGGTAGAAGGAAGCCAGATAACTTTCGTTACTTTTCATAATAACAGCTGTGTGCCTATCTTATAAGGGAGGATAGCCTGTAGCATTCATATATTGCTTTTACAATGTAGAAAACCTAAAATCCCAACAATCTATACTTTTGGAAGGAAAATAGAGTTATTTCTCTGATAGGAATGTTGTCACCATCCTCCTCCCCCAATTAAAAAAAAACTACTTTGTTATATCACAGCTCTGAACTTGTATATATAATATTAGTATATATTAAAATAATATTAAGAGAGAGCCTCTCAAGTCAAAACATTTTATTTAACAGTATTAATGTTTGACTCTTGTCCAGGGTTAGTAATACTAGGTCAAAGTGTTCCTTAGCAAGCTATTATGCAGCCTTTACACTGGTGTTACAAAATACTGTTGTATAGTTTTTAAACTAAAAAAGCATGTTACACAGAAGTATTTCCCTGTGATTCTGTATTTCTGAGGAGAGAAAGCATGTGCATATATGTACGAGTGTGCCCCTGCATGGACAAAGGCAGCGGATATGCCAAAACATTGAGTGCTTTTCTCTTGGTGATAGAGCACAGTTGCTTTTTAGATTTTCTTCACTTTAGCTTATCGGGGTTTTCACGCATGAATAAATATTACATTTGACATTACCAAAATCAACCCCTACAGTATGTTTACACATGGTATGTTGAGGACAGTTCTTCCATCTTTCTTAGACTGTCTTACCACCAGCTTACCTGGTGGCAGACCCCAGCTACTCTCTCCCAGTGAGAAATATGAGGAGTGTGAGGCATGGGGAACCGAAAAACAGGCACACTGACCATGGAGTCACATTGTGCTGTGTCTGCTTCCCCTGTAGAGTCTGTCTGACCTCAGCCCCGCCCTCTCACTTCAGTTGACTGGCACCATCAGCTGACCGTCTCCCTAGATCGACTGGCCTTCATTTCTTTTTTTTTTTTTTTTCATTTTCTCTATTTTTAATGGAAAATCTCAGACATACAAAGTGGAGAGGAGAGTATAAACCCTCAGCCTCAACGACTGTGAACACTGATAATTGGCCAATTTTGTTTCCTCTATACTTTTTTTTTTTTTTTGAGACAGAGTCTCACTGTCACACAGGCTAGAGTGCAGTGGTGTGACCTCAGCTCACTCCAACCTCCACCTCCCGGCTTCAAGTGATTCTTCTGTCTTAGCCTCAGAATAGCTGGAATTACAGGCGTGCACCACGACGCCCAGCCAATTTTTGTATTTTTAGTAGAGATGGGGTTTCACCATGTTGGCCAGGTTGGTCTCGAACTCCTTACTTCAGGTGATCCGCTCGCCTCAGCCTCCTGAAGTTCTGGGATTACAGGCGTGAGCCACTGCGCCTGGCCCCTCCCTTATACTTTTCTTCAACATCGCCTCTTTTTCCTTCTGGCAAGAGTTGGCATCTTCATTTGCAGCTGTATAAATTAACGAGAATCACTTATTAGGTCTTTTAGGAATAAGCATGTATTGACTGCTGTAGCAAAAATCTTAAAACTGTTCTGCCCTAATGTCAGCCATGCTGAACTGCTGAGCAGCCCCTGAACACTTGCTGTGCTATCCTGTTTCTCTACTTTGGTATTCGCTCTTTACTCTGCCTGTGCATCTGAATTCATCTTCCACTTCGTAGTTCTCTGTAAAGTCTTTCTTGGATCCCACTTGTAGCTGTCTCTTTCCTTTGACTTTTCTTATAACCCTCATCCTATTGTATTTGTGTGCTTATCTTAGTCTCCTTGTTAGATTGCAGTCTTCAAATAAGAGAAGGAATGTGTGCCTATCTTCTTTTCTTCTGTGGTATTTAGCAATGCATAATGCAAAGAAGATACTCAAGAAATACATGCTAAGATAATTTGAATTGATTAAGTTCACTGGAGAAAAATTTTGAGTATAAAAGAAATCCATCACATTAAAAGAAAAATTTTCAAATATGACCTAGGACCAAGAACATTTTCTTTCACCTGTTTGGATTTTAAAAGATTTTAAAGAATCATGGTGAAAAGAGTCTTAAATTTGAGCCATGAAAAGAGTCTTAAATTCGAGCCAATATAAAAAGATAGCTTTCTAAAAAGAAAATGTTTTTAATGATCTTTTGTCATTTTTTCACAAATATATCTGGAGCCTGTGGGTCTTCTCTGATCATAGAATGCATCCCCTCACCACCCCCCCCACCAGGAGAAAGACCTGAAAAAATAAAACTGAATAATATTGGGTCGCTTGTATGGGATAAGAGTGGTTCTTGACTATGTTTTAAATACTTGTTTTAAAATGTATATTTAAATTTTCAGTAAAAGAAACAGGCTACATTTAGAGCTTACCATAGGTAAGTCAATAGCAATCTCATGAATTATGGTCGCTCACAGGGATATAGTTCCCAGAATATGCAGTGCTTTCATGTGTTACCTCATTTAATTATCCCAGCAGCCCTTGTCATCTGGGCAAGGCAGTGCAGACAGACATGTTACCTAAAATCTGCAAAGAAGTAAACTGAGGTTTAAGAATATAGAAGAAATCTTGTCCTCAGCAGCAAGTGGCAGAGACTGACTTTAAGAATCAATTGGAAACCAAGAGAGTCTTTGGGATTAGATGTTGCAAATATGTGAAGACGCAAAAGCATCTAAGTATGTCTTTGGGAGACAGAACAGGTTCTTGTGCCCCTTAATGCCATAGACCTATTGAAACGATATCACACTCTCTGAGCCAGTTGTTCCTCAGATTCCTCATGTTCTGCTGTTATCTTTGGTATTAAAAATTAATCCACCTTAGATGAATTAGTAAGGCTGTTTGTACATGAGTGCTGGTGTGGTTCTCTCTCATTCTCTTGTCTTGATCTAAGGAGAACCCTGGGCAAGCCCATCTTTGGATAGTGTAACTTGTCTGGGCCACTGCTCATGAAACAGACATGTATGGAGCACTTAATCAACATCCTTGTCATCCTTTCTTTAACTGCTATTGTGGAATTACATAGCAAGTTGCACGTTGTGGCATAGTTCGTGAAGAAGAGGTGTCAGTCTAGGAAAGTATCCTCCTACATGATTACCAGGTTTGAATTTTTGGTTGAGAACAGGTAAGATAAATAAGCCATTGCCAAGAATCTGCTATGTGCAAGAGCTATGCTGGGTGGACATTTGAAAGGTACAACTTTGTATTAATGGCAGAATCAAAAGTAGCCTCAGGATTGGTTTTAAGGATGTTATGTTTCATAAACTCTTATTTTCTTAGATAAGAAATCAGTCTCCTAAGTGCTGATAATGCCTATATTATTTACATCAACCCATTCTTTAAAAGTTATCTATCATACAAATTTTGCCAAAATCAAGGATGTTTTAGGGAACATGAGGTTTATCATCTCGTCCCCATATATGTGCTTTAGAGCTTGGAGATGGTTTTAAAATGATATATTTTTTTAATGCATTTGGTTTTTTGGATCTTAATACGTTAAATGACTGTAAAATGATATCACTTGTGTGGCCTATTGGGAGGAGCATGGTGCAAGAGAGTTGGTCCTGACATCAGGAGCCTGAGTTTGACTCCCAGTTTGGTCACTTACCAGCCATGAGACCATGGCAAGATACTTAGCTCCTCAGATCCTGTCTTCTCTCATGTGAAATGGGATGGTGATGCCCTTGTCACAGGGTTGCCAAGGATCTGCATTAGAGGAATTGGATTAGATGCCTGGCACCCCACAGGCACTCAGTACATGTCTCCAGGCTGCTGAGCTTCTGGATGACCTGGCACTCATGGGATAATGCCTGAACATTGCTGCTGTTCTTCCCAGCTTCTGTCCCAGTCCAACCTGCTAAGCTCCAGGCCCATATATGGCCCTGCCCGCTGGAGATCTTATCCCAGATCCACCGTGTCTAAAATCAACATCCCAGTTCCCATCTTGTTCATTGGCTCTGCCAGTTTGCCCAAATGAGAAACACAGAAGCTATTCAAGACCTATCTCTTTTCCTTACCTACCCCAGCCCATCCTGCTTTCATAACTGTTGGGGGAAGTCAGGGACCCCGAACGGAGGGACTGGCTGAAGCCATGGCAGAAGAACATAAATTGTGAAGATTTCATGGACATTTATTAGTTCCCCAAATTAATACTTTTATAATTTCTTACGCCTGTCTTTACTGCAATCTCTGAACGTAAATTGTGAAGATTTCATGGACACTTATCACTTCCCTAATCAATACCCTTGTGATTTCCTATGCCTGTCTTTACTTTAATCTCTTAATCCCATCATCTTCATAAGCTGAGGAGGATGTATGTCACCTCAGGACCCTGCAATGATTGTGTTAACTGCACAAATTGTTTGTAGAGCATGTGTGTTTGAACAATATGAAATCTGGGCACCTTGAAAAAAGAACAGGATTAACAGCAATGTTCAAGGAACAAGAGAGATAACCTTAAACTCTGACTGCGGGTGAGCCAGGGGAACAGAGCCATATTTCTCTTCTTTCAAAAGCAAATGGGAGAAATAGCGCTGAATTGTTTTTCTCAGCAAGGAACATCCCTGAGAAAGAGAATGTGTCCCTGAGGGTAGGCCTCTAAAATGGCCGCTTTGGGGGCAGCTGTCTTTTACAGTCACAGCTGTAGGGATGAAATAAGCTCCAGTCTCCAGTAGCGATCCCAGGCTTATTAGGATGAGGAAATTCCCACCTAATAAATTTTGGTCAGACTGGTTGTCTGCTTTCAAACCCTGTCTCCTGATAAGATGTTATCGATGACAATGTGTGCCCAAAACTTCATTAGCAATTTTAATTTCGCCCCGGTCCTATGGTCCTGTGATCTCGCCCTGCCTCCATTTACCTTGTGATATCTTACTACCTTGTGAAGCATGTGATGTCTGTGACCCACACCCTACTTGTACACTCCCTCCTCTTTTGAAAATCACTAATAAAAACTTGCTGGTTTTATGGCTCAGGGGGCATCACAGAACCTGCCAACATGTGATGTCTCCAGCTTTAAAATTTCTCTCTTTTATACTCTTTCCCTTTATTTCTCAGACCAGCAGACACTTGGGGAAAATAGAAAAGAACCTACGTGAAATATCGGGGTGAATTTCGCCCAATACATAACTCTCCCTGGATTTGTTCCCTCCTGTACCTCCTCATTGCCTTGTCTTGTTGACTGTAATAACACTGTAACCTGCCTCCCTGACACCAGTCTGGCAGCCTTTCCCTGAGTCAGTCTATACCCCTACCAGAATGATCTCTGAAAATCAAATCTGGTCTTAAAAATTGCAGCTCAGAATCCTTTAATGGTGCCTCCTTACCTTTGGTAAAAATTCAAACTTTGCAGCAACCTGGATTGCTCCATCCGTTGTTTCTTAGCTCTCCCCAACATGTACCCTGTACTTTATCCATGTGCAACACTTTATGATTCCCACAGTGTCACACTTTTGTGCCTTTAATGTATTGTTTCATCTGCCAGCTTATTCTTTCAGTGACTCCCTACCTCTGTGTAATTCTGGAAGGCTTGTGCATGGTGTCACCCGTCCCTAGAGTCCTTTCTCTCCCCCCTCCGATGCTCTGATGCTGGATTAGGTGCTTTTCCCTGATGGTTCTTTATCAGCCTTCATCCACCACACCTGTAGCATGGGCTGCATGATGTTCTGATTTCTCCTACACAGTCTCCATTCTCAGTCTGAGCGTCTGAAGGAGGATGGGGACTTTATCCCTTCATCCCAGGTCTGTAAATGTCATGTGTATGAATGAATCCACACCAGTCCCTTCCCATAGACAACGTAGAAAGGCCCAGTTCCCAGAAGTATCAGGGTCTAATGCTGCTTTAGTATTTGTCACTCCTTCAACCCAATGAAATAGAGCAGCCATGCCATTGTGGGAGTCACTGGGATGGAACCAGCTGCTTCAGAGCTAGGCTCTGGAGTCTGATGGACTTGGGTTTGCATTCCAGTTCCCTCTCTCAGCACGCCTGCATCTGGCTTCAGTTTTGAAGCTCCTAACGTCCTTCTATCCTGCTGTGGGGAAGGAATGTGCTGGTCAGAAACAGGGGCATCAGGTCCTCCTGACAGTTGCCTTTCTTAGGTAAAATCAGTAAATATATGGGTTTACATATTGAGCTCTGATAATTCTATTAGCATGAGTCATAATCCCTGAGTTCAGTCAGCCCTGATGAGACCAGGTTGGTGAGGTGGGTGGGGATAGTTGGCCCCAGACACTTGGTGAATTCAGAGGTAAAGATGGCCCTATAAGACCTCTGGCAGCCAGACACCCAATCTCTTGTGGTGACGGCCTTTCTTTCTAATTCCTAATTCCTAAAGTTCAAGTTAGAAAAGTTCATTGCCATGATCTGCAAAATGAGTTCAGGAGCCTGAGGAAATCATGCTGCTTTCTTAAAGATTGGATCACAACTGGACCTGCTTTGTAATACTTTTTTTGAAAGTACAGCTGTCTTCACCCAGTACTTCTCCCCCTCTTAAAACATAAATGCAGGCTGGGTGCGGTGGCTCACACCTATAACCCTAGCAATTTGGGAGACCGAGATGGGTGGATCACTTGAGGTCAGAAGTTTGAGACCAGCCTGGCCAACGTGGGGAAACCCCGTCTCTACTAAAAATACAAAAATTAGCCGGGCGTGATGGTGGGCACCTGTAATGCCAGCAACTCCGGAGGCTGAGGCCAGAGAATCACTTGAACCTGGGAGGCAGAGGTTGCAGTGAGCCGAGATTGCACCACTGCATTCCAGCCTGGGTGACAGAGTGAGACCCTGTCTCAAAAGAACAAACCAAAAAACCAAAAAACTTAGATGCAGTAGGGCTTAGTTGGGGTCTCTGCAGGTGTCGTGTACTACACCACACTGGTGACCATGGGGAGCTGCAGGGTAGGGGGCCCACATTCTGAGAAGGGGCTGAGGGAAGACCTCAAGGAGGAGAGGATGAGGTCAGGCTCAGTGCTGGGTCAGATGCCGGGTTCTCAGGACAATGCCCCCACTTCTTCCTTTACTTTCTTGCCAAATGTTTCATGACCCCTTGGTGACTTTCTTTCTCAGCCTGTCTCTGGAATTTATAATGTCGAAGTTCACCAAGACTTTTTACAAAACTCTGCTTATATTGGCCCACAGTGACACTAAAAAGTAAAAGTGAATATTTCTGTGAGTTTGTGCTGCTGCAACTAATTTAAAACGAGCTTAGAGGATGCATTAAGTCTTTCTCTTTGAGAGCTGCATGTGATGTTCTGCCCCCTCTTGGCCAGTGAGCCCAGAACTAGGGGAGCCCTCAAGAGGCAGGGGCTGCCTGGTCAGGCATTGTTATAGCGTGGCCCTGGTTCCCTAAGTCCTGTGGTTTTTGGCAGTGGCTGTGCACATCTGCTGAGTGAGTCATGATCATTTTTGTGATACATCCTGAGAATTTCCAGTGTTACTTAATAATGAAATTCAGGGAAACAGGGTTAGACTTCAGGAAGTAACTACTTTTCAAGTGCAATCTAATATTTTCATATATGAGTTAATTTCTTATCAAACTGTAACCAATTTTTGATGTTGGAAGTCTACAGTCTAAACCAGATGTACAGTTAGGGCTTTGTAGTTTGTCTTTATCAAAGTCCCTACTGTGGCCACTTTATCACTGTCTTTATCAAAGTCCTCACAGTAGGGACTTTGATAAACTACGGACACCTAGCTGTACACCTGGCTTACAGTGTAGATTTACAACATCAGAATTGGCTAAAGAGCCTCATGTGGTCTGGCCCCTACTACCTCTTGCCTTTTCTGTCTTCCCCTTTTTTGCCTTCACTCACCTTGGTCTCCTTGGCCTTCCTTAGACCCACCAGGCATGCCACCACCTCAGGGCCTTTGCACGTGAGCTTACCCCTCCCTGGATTGCACAGTGGCTGAACATCAGTGAGGCCTTCTTTGATCACTGAGACTCCCCACAGCCCCTGTACTTTCTACTGCTTTTTCCCTGCTTTATCAATAGAATGGGTCACCATCTGACATTCTGTTTGTATATTTATTTATTTGTTTATTCTGTCTCCTTCCATTAAAATGGAAGTACTATGAGGGCAGGGACTCTGTCTCTGTTGTTCCCTGATGTATCCCCAGGACCTAAAACAGTTCCTGGCACATAATAGACAGTTAACATAAATGTGAATGAATGAATCATTGAATTTTTTTCCACTTAGAAAGGACTTTTTAGATCATTAACCAACCTTATTTATAGATTGGGAAACTGAGGAACAGAAAAGTTATATGGCCAATTCAAAATAAAACCATCATTTAACCTTTTTTTTTTTAAATCTTGACATATATATAGCACATTCTGGTCAGTTATCCAGGATGAGACAAGACTGAGTGAAAATAGACCACTAACTTAAAATTTGAGCAAGAAGAGACAAGCTGCTGTGAGATGGCAAAGCTTTCTGATATAGAGGCAGAGTTTTGTTCCTTTCTGTAGCATATGGTGTACCTTGCACATACTTAGTGCTCAAGAAAAACGTGTTGACGTATGTGGTTATATTGTTAAATCCATTCTTTCTGCACCACTCTTCCCCCCAGTTTCTCTCCAAAAAATAGATAATTGCTCATATGACTTCTCCTTCAAAGTTCTTCTAGTTACAAGTATCATATTTAATAGGTTTTTGTTTTATGAACAGCTAAAAGAATTGAAGAGATGACCTGGTTTCTTGGAAAATTCAGAGATATTTAGTGCAGTTTCCCAGATGCATCCACATCAAATAAAACAAAGGATTAATATTTCTAGCTCTCCTCTTATGAAAGAACCCAGTTGACAAGCCTTGGTGATATTGCTGGTCATGATGATTCTGACCTCAATGTTGTTTATGTTCACACAGACATCCTTGGAATTTTACTTTTGACAAAAATATTGTTTATAAGTAGCATGATGTTTAGATACACAAAGGTTTGGGAGTAGGGCCAATTAATTTCTCTTTAAACAGAAATGAAATATAGTTAACCTTTTTAATGAACAGCAGTGAACCTCAGAGATGCAGTGATAGTACTTTGACTTTAGAGTTGGAAGCCATGGCAGTTCAAGACAGGTATATTTCAGAAGGTGTGGGGAGAGAGGAAAACAGAAGGGCAAACCACATAAAATACAGGAGAAATCTTTCTCTCTTGTTTGCATAGATTTTTTAAATCCACTCTTATGTGTCTTTAGATAGCCCAAAAAAAGGATTGGGGGATGTGCTGCCAGTACCATAGAGAGATGATTCTCAGTTGATCATCTGAAGGCTCTTTCAAGCTCTACAAGCTCCCCTGGAAACTGATATGTACCCCCAAAACAAACAAACAAAAAAAACAAATTCTCATCCTCTCCAGCCCACTACTGACAGTTCTGCTGCCTGGGTTTATTCCTCTCCTGTGCTCCTCCTACTGCTGTGTGGAAATCCTGTGATTGCTTGTAGGGTCCATTAATACTATGTCTCTGTCTATATCATAAGGTAATTAATTATAATATTTCACTATCATAGGAAAATTAAACTTTGATAACACAAGTAGCAAATTCATAGATTTATATATTCCAAAGATGAGATGGAGACCCTAAAAGGTGAATCTTATTTTTTCTGATCCTTGGCATTTAGCTTAAAGTAAGTCGACTATTCCAAACATCTCTACAAATCTAGCTATGATAGATAAACATCATCACATGGCACTCCTCTCGAATGCTACTGTTGAGTCACTCCCTGCCAGCTGGGTGGGTGCATGGTCTGACGTGGTTTTCTAGCAAGAGTGATGGTTTAGCATCCATCCATATGCTATGTGCAGTCTCCCTCACAAAACCTGTTTGCAAGGATTGCTGCCAGGGTTCGGAATTTCTGTTTTTTCTTTTTTCTTTTTCTTTGTTTGTTTGTTTGAGACAGAGTCTTGCTCTGTTACCCGGACTGGAATGCAGTGGTACAATCACAGCTCACTGTAGCCTCAATCTTCCAGGCTCCAGCAATCCTCCCACCTCAGCCTCCCGAGTAGCTGGGACTACAGGTGTGGGACACCATGACTGGCTAATTTTTTCGCTTTTTTGTAGAGCCATGGTCTCGCTATGTTGCCCAAGCTGGTCTCAACTCCTGGGCTCAAGCAGTCCACCCACGTTGGCCTCCCAAATTGCTGGGATTACAGGCATGAGCCACTGCGTCAACCCAGGTTGATATTTCTAAATGCTGAAAGAAAATAGCTGCCAACCTAATATTTAAATTTTAATGTAGAGCTACTCATAAGCAAAATGTACTGGCCCAAATAGGATTTTATCCGTGATTTAAGATAATCATCCCCTTTCCTTGCTGTAATTCGCTACGCTCACAGTGCACCCAAGCATGGGGTCAAATTGTTGACAGATTTTGGGGCTGTCTGTCATTCACGTGAAGGGAAATGTTGTAGACCATATCTCAAAACCAAGTAGAGGCCAAAGGCAGTTTCAGTCTCTCCAGAGTTACAGAGCTGAGGCATCCACATTAATAGCTCAGTTAAGTCCCCTTGGAGATGAGAACATTTGATCAGCAGAGGTCATCTTAGTGTTACTCAGTTTGACCTGTCTGGCAGACAGGCAGTTTACAAAAGAAGAAATTTAGATGTCTAACAGACAGATGGAAAGTTATTCAATTTAACTAGCTATTAAAGAAGTACCAAGATTGGCTTTTTAATGTCTCAACTTGGCAAAAGGTAAATATGAATTCTATTGCCTGGTTTGAGTACCTCCACTCACTGCCTCAGAGAAGGGTCGTAAAATTGGTACAGCCTTTTCCAGCCATCCTGGTGATATGCAAATCCTTTCACTCAGCTCTCTTCTAGGAACTGAAAGCTAGAAATTTATTGAAAAGAAATGATTTAAGGACCTACTAACGATGTGCGTATACAAGGCATCATTGTTTGAATGCTAGTACTTGGAAACAACCTAAGTATTTTAATAATAGGGAAATTGTTATATATCTGAAGGATAGATTTTTATGGTATAGTTAAAAGTGCTGTAAAATATCACACGATTGTCCTATTAAGATATTTGAGGTTTATTATTGAGTGAAAAAAAGCAATTTGCAAAACAGTGTGAGATCTAGTCATTTTTTTTTTTTTTTGAAAAATTTAAATGCATTTAAAAGTCATGGTAAATGAAACTGTAAATCATGGTATTACAAAGGATTTTATTTTGTTCTTTTTGCTCACTTGCATTTTCTGTTGTTGCTACAGTGAGCATCTATTTCTTTTTTTTTCTTTTTCTTTTTTTTTTTTTTTTTTTTTGAGATGGAGTCTCCCTCTGTCACCCAGGCTGGAGTGCAGTGGCACCATCTTGGCTCACTGCAACCTCCGCCTGCTTGGTTCAAATAATTCTCCTGCCTCAGCCTCCTGAGTAGCTGGGACTACAGGTGTGTGCCACCATGCCCGGCTAATTTTTGTACTTTTAGTAGAGATAGGGTTTCACCACATTGGCCAGGCTGGTCTCAAACTCCTGACCTGAGGTAATCCGCCCATCTCGACCTCCCGAAGTGCTGGGATTACAGGCATGAGCCACTGCGCCTGGCTGTATCTATTTCTTAGTGTAATATTTTTTAAAGTTACCACCACCCAAGAAGATGTGGTTCAGTAACAAATTTGGTATCCTGCTGAGATTGGAAAGGGAGCTGGGGAGGGGGTGGGAAGGGAGGGCCCCGCTTGGATTAGTCTGTTTGACTTGAATGAGGTGTGGCACTGTTCATCTAAGGCTAAATTTGAGCCATTCAGGGATTCTTTTCACAACTCTTTCTCTCTGTTGGTGGATATCAAAGGACATATTGAGGGGAGCAAAGTGGACTTTATCTGGAGTTATAGTCACAAATTTAAATACATCTTCACCAGTCATTATTAAAGAAAGACCTGCATTTGTAGTTCCAGGAACTTTATGGACCATTCTTTCTTTCAAAGGATATTGCTGAAGATGTCAAGTTCTCATTTTGTAGAGACGCTAACGTAGGTATTTATGTACAAAGTTTAAATGACTGCTTCAGTGTTTTAAGAAGTAAGTAGTAAATGAATGCATGCTTATCAAAAATAGAATTTGAATAATACAGGAGTATAAAACATAGAAAGCTAAAGTCTCCCCTTTATACAATATGTTATTCTATTTGTAATCCATGTTAACTTTATGTCTTTCTTTTTTGTGCGTTTGCATATGCAATGGTGTGTATGTATGAATGAATATACACTAATGGTCTTGAAGTTTTTTTTCTTCCACTTAAATCAGATGCTAGTATATACATATATATATTATTTTGCAACTTTAAAATTCTCACATCATTTAATGTGAGCCTTTACCAACATTTTGTATCTTGAATCTGAGTAAGGGATTGTATACTCAATATTATATCAGGAAAATTGATTTGCCCTTACTGTGTCTTTTGGAAAAAAGTGGCACCCAGGGTAGATCATCAGAAACCTAAACTTAAGTTGTTTTTCCAAAGTTTAGCTGTCAGTTCTCTGGAATTCTGAAACACATGGAAGTTTTAGTAAGTGATTATAGAACTAACATCACAGAAGCACCAAAAGACTGTGATACACCTAGGTAGTACTTTTTTCAACTCTACCTATGAAAGATTTTAAGCTTTTTTTTTTTTTTTTCTTCCCCTGAGGGAAATTTGCATTTCATTGGAGGGCAAATCAGCTGTATTTTTTTTTTTTTTCTGGTTCTCCCACTAATGACTCCTGTGACCCTAGTCAGTCAGTTGCTTTTCAGGGCCTCTCTCTCTTCCTCGGGGGTGTGCTACATGATTGCTAAGGTTCTTTACCAAAAACTCAACATTCTCTGTCTCATTACCTCCTTAGCACCTAAGGTCAAGGTGTCCCTAGGGAATGGTGACAGGTTGGTGCCATGCCTTAGTGCCATGCCATGTATGCACAAAAGGCGCTACTCCAAGGCACCTGCAAGTGTCCTCAATTGAGCCAAAGGTCAGTTGGTAGCAAGACTGTGGTTGGGGAAAAACCCCAGCTCTTCACTCCTCCCACCCTTTTACTGGGAGCATGGCTCATTTGTTAAATGTCTTACCCTAGTTCTGCCTGCCTTTGCATAATATTTGTTATTTTTTAGTGACCTACTTTAAAATCTGGTGTTCAGACTGTCCATGCCCACCCCCGCTCTTGCATGCAGAGTGTACCTGTGCTAATCATAACCCTGTACAAGTCACCCAGCTAGTATTTCAGGATGGGTTAGCTTTGAAAGACACTATTCCTCTACCAAATAATTATCTTGACTTTCAGAATGTGAACTACATGTAGTGAAGCGTTTCAGATACAGTAGCTCCGTTTTTATTCCTTTTGTATAAGAACTGTTCATCTGTCTTACTTGATTCAGTGGCCAGGGACAAGTGTTCAGCCGTCTTCAGCATTCTGACAAGCGTCCCGGAGGGACAAGTTCTGAATAATTGCTCCCACCTTGTACCTTAAAAGATACCGTTTCCCGTTTCTTCCTTCTTTTTTTTTTCTTTTTTCTTCTCCTCTTTTTTCTTCTTGCCACCATGTAGTATCATCTCATTCTATAGAACAAAGAAAGCAGCAACCCCAAATAGTGTGATATATGCTAACTCTTCCCTTTCGAAAAAGAAAAACACTATATATATTTAGATACTCTGCCACCTCCAAAAAAATCCACATTCACTGTCTTCGTTTGTTCATTCCTATCTTTTATTGTTGAATGAAGATCAGATAAAACAGAAAAGAGCCAAGAACAAAGCAGCAGGAGGAGAGAGTGGAAGATAAGAAAGGAATTGGAACAGTGAGACCTGTGCTTTATGTGGATGTGGGACGCAGGGAGGGCTTCCTGGCCAATGGTGGGGTTCCTAGATGAAACCCCAGATCCTGGAGGTATTTTTGGAGCCTGAAGGACCAGTGATAATACTCAAGGATTAGGGATGGGATGAGTGTCTGGCCAGGGAAAGGCAGGCCTAGGAGGTATGATGCCTGGATTCTTCTCTGGATCTGGACCCATTACCCAGCCAAAGATCTTTCTTCTCACACCTCTTTGAAACATGATTGTTTTTGGCTTTCTCTTGGAGTTACTAAACCAGGAGATGTGAGACAAGAATGATAGTATGGGTGGAAGCTTGAAGTGGCTCCAAATTCCAGAATCCTCTAGGCTTATATGGAGGGCCTGTTTTCCAAACAAAGCTAGTCTTTGGTTGCCGAAATGCAGCTGCTATTACTTTCTACTGACCTGTGGCTCAGCACAAAGTGGCAGGAGACAGGTGACAGTGCCTGGCTCAGACCTAGTTGCATGGGGCCCCCTGGAAAGAAGTAAAGGCAACTCCAGCATTCAAAGTTGAGTCTCTTGTGAGAGGATTTCCCATGACTTTCCCAGCTTTAGGGGCTAGTGGGTGACCTCCAACAGCAGCATCGTCAGAGCAGGCTGACGTAGAGAGGTGGTGGTGGGTGGCAGAAAGAGCCGGGGTTTGAAACCTAGCTCTGCCTCTTACTGGATGTATGCCGTTAGGCAAGGTTTTTCATCCCTCTGAGCTGCGGTATCCTTATCTGTAAAATGGAAATAATGATAGATTTCATTTACGGAGATGTTGCCAGGTAAAGAAGATGGTGTAAAGCACTTGGCATGTGCTGGTATAACTAACTGGTTCTTCTCTTCCCTTCCACAGATAGAATTTACTTCCTTAATAGAGTGAAACGAGACACTTTTCTAGCTTCCAAGGAAAAAGGGAGGCAGATGGCAGTGTACTTTAAAACAAGCCATTTTCTCCAAGAGCCACCATATTGGTCACTATATCCATCCCAAAATACAAACTGACTCTGTAGGGTGGTGGGAGTAGCGGGAATCATGTGAGGCTTCTTGTGTTATGCCCCAGACATTTGTAGCTACAGGGAAGTAAATTGACACATTTGGTCCCCACACATAATGGCAAATATGAGTACAAGTTAACAACTGGTTTAATCCAAAAATTTTGGGAGATGGGGCATCTGGCTCCTTTAGGATTCAACACAGAGATAGGGATGATTCAGACACTTTAGGCCATTGAAAGAGGTGAATGACCCATCTTGCTCAGTCCCGTGAGCGTTTCCCACCACTTCCCCTGCCTGCAGAGACTCTGGCCTCTGTTGAGATAGTCTTCTGTTTTTCCAGGCAGGCAAAAAAGCAGTTTTATTGTTGCAGTTGCTACTGTTTGAGGGTGGAAAAGGTAAGTCTGGGGAGTATAGCATGGGTGACAAATGAAAGGGAGAGTAGCACCGTTGCCTTTTTAAATATATTCAGAATTTCAGCCAGTGGAATTATTAGTTTCATTTTCTGAGCCCACAGATTTGTAAACTTCTCCTTCTGCAGATAAGCTAGCAGGTTTCTTACTTATAGGGCTTTCCCCCCGCCGATTGGCTGCTCATTGAGTGAGAATTAGTCACAAATCTCTTGAATTTGTGTGGCACTTTATCTTATATGCACTCTCACCTCAAAAACTAAAGCCACCATCTTCCCTCCCAAAGCAGTCCTAATAGCCTTCAATTCTCTATACCTGGAGTTAAGCCTTATTTCTTCTCCCCATAGATTTCCCCCCATTCACCCAGCAGCCATTTTCTCTAAATTTTGCCTCTTCAGCTTTTAATCCATCCTCCCATTTTTTCCATTTCAGTTTCTGCCATGAACTTTGCCCGCCTGGTTACCTGCCACCTCTGGTTGAATAGGGCCCACAGGTGTGTTTGGTTTTGCCATCATGCCACAGACCCACACAGTTTAGAAAAAATCAGTTGCCAACTTTTATAAGCCAAGAATTCATATAAAAATCTAGATTACCAGTCTCACTTGGAAAATTAGATGATCTCTCAACACTGGGCAAGCATTCCTTCATGCCCTCTCGGCTGGAGCCAGGTGGCCTCTGCCCCCTTAGATGGGCACAGATCACCCAGGCTCTTTAGTCCCTGTACAGCCTGCCTCACATACACAGGTCTCTTCCTGAGCCCTGGGGGCATTTTTATTGTGACTCCTGTTTTAGAATGTGCCCTCCCTTTTTCGATATCTTCTGTGCTGCCTCTCTGCTTCCTGAATTAAGTTTTAAGTGCCTCACCTGGTGGCACTCCACAGTGCCCACCAATGATTCTCAAGCTGAACATGTGTTGGAATCACCTAGAAGCTTGAACAGGTTCAATGGGTGGGGAGGGGATACTCAGGAATCTATATTTTTAACAAGAAAGATCCCTGGATAATTCTAATGCAGATGGCCTAGGGTACATACCTTTATAAACACAGTTACGGTGTATTCCAGTAGCCTTTGCTGCCCATTCTTTAGTTTCAGTTCCAGAACTCCCAGAGAAGGAAGTTGATTGGGCCAGATTGGGTCAGACACCTTTCCTCTATCCCATCAAATGGCAGCTGTTGCATACAGCATGTGAGACTAGGTGGGAGAAGCAGTTCCCAGGAAAGAGGCGCTGGGCAAACAGCCTGGCTGTCTCCTTTTCAGTGTCTTGCGCCCGTTACCGGTACCTGTGGCATGTCCTGTCGCCTCCTGCACTAGCAATCCAGGAAGACACAGACTGCTTCTCAATCAACTGCTTCTCCCCAAAACTACCTAGTACCTACCAGACAGTACTAGGTAGTTTTGGACAGAGATGTGCAAATGTCTATTTCTTTTAAATTTTTAACTATTTTTTTAAAGTTGAGTGTGTACATAGTTAAAAATGCAAACAATACTAAAAGAAACAGTAAAAACTAAGCCTTCCTCCCAGTCCTGATTTCTAGGTCCCAGGCCTCTTAAAAGAAGAATTTAAATGTTCTCTTTTCTTTTCAGGAACAGGTGGCCATCAGTAATCATGAGCAACCCATTCGCACACCTTGCTGAGCCATTGGATCCTGTACAACCAGGAAAGAAATTCTTCAATTTGAATAAATTGGAGGATTCAAGATATGGTAGGTACATGGCTATGATAGCAATTGGAATCTCATTTGCACAATGATTAGGCTATGTAATTAATTATACTTTAGGAGAGTTTGAAAAGGGAGTAGCAGAGAATGGGTGAATGTTCTTGGGTTAAGTGCACAAGCACTCACATGCCTTTCCTACATTAGTCATTTTTAAGTAGGTAATAATGATTACATACATTTAACATTTATATAACACTTTATAGAGTATACATTTGTATCATATCATTTAATCTGAATAACAACCCTATGGGGTCATGTTTATAAAATATAAGAGGTCCTGAGGAAGCAAAGGCCCAAGAGTCAATGACACGTGCTCTGATCACAAGTATGTGGGTTGTAGACAAGCAGGACAAGAACACAGTCTTTTTTATTCCCAATTCCGTCCTTTTTCTGCCTTTGCACTGTCTTTTCCAGATAACATTTCCAGATCGTATTGCTTAGTAATTTTCACATATCAAAGTGGAACTTTTATAAATAAACAAAATCATTTTTCTTATGAATTAATATTGTTTTATTTTAGGAACTCCAGTTACCACTGGCCATGCTGCATAGTGTTTAGGGTTTTGTTTCCTTTGAAAGATGTACGTGCATATACTTTGGTCTTAATTACAATAATTGTAAAGGGGTTATCTTCTCATTTCTTGAGCATTAACTTCATAAGAACTATTACTCTGTGTGTATATATACATGTATAAATATATGTTACTTGTCAACATTTAACATAGGCTGGGTGTGGTGGCTCATGCCTGTAATCCCTGCACTTCGGGAGGCCAGAGCAGACGATTGAGTCCAGGAGTTCAAGACTAGCCTGGGCAACATAGCGAAACCCTGTCTCTACAAAAAATAGAAAAAAGTTAGCTGGGTGTGGTGATGCTTACCTATAGTCCCAGGTATTTAGGAGGTTGAGGTGGGAGAATCACTTGAGCCAGGGAGTTTGAGGCTGCAGTGAACTGTGATCACACCACTACACTGCAGTCTGGGTGACAGAGTGAGACCCTGTCTCAAAAACAAACAAAACACGTAATACAATAAAAATCTAGACTGATGGTGAGATGTGATGACTTAAGGGAAACTTTCTGTTGTTGGAATCCAGGACAAGACAACCATTTAATACCAAAGAATAATATTTTATTTTGGCCTCGTGTGTAGTGTTTTCTACCACTGAATATCTCTTTTTTTTTTTTTCGAAACGGAGTCTTGCTCTGTCGCCAGGCTGGAGTGCGGTGGCATGGGTCTTGGCTCACTGCAACCTCTGCCTCCTGGGTTCAAGCAATTCTCTTGCCTCAGCCTCCCCAGTAGCTGGGACTACAGGCACATGCCACCATGCCCAGCTAAGTTTTGTATTTTTAGTAGAGATGGAGTTTCACCATGTTGGTCAGGATGGTCTCGATCTCTTGACCTCATGATCTGCCTGCCTGAGCCTCCCAAAGTGCTGGGATTACAGGCATGAGCCACTGTGCCCAGCCCTGAATATCTCTTAAACCCATTAAATATCCATGTATTTTAAACTGTTGGTCACTTTACCCTCTTTCCTTGTGGAAGAATAGTCTGATGCCTCGTATCAACTTTATACAGAGATTGGCCTTAAAGAGCGCTCTTAAGTTGTCTCACGGGTTTTGTTTATTTTGTCATCCTTAACTCTTAGGGCGCTTACCATTTTCGATCAGAGTTCTTCTGGAAGCAGCCATTCGGAATTGTGATGAATTTTTGGTGAAGAAACAGGATATTGAAAATATTCTACATTGGAATGTCATGCAGCACAAGAACATAGAAGTGCCATTTAAGCCTGCTCGTGTCATCCTGCAGGACTTTACGTGAGCCTAATGTCACTTCACTCTCCTCTGCCTCCCTCATTAGCCTTTCAAGAAAGTTTTCTTTTAAACAAACGAAAACACTCTGCAATGACTATATAATTTATTAATTTATGACTGTATAATATTATATACCCGTATCCAGACACTTTTGAAAGCTAAGGGGGTCATTGCCCCCAGCAGCAAGAGGAAACCAGGATTGTGTCTGGCAAACTGAAACACGCCACCTTTTCTAATAGGAAGGGTCATTATCCTTGCTCTTAAAGATCCTAGTCCTGAGTATCTTAGGGAAAGGTCAAAGAAATAGCATGGAATAGAGCCATCTTGGAATCTTTTCTCTCCCACATTGTATTGCCCAGGAAACCAGGTGTCAAACACTTGTACTTGAAACACTGATGTGCTGTCTGCAGAAGGGAGATGATGTAGCTCACATCACAAGTCTTGACCGTAACTGTTAAGCCTCAGTTCTCATCTTGCTATTTTTAGATATCCTTGCTCCCCATTGCAGCATCTTTGTTGAGATACTATATTTCCATTTTTAAGTGATGTTATTTTATTCCTTCTAGAGACCCAGTTTCATTTTTCTAGAGGAAGATCACCAAAATGTTATACTTTTAAGTGAAAAAGAGAGATTCATTTAACATGAATTTGATTCACAGCCAACTTTTCTGAATTATATCCATTCCTTGAAATCTGGTCAAAATTGAGAAGGTGTGATCTGAAAGTCTTCTCCAGGTCTTTGTCAAGCCACCATGTGAATGGGAAGCACTCACAGCAGTAAGAGTTCCAGAGTTGTTAAGTGCCAGCTTTCCCATCGTTGCTGTATTTAGACTATAGCTGTTATTAAATTTAATACAGTGGTAACATTGTACATAGAGATACCACCCAGTCATGGTACTTACTACTTACGTGATTTCTGCCTGAGGAAATATGCTTAGAAACTTTCACATTTCTAAGTCTCACCCATTGTTAGCTCCTCTGATGAGGTAGGGCTTTGTCAATATTATCAATAGAGGCAAAAGCTGAAAAATCCAGTTACACACATTTAAGGCTTATTTTCTGCATTATTCTCTTTCTTCTCTTAGGGGTGTGCCCGCTGTGGTTGACTTTGCTGCAATGCGTGATGCTGTGAAAAAGTTAGGAGGAGATCCAGAGAAAATAAACCCTGTCTGCCCTGCTGATCTTGTAATAGATCATTCCATCCAGGTTGATTTCAACAGAAGGTGAGAGATTAAAACGAATACCTGAGTGTTCTGCTTTGTGCAAAATCTTTGAATACGAATCTTTTTAAAATGTGTATATGTAGTTAAAGAAGAAAATCTTTAAAAGATACCTTCTGAAAAATTTAAAGTTCATATAGATTTCGCAGTAAAGATGTTTTAGGGGGAAGAGTGCGTGGATTTTTTTTAATCTTTTTTTTTATTTGTTTTTACTGCTTGGGTGGGAGCAGCCTGCATTTGAATCTGACTTGAAGTCTGGGTGAAAACACACACATATGAAGTTCTGCCATGAGAGCTTGTCAACACAAGTATATGTCAGTGCAAGGATATGTTTGAGCTTCTTCATCCACTGGAACCTTACTCCTTTTTGATCCCAAGTAACTGTTGCATATCTAGCGATCTCTGCCTCTCCACATGGGTTTCCATAATGCCTATCCCTTTCTTTCTCTGTGTTTCTTCTTTTGTTTGGGATATCCTCTCCTCTGTTCCTGCCAAATCTTACCTGCCCTTCAAGGCCAGCATAAATCTTATTCTGTTAGGAATCCTTTACTTTCCAGCCTACGAAGCTCCTTGTTCTTCAGTTTGCCAGATGATTTAGTGTCCTGAGTGGGCCTGTAGCCCTTGAAGGGAAGTTGTCACTTGAGTTGCCTTGGTAAGTAGACTCTCAGCTCCCTGAATACAAGAGCTGAGCGGATAAATAGGCATTTAATATCCTAAATTGAGTGACCTTGAAATTATTCTTCAATTAAGTGAGAATCTTGGTAAGCCTGAATATAGACACCTAATGGTCTATAACACCTTTAGGTGGGGAAAAACTAAACAACCCTGAGGATAGATTTTTTGTTGTTGTTTTTGTTTTTTTAAATCCATCCCCACATCCTTGGCATCCAAAGGTGTGCATATTAAAATGTCTTCGCGGGCCACGTGCAGTGGCTCATGCCTGTAATCACAGCACTTTGGAAGGCTGAGGCAGGAGGATTGCTTGAGCCCAGGAGTTTGATACCAGCCTGGGCAACATAGGAAGACCACATCTCTACAAATAACTTTTTAAAAATTAGTCATGTGTGGTGGTGTGTGCCTGTGGTCCCAGCTACTTAGGAGGCTGAGGCAGGAGGATTACCTGAGCCCAGGAGGTTAGGCCATGCATACCAGTTGGGTGACAGAGCAAGACCCTGTCTTTAAAAAAAAAAAAAAAAAATCTTAATGAAGAAAACGTTTTACAAAGAAGAGAACTTAACATGTGAATATGTAGTTGTGAACTACCAACTTAGGCCTGACCTCTTAACAAACTTTAAAAGTGAATACTTCTTAATCAAAATATATGTGCCATTTGTAATCCTAGCCCATTGAAGAGATGACTAAGTTTTGTGAGATTAGGGGCCAAGTAGTAATGGTCAATTTTCCTGACTCAGTTTATTTTAATGAGCTTTTATCCCTAAATCTCACTCTCTAAAAGCCTTTGCTTTAAGTTGGAAGTGTTGGCAGTGAGTCTTTGGGTTAAAATGCCATCAGGATATTAAACATTGTTATATAGCCCCAGTCTTTTGTAAGATATACAAAAAGGCATAGAAAATAGTAGAATCTAAGAGAAGCACTTAGTGATTTGATAGGGCCTATAAGAGTAGAGTACCTGATGGCCAGACGTGGTGGCTCACGCCTGTAATCCCAGCACTTTGGGAGGCCGAGGTGGGCGGATCACAAGGTCAGGAGATCAAGACCATCCTGGCGAACACAGTGAAACCCCATCTCTACTAAAAATACAAAAAAATTAGCCGGGTGTGGTGGTGGGCACCTGTAGTCCCAGCTACTTGGGAGGCTAAGGCAGGAGAATGGCGTGAACCGGGGAGGCAGAGCTTGCAGTGAGCAGAGATAGCGCCACTGCACTCCAGCCTGGGCGACAGAGCAAGACTCTTGTCTCAAAAAAAAAAAAAAAAAAAAAGAGTACCTGATGAAGTTAAACTTGAAAAAAAAAAGAATCTAGTCATCTTTGCCCTTTGGATCAAAATGGTAATCGACAGATGGGAATGAAGTCAGAAGAAACGAAGAAACTCTACCATTTGTCCTTTTCTCCAAAAGGCAGAATTTGTACTAGCCAAAACCATGAAGATTTCAATGTAGAGATGGGTGTAAAAAAAATCAGCTATTGCTGTATAACAATCCCAGAATCTCAGCAGCAGTCAACAATAAGAATTTATTTCTTACACGTCTTCTAGTTGTTTGGGAGGTCAGCCGACCTAGGTGAGCACGGCTGGGCAGCTCTGCTTTGCACTGCACTAGCCAGGTTGGCAGCTTACACTGAACCATACATCTGCGGAGCAGCTGGGACAACTCTGTTCCATGTGTGTTTCTTTTGGGGTCCAAGCTAAAGGAGAAAGCAGCTGTCTTGTGACCACAGAGACTCAAGTGGGCAAGTGGAAACACGCAGTATCTCTAAGGCCTAGCTAAGGACCAGCACAGCATCACTTCTGTTCACGGTGCCATTGATCAAAGCAAATCACATGGTTGAGCCCAAAGCTGGAATGGGGAAATACAGTCCACCCATCTTCGGTGGAAGTAACTTCAAGATTACACCGCAAGGGTTTTGATACAGGGAGGGCAATCAGGTATTTTTAAGAGGCTATTATCTTAACCTAGAAGTATGACTACCTAAAGTTGTCAAAACAACTATCAGTGGGAGAAATAACTTTTCCATATACAGTGCTGGAAATTGATTAGTGGAGGGAGCAGTTCTTATGAATGTTTAAAAGTTTTAGAAGGAAATATATGCGTGTCAGATGTCTTGATAAGACTAAATTTAGAAGCAACGAATGAAACAAGGAAAAAAGGTACAGATTTAGTTACTGCAAAGTTAAGAGAAAATAACTTGAAAAATATGGCAAAGTGTTAATATACTTAATATATGGAGTATCTATAATCCATTTAGAAAAATAATAGATCCCTGAAGATAAATGGGCAAAGGAAAGTGGACATTTCATAATAAAAGGAAATGCAAATGGTAGTAAACAGTATATAAAGGCTTTTCAATCTCACAAGTAATAAAAATAAATATTTGAGATGTCATTTTCTTATCAATACAGTTGAGATTAGAAAATATTAATTATGAAGGTGTTATAAGGGAGACACTTTTATACACTGCTGATAGCACTATAAATTAGAAATGAGGATTAAAGCAATATGTGTTAAGACCTTAGAAATTTCTACATCCTTTGTCCTGGAATTCCTACTTTCAAGCATACCCTTTATATCATTTATTTATTTATTTATTTATTTATCTAGACAGGGTCTCACTCTGTTCCCTAGACCGGGGTGGCGTGATCACCGTTCACTGCAGCCTTGACCTCCTGGGCTTAAGCAGTCCTCCCACCTCAGCCTTCCGAGTAGCTGTGATCACAGGCATGCGCCACTACATCTAGCTAATCTGGATAGCTGACTTCAGAAAAAGCTTAATGGCCAATAATGTTTATTAAAGTATTATTTATAAATGAAGCCTAGAAACATTCTAAATGTCCAACAAAAAATGCTTTATTAAATTATGGTATACCCCTGAAGTGAATCATGAGGTAACTTTAGAGTTTAATTTATGAAGTCTTTAATAACACTTGGAACATGATCACATTGTAGCTCAACGAGCCAGATGCTACATTGCATATGTAGAGTGACATAAGCTACGTGGAAAATGATGCAGGAATTAAAAGATTGGAAAGGGTGCCAAGTTGCTAAGCAGTTATCTCTGGGATTGCAACTGTCTTCATTTTCCTAATAAGAAGCTATTATTTTTATAATTAAGTCATTTAAGAATATGAAACCACTCAAAGGGAAACAAAAACACCTTTATTTGCTTCCTTGGAGATGTAACTGAGTTCCAGGCAGCCTCAAAAGAAATTTAGAAAATGATGTTTCTGCAGTTAATATTGCTAACATCCAAACCAGATAAATTCAGGATAAAGAGAAATCTACTTTGTCCTCTGAATTGATGGTACTTGGAACAGACCATGTACTCTCCAGCGCTTCCCTTTCCTTTGGACTCTGAACCTGTCCTAAGGCAATATGTCTTCCCCCACCTTCCTTTTTTCCTAAATCACATGAACTCAGTTTAATGTTTTGGTTTCAAATGGAAGAGTTTAAAATATATGCGTAAAATGTTATCCTGTTTGAGATAGGATAAAGACCCACTTCAGAATTTATGAAAGTAGCCATAAATTCATGCCCAATTTCATCTTTCTTGGAGACTTTCATTAATGTTGATGGGTTTACCTTCATTTCGCTCGCCTTGAAGGTGAAAGTACAGGTAGAGACGGAATTGTAATATAGTTTTCATGTCTAAACTCTATTGACTCAAAATTCAAAGAGCTCATGGCTGTTAATGCATCTTGAACTTGGGTCATCACCAAGTTCACTGTAATTTTTTTTTTTTAGACCTTGACTCTAATCAGTTGTGGTTTCAGTTTTTTATAGACCTTTTTCATTTACACCATGTACTGAAAACATTATGAAAAAACAGCAAAATCCAAGGGTGAACTTTGACCTAGATTGATAACCAAATCTGGCAAACCCACATGTATATATAAAATTAGAGCGAACAGTGGCCAGGGCGGTGGCTCACGCCTGTAATCCCAGCACTGGGAGGCCAAGGCAGGTGGATCACGAGGTCAGGAGATCAAGACCATGCTGGCCAACATGGTAAAACCATGTCTCTACTAAAATACAAAAAATTAGCCGGGCATGGTGGTGCGTGCCTGTAGTCCCAGCTACTCAGGAGGCTGAGACAGGAGAATTGCTTGAATCTGGGAAGTGGAGGTTGCAGTGAGCCGAGATTGTGCCACTGCACTCCAGCCTGGCGACAGAGTGAGAATCCATCTCAAAAAAAAAAAAAAAAAAATAGAACATTTCTTTTAGAAGTGTTTTTATTGGTGGTATTTTGTTTTTATTTCTTGAGTTGTGGTTTTGCAATTTAACCTCATGATCTCTCTCCTCATTTTTGTAAGGAATTAAATGTGATGTCTCAACTCTGTGAAACTGTGTGCTGTGGGCTAATTTCCACCTCTGTTTCTAGAAATGAGTGAGAAAAACTGGGTAAGGGGTGGTAGAGTGGTAAATATCTCAGTTAAATGTTTGTAAGCTCTTTGCCTAGTTTGAATAATACTAATTAGCTTCACACCATCTTTAGAAGTTGAAGTTCTAACACATTATTGTGATATTTTACAAAGTTACCTCACCTTTTTTTTGTTCCTCCAACAAGAATTTCATAACAGTGGCCGGGCACGGTGGCTTACGCCTGTAATCCCAGCACTTTGGGAGGCTGAGGCAGGGGGATCATGAGGTCAGGAGATTGAGACCATCCTGGCTAACATGGTGAAACCCCATCTCTACTAAAAACACAACAAATTAGCTGGGTGTGGTGGTGGGCACCTGTAGTCCCAGCTACCTGGGAGGCTGAGTGAGGCCGGGGAATGGCGTGAACCCGGGAGGCGGAGCTTGCAGTGAGCCGAGATTGCGCCACTGCACTCCAGCCTGGGCGACAGAGCGAGACTCCGTCTCAAAAAAAAAAAAGGAATTTCATAACATTTTCTGACCAGATTTCATTAATGTGAAAACTATCTCCATGTTAATACTGTCCGTGAATTTCTGGAGCTCCATTAAATGTAATTCTCAGAAACTGAACTGCATTCAATTCTGAATTCAAATTAAGTAACTAAGAAATTTCCTCTTTAGTCTGTGAGGCCATTCACATTTAGAGACCTTATTAAAAGCTCACTAGATTAGACTAATTTAGGAAAGTTCTGAGTGGTAGAAAATTCTGAATGCTAGGTCTATTCATTCCAGTAACTAGAACTAGGCTAATTGAGCCAAGTTCCATATAATAGATGTTTTGTTTTCCTGAGTAAACAGAGTTTTACCTGGAATTACTGTATCATGAAACAGTCTAAGCATTTCTGGCTTCTGCACGTCCTATGAACATGTTGCTTCCATCAAACTGATACCCCCAGCATTCTCTGCGGTAAACATTCCCCCATCAGTCATCAGTCATGCTTCTGCTGTGAGAAGCTCTGCCATCCTCCTGGTGCAGGGACAATGGCTAGGAGTCCATAAGTGCTCGCGGTATATAGCAAAAGAGATGGGGAGGAGAGGCAGGGCCACATGTGGTTATAATCTTACCTGTAGCGGTAGAAATCAAGGTCAGAGAAGCTTTCCTCTTTTTAAAAAGTTAAATCCATTTCGCAGATCTGTTATGTGCTAGTATTTATCCCAGAAACAGGTTATAGTTTAGAAGGGGAGAGAAATTAGTGAACACACAGCTTTCATGCAGTTGATAAGTGTAGTCACCACGGAGAAGGGGCAAATCATCCTGACCTGGGGAGTCTGTGGGTTTTTCAGGGAGTGTCACCTGATCTGGATCCTGAAGCCTGTTTACCAAGGAGAGAAGAGCTGAAAAAGACCTTCCACTCAGAGCAAATAGAGCATGCAAAGGCATGAGGAAAGTGGGAGTGGGAAGAGCATGCAAAGGCATGAGGAAAGTGGGAGTGGGAAGAGCATGCTGGCTACAGTGTAGCTGAAGCTGAGAGCTTGGACTGGAGGCTAGGAGAGGGCTTATAAAGGATGGCTGAGGTCAGGTTGAAGGACTTGGGTTTTTAAGACAAGGAATTTTTACTTTATTAGAAAATGGGAAGCCATTGGTAGATTCAGGCTGGTGCGTGATGATTTATATTTTAGAAATGATTCAGGTGACCGTACCAAAGGTAGATTGAATGGCCTCACAGGGCAGCTAGTTGGGAGGCTATTTCTGGAATAAATACCTTGATAGCTATAGGTACTAAGTGGTGGGAAAAGAGCTCATTAGATATGGACAGACAGGGAAGAGGAACAGATTTAGGAAAGAAAGCCCAGCATCAGGGTTTGACCCACTGAGTTTGTGGTGCCTGAAGTATTCTTGGTGCGCATGCCCAAAACACACTGGAAACATAGATCTGGACGTAGAGACAGGTGGAAACTGGAGGGATGGAGCCCTCAGCATACTATTGAGAAGGTCGAGATGAGTACCTTGAGGAGTAGCTGTGTCTCGTCCAGAGGGTCCACAGAATCTGCTGATGCTGGTGTCCATGCAGGTGTCCTGCCTTGTTCTGCTATCCCGGGGTCCCTCCTTTCTCTCTCTCTTTTGCTCTTCTCGAACATGTACACACATAAATAGACACTTATTCACTCAGGCAGGGATCAGCAGACTTTTTCTAGAAAGGGCCAATAGCAAATACTTTAGGCTTTGCTGGCCACATGCTGTCTCTGTCACATATTCTTCCCCCCAACACCCCAGCCTTTAAAAATGTAAAAATCATCCTTCATTTGAGGGCCAAGCATATATGAGCATTGGGCCACATTTGGCCCATGGGCTGGTTTGTAGACCCCTGCTGTAAGGCAGTCTCAGGAATTGATCCTACCTATTAAAGCAACCAACACTTGTCTTGGAGAATATTCATATCAAGAGAAAAAAAATTAGTGTGGTAACCAAATATGTTTTTGTTTTGTTTTGTTTTTTGAGATGGAGTCTTGCTTTGTCGCCCAAGTTGGAGTACAGTGGTGCGATCTCGGCTCACTGCCATCTCCACCTCCCGGGTTCAAGTGATTCTCCTGCCTCAGCCTCCCGAGTAGCTGGGATTACAGGCACCTGCCACCATGCCTGGCTAATTTTTATATTTTTAGTAGAGATGGGGTTTCACCATGTTGGCCAGGCTGGTCTTGAACTCCTGACCTCGTGATCTGCCCACCTCAGCCTCCCAAAGTGCTGGGATTACAGGTGTGAGCTACTGTGCCCGGCTCCAGATGTGTTTTCTATGAGGTAAATAACACGTGCTTCCGGTCCCTTTTTTCCCAAGGAGTGCCTGCCCATCTTGCTTGGGCTGACTCACCGTCATCCTTCAGACTACATTGATACCATGTCCTTCTGGAAAGCATTCCAATCCCCCCAACCCCCACCCCCAGGTGGGTTCATGGCCCATTCCGAGTGCTCCCATACCAGGCAGTGATGATTGCATTCTTTTGCAATTGCCCTCTCACCAGACTCAGAGCGCCAGTGGGTAGTGAGCACACAGCTTTTGCACCATTGCATTTTCAGCATGTAGCACATGGCAGGCTCTGGGAGAGGGGAGGATCAGAGTGGGTGAGAAGCTGAGTATCATGGTCAAAGTAGAAACCCCCAGGGCCAGTCAGACCTAGGCTCAGATAACAGCACTGTGTTACTGTCTAACTTTGGACAAATTTAACCTTTCTGTGCCTCAGCTGCTGCTTCTGGATATTGAGGATGAGAGTAATATTTACGTGAGGGGTTGTGATGATAAGTTCACATGTGTAAAGCTCAGAGCGCCTGTAACGTAATGTTGTCCTTTAGCTCTTGCTGTTATTGTGGTGGTGTTACTACCACTGCCACCGTTACTGCCACAGTTGCTGTAACTATGACAGGAAGGCCATGTGGTATAGGGATTAAAGGATTGTGTCAACTTGGGAGTCAGACTGCCTGGGTTTTAATCCCAGTTCCACCATTTACTAGTGTCTGTGGTCCTGAGCAAGTTTCTTAACCTCTCTGTGTCTCAGTTTCCCCACTTGAAAAATGTGGCTGTTAGTTGCACCTAACTCAAAGGGATATTATGGAGACTAAATGAGAAAATTAACGTAAAGCATTTAGAATAGTTGCTGGTTCCTGATAGTGTCAGTAAGTGTTAACTACTGGATACTAGGAAGTAGTTATCCAGTACTTCATTTATTAATGAAGTCTGACTTTGGTCTTAGCTATTAATTTTACTAGCCTGTCCTGTGTTCACTCAATCCTATGATACACGCTTTATGAGCACATTCTGTGTGCCGAATCTGTGATCTTGTGACTATGACTTATTCTGCCTTGACTCAAACAATGCAGTTTGATTTTTAAAATCCTAGAAAATCTTGGTGCCCTATGTTGTCCTGATGGACTGAATGACCTTGAGTAAATCTTAGCATATAATCTGTGGTTCACAGATGTTACCAAGTGACACCATCTTCCTTATAAACCTTGGTCCTACACACAGGAGACTGTGATTCTATAAGGTACTGATCCTCTCAGCATTGCTAGTTTTCTGTCTCCCAGCATAAAGAGATGAAAATACCAGCCCAGACACAGCCCAGGTCAGAGAGATGTTATAATGAGGTCATGGATGAGGAGTACAGAAACAAGAGTTCTTTAAATGTCCAGGCTGCTGTTGTCATATGAATGTCTTGAGTCTGTTCCTAAGAGTCAGACTTTATGATTAGATTAGTTTTAACTTGAATTCAGTTCATGTTTTCTGCCTACCATAGTTAAAGGCATTGTAGGAATCACTTGTACCAAACAATAATTACCCTCTTTACTTTCACTAGTTACCTCTCCTATTCTGCATTGTAAATAGTCATGAATGAAATTCATATTATCACTCAGGAAGCAAGGAGATGCAATTCCATTTTGTTTCTTCATCACCAATAAATTTGACCACTAATATTTAAGCCTCAAATTGTATACATTTAATTTTTCTCTCTGACAGGGCAGACAGTTTACAGAAGAATCAAGACCTGGAATTTGAAAGAAATAGAGAGCGATTTGAATTTTTAAAGGTATGGGCAGGGTCTGGTTCCATTGTTTGGTTTTCTTTGTATGCGGGGTACGAGGGAAAGATGCCAAGAAGATGGGCTGAGAAGTACTTCACCTTCATAGTGTTCTTTCCATTTGTCAATCCCAGTGGGGTTCCCAGGCTTTTCACAACATGCGGATTATTCCCCCTGGCTCAGGAATCATCCACCAGGTGAATTTGGAATATTTGGCAAGAGTGGTATTTGATCAGGATGGATATTATTACCCAGACAGCCTCGTGGGCACAGACTCGCACACTACCATGATTGATGGCTTGGGCATTCTTGGTTGGGGTGAGTGTTCTCCCATATATACTGTTTTGGGGCATGCACTTTAATTCACTGTGATTCTATTACATGTCAGTAACATGAATTTACATGACCACAAGTTTCCAAGAGGTATTTTTGTCAGTTTTGTCACTGCTGTTTTTCCAGTGCCCAGAGAATCACTTTGCACCTAGCAGGCACTCAATAATTATGCTTGGAATAATGAACAGAAGCAAGGGGTTAGGGACATTTAGCATACATGAAAATCACCTGGGGTGTTAAAAATAGAGACTCCCAAAGCTTACTCTTCTTTGCATGTGGCACCAAGGAGATTTTGATACAGGTGTTTGGGGGACCATGCTTTGAGAAACACTTGTTAAAAAATTCTATAAAGGAAAATGGAGAAAAAATAACTGCTCTTTATAGAAACATAACCCTGCACCAATTAAACATTGTAACTGGGTTTATTACCTGTTAATGTCACTAAATTTATACGTGAGAGATAGAGTAAGGAGTAATGAAGGCATTCTTCCGGTCATGCCGTTCATTGCAGGTGTCGGTGGTATTGAAGCAGAAGCTGTCATGCTGGGTCAGCCAATCAGTATGGTGCTTCCTCAGGTGATTGGCTACAGGCTGATGGGGAAGCCCCACCCTCTGGTAACATCCACTGACATCGTGCTCACCATTACCAAGGTAACAATATGCAACCTCTTCTGTGGTCTTGGAAAGTCACAATGATAGCTTTCCAATGGAGGGAATACATAATGGAATCTTGTTTGGTTTCCAAGTGCTCTAGCAATGCTAGGAAACAAGGTTGATGATTTTAAAAGGAGATGAGGTAAGGGAAGTATTCTATGTTAAGTTTAGATAATTATGTTTATTTTCTTCTAGTATTGCTGATTGATCTTTTTCTTAAAGGAAATTTTTTAAACTGTGAAATAGTTCAATGATACAGAAATTAAGATGGCATTCATATGCCCACCACCTAGATTTAACAGATGATACCATTTTGTCATAGTTGCTTCAGAGCTCTCTGTGTTTTTAAAGAAATAACATGTAATGTCTGTGGCTAAAGCCACATTCCCCATTTCTAGAAATAATCACTATCCTGAGGTGGTAAGAATCATTCCTATGCATGTGTTTATGCTTTCACTACATGCTTTCCACATGGTTCTTCCTTTTATGTAAATAGTAAGGTAGTTCCATGAATAGTTTTACTTTTTAAATTCTCTTCTCTGTATTATAAGTTACATTATTGTAACATATATGTCACCAAGCTGGAAAGTATTAGGCTTTTTCTGTAGCAGTTAGAGATCATCTTTTTCTGTGATTTGCTTGTTTTGTAAAAAGGCTATTTCGTTTTGGAAGACTTTTGCAAAAGCAGTGGTTTTTAATGATCACAAACATAATTTTTTCTGCTTTTATAGTTTGGAGGCTGGGGTCTTTTGCATGGACACGCTGTCATTAAAAGTGCAAAACACATTTCTCTTTGATTTAATTTTTGTGAAATTTTGAATTGGATTTATTTGAATACCATAGCTTATCACAAATGTCTGTGCACTGTTCTTCAGATGTGGAATACTACAGGACTTCCTCACAAAATTTGGCAGAATCCCATATAACCAAAAGAGCCCATCTGTGTGGTTGTAGCTAGAAACTGGCTTTATGCAGAGCTAAGTCAGTCACTGTGGCCTCACTCCTGGCTGGTGCCTTGTGTGGAAAAGATACGGGGATCTTTTGGTTACATTTGACTTATACTTGTAGCATGAATTTTGCTCATTACGCCTTTGAAAAGTTATTTTCTTATTTAGGTTGAAAGAATTTAATGTGTCGCACTTCCAGATGCTTCCAATGATCTCATTAGAGAAAGAGAATGTTTCTCATTTTGAAATATTTTTCTTAATATTATTTGTATTTTGGGCACACTTTGTCTTTTTATAAATAAAAACTATTTGACATCATCTTAGATTTATGGGTGAGTTAGTATAAAGAGTACAGAGAATTCCTGTTATCTTTCTCCCAGCTTCCCATAATGTTAACATCTTAAATAACCATGGCACATTTTCGAAACTAAGAAGTTAACATTGGTGTGGTACTCTTAACTACAGACTTTACCAGTTTTTTCAGTAATGTCCCAGAATTCTGCTCCAGAATCCAATCCAGGATACCATGTTACATTTAGTTGGCATTGTTTTTTAAGTTTTGAAAGTGATCGCAAATGTGTTGGGCTAATTTATTATTTGGGTTTACTGACAAGACTAGTTTATAAGAAGTACAAGATGGTAGTTCTGCACTTTGAATGTGGGCCATCAGATCTCAAACTTTTCTGTTGTTTCTGCTGCTTAGCACCTCCGCCAGGTTGGGGTAGTGGGCAAATTTGTCGAGTTCTTCGGGCCTGGAGTAGCCCAATTGTCCATTGCTGACCGAGCTACAATTGCTAACATGTGTCCAGAGTACGGAGCAACTGCTGGCTTTTTCCCAGTTGATGAAGTTAGTATCATGTACCTGGCGCAAACAGGTAAGTGAAGGGCCCTGAAAGCATAGGGCTCTTTGTCAAAGTTCCATGAAACACCGAGAATCTGAGCACTGCCTTCTGCCTCTACCCAACAGAAATCACTGGGTTACAGTTACACAATTTTTTTTTTTCTCCATGGAGTCAAAATGGGTTTTTGGGATTTAAGGAGTTAATATGAGATAGAGATGGTATGGCCAATAGAAAGAGCTCAGCGATTACAGAAGCCTGGATATTTATACTGGTCCTCTACTACTAGTTTTTTGACATTAAACAAATGATCTTAGTAATGGTTACTGCTGCCTATGGGGTACTTGCTGTGTACCAGGTACCTAGTATGTATTTGCTGTCAACCTCTTTACAGATCTGTAGGGTAGATTGATTGACTAGTTAATTAATATTAGAGAAAACTGAGGAGCAGAGAAGTGTTCATACCCAAGGCTAATAAACAGCAGAGTCAGAATCCAACACTGCAACTGCCTGGCTCCATACAGGAATAGCACTCTGCAACACCCCTCTCAGGGATGTCCAAAAAATGAAATGAGGCCAGGCACGGTGGCTTACTCCTGTAATCCCACCACTTTCGGAGGCCAAGGCAGGCAGATCTGACCTGAGGTCAGAAGTTCGAGACCAGCCTGGCCAACATGGTGAAACTCCTGGGAGGCGGAAGTTGTGGTGGGCCGATCTCGCACCACTGCACTCCAGCCTAGGCAACAGAGAGAGACTGTCTCAAAAAAAAAAAGAAAAAGAAAAGAAATGAGAGGCTGCATATGAAGGCATTTTAAATCATCGACAGATCTTTAACTCTGTATTTTTAGAAATTTGACTTTTAACTTTGAGAAAGCTTTAAAATATTTTTCTCAATTTAAAAACATTAACTCTTCATTCAGTCATCCATTTAGCAAATTATCAATATCTGGCCTAGTTCCCAAAGACATAGCAGTGAAGAAGATAAATAAAGTCCCTGCCATCAAGTAGCTTACTTTCCAGTGAGGGGGGAAGACAATGAACAAGTGAACAAATATGTAAGTGTGATGTGATGAGAAAGAAAGGGGAGGTGGCTGAAGTACCCCAGAGGTGCTTGCACAGATGTCTGGATGAAGTGAAGGGACAGCCATGGGAAGGGTTTCATGAGAATCTTACAGACTCCAAATAAATCTTAGTCTTCTGCCGTAGCCTGAGGAAATTCCTCTAGAAATAGTAAAGATTGTCATGAAAAAGTTTATTTTAAAAGGTTTTTATTAAATATAAGCACATTGAAATTGATTAATACATCTTTGTTCCCCCAAAGGATTTTAAGTGAAACAGATAAAGAACTAAAAGAACAGAATAAATAATTGAGGAAATCAACCTAAAGAAGAGAGGGACAGCGTGCTGGGTAGAGGGATAAAAGCTGTGAGATGGATCTAGAGGGAAGGTTCGTTGGTTAGTTCCCGTGGTGCTGCAGGTGGCCATTATACTTCTTGATAATCCAGTGCCAAATCTGTAACATCTATTAAATTGAAACAAACGTATTGCTTCAGAAGAGTGTAGCCCTTTCTCATAGTAAACCCTAAGATTTCTCCTGTTCATCTTCATGAGGAGCATGGCATGGGGTGTAGTGAACAGCGGGCTCAACAACAGGTCAGGACAAATACATTAGTGAAGCTCATACAGCTGTCTTTTATGAGGTCTGTGCTGAGAGCTAATGACGTTTACAATTCAGCTAAAACAAACAGACAAACAAAAAGTTCTGATCAGTGGTAGGATCCGCCAAAGGATCAAACCTTCTGTTTCTAACCATCAGAGAAATTGTGGACTGCATGTCCGTTGGGCATACTTCATGAGTATTATCTCCTACCCCGGGATCTTGATAAGAGTTAAATAGCAGAGGGTTGAAGGTCATATTCCTGGTGATGCAGCATCGTGAGTTAAGACTTTGAACTTTTGGGTCAAGCTCAGGTTTGGATTTTGGTTCTGCCACTTACTGGCTGTGTTACATGAGAAAGTTACTTAGTCTTCTTGAGCCGCCATTTCCTTATCCATAAATGAGAATAATAATTGTACTTGCATCATAAGGCTATGATAAAGGATTAGAGATTGAGGTAATACATTTAAAATGTTTAGGACACAGAAAGTGCTCAGTAGCCAGTGGTTTCAGGTGGGGTTGGGATGGGTTTTAATTTTAACAGTAATCATGTGGAATGCTGAGTCTTTGTGGCCAGTTGAAGGCAAATGCATAGGTGTGCTTTCACAATTAGCTCAGGTGTTAAGAGTCTCCTAATTAAAGGCTATACCCCAAAAGAGATGGGTTATCTATAGATAGAACCAGAATCTTTTTCAGAAAACAGTCACTTTGATAGGAACAGCACATTCATTAATGGCCCCTAATAAAAAGCAGCATAGTGGGAGAGTCAAACCATTAGCCTGGAAGCCGAAAAATCGACAGAGCTGTTGGTGTGTGTGTAAGTGCAACGTATGTTGCGTACTTACATAATTGCTGATGAAGTATCAGTTTATAAACTTCAACCAGGAAATACTAACCTATGTTACTTGTTACTCCTTAAAATGCCTTTTAGGTCGTGATGAAGAAAAATTAAAGTACATTAAAAAATATCTTCAGGCTGTAGGAATGTTTCGAGATTTCAATGACCCTTCTCAAGACCCAGACTTCACCCAGGTATGAGAGTGCCTTCCACTGCGCATGTATTTCCTCTTCCTCAAGGCGGCGACTTTAGTTGTGTTTTTTCTTGGGGGAATGCACTAGTAGGAAATTAGTCACTGCCAAAGCATTACAAGAGAACAGAGTTTTAAAAGGTTGAAAAAACAAAAGGATAAAGAAATTGTAAACATAACAGAATAATATAACTTCTTACATTCCTACTGGCTTAATAATTGTAGGTTAAGTGTGCTCCCCTATTTGAACTACTGATTCACACCTCTTAATGTGGAAGACCACTGAAAGACTTTGCTAAAGGAATAAGAATGATACAATGGACTTTGGGGACTCAGGGGAAAGGGTGGGAGGGAAGTGAAGGATAAAAGATTACACATTGGGTACAGTGTACACTGCTCAGGTGATGGATGCACCAAAACCTCAGAAATCACCATTAAAGAACTTATTCATGTAACCAAACACCACCTGTTCCCCAAAAATCTATTGAAATATAAAGAAAAAATAAAGAGACTTCACTAGTGGAACAAGAGCTGTTTAAAGGCTAAACCATCATTATTATAGACCTAGAAAGAAGTGAAGGTACAAACATGTCAGTAAACTGAATCCACATTTTTCTAGACAACAAGGTAAACTAGACCTGCGACCCATATTTGGTTTCTTAATATATTGAGGAAAGGAAATACTCAGTTAGACTAAGGCCCATTTCCTGGTGTTGATAACTTAATGGCTGCATCCCTCCGAAATCACCTTAGAAGTGTAATGGTTTATGTATGATTTCAATAGAAAACCCACCTTCAACTTAACTTAGCCATATAAAACGCAATGAGCTACCTCCAAGGATGGGCGAGTGGAGGGCACTGGGCGTTTGCAGCACCCACCCTGTTCTTTCCAAGAGGTGGCAAGGCTGCCTGCCTGTCTCCTGCTACTTAAGTGCCTATCATGATCTTGGGAAATTAATCACTTAAGATTAATTAAGAGGATTAACAGAAACATTGGCTTCTTGTTTTTGAATGTGGTAGTTTATTTGCTTATTTTTATGGTTGTCATGTTTTAAATTCTCTGACAATGCTTTGGATTTCCTCTTTGGGGATATAATGTAAATTCTATAATTTCTTTTCTTTGGGGTCAACAGGTTGTGGAATTAGATTTGAAAACAGTAGTGCCTTGCTGTAGTGGACCCAAAAGGCCTCAGGACAAAGTTGCTGTGTCCAACATGAAAAAGGACTTTGAGAGCTGCCTTGGAGCCAAGGTAGGGGCCTGCAGGAAGAAGTTGAATCCTCTCGACTCTGCCTCTTGCCTGGTTACTCAGTGTCCAAGCATTCATCCCACTTGACCATGAATCTTCCTGTAGCCTGAAGCTTGAGGGTGTTTATTTTCCCTTCTGAAGTCCTTAATGACTTCCTCCATTAGCCACGAGCCAAGCAGCAAGAGCCATCATAAACTCAACTCTCAACCCACCTTTTTAAGCATGTCTGCTTTTCGCAGGACCCTCACCACACTGTTTACTCACCCAAGGTTTTCTAGCTGTTGCACCTTTGTGCATGCCCCTCCCTGCCTGAAAGTCTCTTCTCCAACTCATCATACTCTGTTCTGTGAACTCCATAAAACTTGGTTCGGAGACCAGCTACTCTGCATCGGGTTCTCAGAATCTCATAGCAGAAAGTCACCTTTCCCTTATTGGACACTTCATGGTGCTTGGTCTGAAATACTTTGATAGCATTCCGTATTCTTTAACTTACATTGTTGGCACTTTATTTGCATATATGATTTCTGTTGCTAGACTGTACATGTGAGAATAGGATTTGTTTCTGAATCACCTTGGGAGCCTTCAAGGTACCTAGCACAGTATCTTATATGCAGTAGATTTTCAATGAACATTTCCCAAAAGAATGACTAAGATGTATGATGGATTTTATCTGTGAGACACCAGTATTATGCCAAATATTCAGCTGTACTTTGTTTGCATTGTTGATCATGATTAATTGAATCTGGTCAAAATACTGCCTTTTTCTAAATTTTCGTAAGGTTAGAATCCATAGTCTTAATCAGTCCATATCCATTAAACTGTACAATAATGTCACTGAGTTCAATTTAGACTAACTTTAAGTTTGTGGTTTTAGCATTTACATTTTTGAGGTGGGAAGGAAGTAATTGTTACTAATTTCAGTGCAGAGAGTAAGACTCAGATATCATGACTGCTTTTTGTAAAGATTTAAAACAAGTAATTTTTCTGTAGCATTTCAGAGTTTACTTGCAGAGATACTTATGCTTTTGTTAAGAATTGGCCTTTAAAATTATAGTTACCAAAGTATTCCTTCTTCTCAAGTGAGAACTGTTGACTATATGTATGTTTTTTCCTCTAGCCAGATATATGTGTATCTTATATAAATAGATTCCTATATAATATGCATCTTTTCTTCCTTCAGCAAGGATTTAAAGGATTCCAAGTTGCTCCTGAACATCATAATGACCGTAAGACCTTTATCTATGATAACACTGAATTCACCCTTGCTCATGGTTCTGTGGTCATTGCTGCCATTACTAGCTGCACAAACACCAGTAATCCGTCTGTGATGTTAGGGGCAGGTAAGTGCATTTGACTCCATCCTCATGGTCATACATGTGTGTGGGTGGAAATAGCCCGAGACAGGGCCCAGGGCCTTGGAGGAGTTGTACATGTAATTCCCTGAACCTCATCTTTTCCAGATACAGATATTTACTGGCCCACAAATATCTACACAATAAATAGTGTGCAAAGCAAAGTTTTTAAAATAGAATGCACACTGCATAATAGTCTCTCTTGAGAATTAACACAGAAAACAAGTAGAGGAAAGCAAAGGAAGCTGGATTTCTGGGAAAGCCTACATTTGTGTGTCAGACTTTGGAAGAAAAATAAAGTATTGTCACAGACTTTGTTCTCCACGAAACCCCTGAGCAGCAGGATTGAGTTCTGAGGTGAATGCTGGGAGGTGTTTCTGAATGAGGGCACAGGGCACTGGCTGATAAAACCTGGGGCCACTGACCTGTTTCGCAATTCTGGTTGAGTTGTTAATATTTACATATGCGGTTTCCCTACTATAAGGTCTCTTTAGTTTCCAAGTTTTTAGTCATCCCCAAAGCTCCTCTTATATCCATCCACAGACCATACAGTGTCAACAGTTCCTTTTTATGAAGCAGACACGGGCATTGGGAAAGCCTTCTTTGCCTGAGTCCGTGTATTACCACCTAAGCTTTCCTTGTCTGGTTTGGAGCAAACCAGTCTTCTGTAGACAAGTTACCAGCTTGTCTGTGCTTTTTGTCCCCTCATGCCCCCACCCCCACTGCTCATGTTTTTGCTACTTCTGTGATACTTCCTAAGACAGAGCACCCAGTGTTCCAGTAGCAGTCTCTGTATCTGCCAAAGTCCAGCAGATCCTCCCCTTCAAGATATATCTGAACACTCGATTTTTTACTTCTTGGCTGACCGTTCCTTGCCAGTCAGCACACAGTTGATATAGTTTCAGAAAGGGCTCCTTCAATGATAATTTTCATCCAAATAAAACATAATTAGATCATTTTCCGTCTAAAAAAATTAAAAACTCATTTTGTAATATATTCCTAAATGGTTTTACATTTATCTCTTTAAAAAAAAAAGTAAGCAAATCTCTTTCTTCATTTCCTTGCCTAGTTTTGAGTTTACTGCATACATCTAAATGACCATTGGCCAGGAAGCCTTTAGATTTCTGTTTGGCAGCAGAAACAGCAGATAGTGCCAACATGAAGGGAGCATGGTCAGGTGGTGGCAGGAAATGCAGACTGAAGAAAATCAGGCTCTTTTCTGAAGTGTGTCTGGCACCTAGAGCAGGCAGCCACCCACACTGCATCTGTGTTTACCATTTCACAGGATTGTTAGCAAAGAAAGCTGTGGATGCTGGCCTGAACGTGATGCCTTACATCAAAACTAGTCTGTCTCCTGGGAGTGGCGTGGTCACCTACTACCTACAAGAAAGCGGAGTCATGCCTTATCTGTCTCAGCTTGGGTGAGGGAGAGTTTTCTTTTGCACCATTGCTTTTGTTGAATTTTATCCCTCATGTATCTTGCTGTGTCACCTTGTAACAAATGTGAGATTATCTGATGATATCTAATTGCATAGTCGTTTATCAGCGGTAGTTAGACTTAAACCCTTACATTCCATCTAAAGAGGACCTCTTGCCCTCTAAGGCACTTACCATGAATGGAGTTTGCAGGACTGGAAGTTGCTTTGGGTGAGTCAGTGAATGAGTGGAGAGTGAATGTGAAGGCCTAGGACATTACCGCACACTACTGCTGACTTTATAAACACTGGACACTTAGGCTACACTAACTTAATAAAAAAAAGTTTCTTTCAATAATGTAAACCGTAGCTTTTATTTTACAAACTTTTAAGTTTATTGAAACTCTTGACTCTTAAAACACTTAGCTTAAAACAAATATTGTATAGCTGTTCCAAAATATTTTCTTTATATCTTTATTGAATAAGTTTTCTATTTTTGAAGTTTTTATTTTTTTACTTTTTAAACTTTTTTGTTAAAAACCAAGACAGGCTGGACCCAGTAGCTCACACCTGTAATATCAGTGCTTTGAGAGGCCAGGGCAAGAGGATTGCTTCAAGCCAGGAGTTTGAAACTAGCCAGGGCAACATAGTGGGACCCGTTTCTACAAAAAAAAAATTTTAAACAATTAGCCAGGTATGGTGGTGCATGCCTGTAGTCCCAGCTACTCAGGAGGCGGAGGCTGCAGGATGGCTTGAGCCAAGGAGTTTGAGGTTGCAGTGAGCTATGATCACGCCACTGTACTCCAGTTTGGGTGACAGCAAGACCCTGTCTCAAAAAAAAAAAAAAAAAAAAACCTAAGAGGTAAACACACACTTTAGGCCTACACAGGGTCAGGATTGTCAGTATACTGTCTTCTACCTCCACATCTGTCCCACTGGAAGGTCTTCAGGGGCAATAACATCCATGGAGCTGTCATCTCCTATGATAATAATGCCTTCTAGAATACTTCCTAAAGAACCTTCCTGAGGCTGTTTTACACTTAACTGGTTTGCTTTTTTTTTTTTAATAAATAAAAAGAGTACACTCTAAAAGAACAATAAAAAGTTAGCGTGGCCGGGCGCGGTGGCTCATGCCTGTAATCCCAGCACTTTGGGAGGCCGAGGCGGGTGGATCACGAGATCAGAAGATCGAGACCATCCTGGCTAGCACGGTGAAACCCTGTCTGTACTAAAAATACAAAAAAAACAAAATTAGCCAGGCGTGGTGGTGGGTGCCTGTAATCTCAGCTACTTGGGAGACTGAGGCAGGAGAATGGCATGAACCTGGAAGGCGGAGCTTGCAGTGAGCAGAGATAGTGCCACTGCACTCCAGCCTGGGCAACAGAGTGAGACTCCGTCTCAAAAAAAAAAAAAAGTCAGCGTGAGTTTGTTTATACCAGCATCATCATAAACAAGAAATGCCTTGCGCTGTGACATCACGATGGCTACATCATCACTAGGTGATAGGAATTTTTCAGCTCCATTGGGTGTATGTGGTCTGTCACTAACTGAAACATTGTGCAGTGCGTGAATGTATTCATTGCCAAATATGCTTTCTCCAATTTCCATATTATTCCTGACTTATGACATATATTTTATTCATGTACCTCATAAAATTCAAATCTCCTTAGGATTATACAATAGTAGTTAATGAAGATATTAAATGGCATATATGATTTCAACTTTTTTAAATTGTTGCTCATTCAATTTGATTCCTTTTTATAAATTAAAAATATGAATAGTATTCTTATGTTATATATCAGAATGCTCTCAAGAATGAAACTTTTAGAAATAGCACTATACTGAACTTAGTTCATGCACTGCAATTCCTTTTTGAACAGTGGTCTCTGGAAACTGTGGCCAGCAGAAGGGCTCACTAAATGTTACTTTTTTTTTTTTTTTTTGTGCTTCTCTCTTGGTGTCTAGGTTTGACGTGGTGGGCTATGGCTGCATGACCTGCATCGGCAACAGTGGGCCTTTACCTGAACCTGTGGTAGAAGCCATCACACAGGTAATTGCAGAGGTGCCTGTAGGTCTTCAGAGCAGTTGTTTCTTTTCATGTAACGTGACAAAAATGCTAGTATTTTCAAGAAGGTCCATGGAAGCAGGGGATGTGGTGTAGAGTATGATCTTTTGAGTTTAGTTAAAATTACTAGCTGGGTAACCTTGGGCAAGTTAATTAACCTATCTGTGCCTGGGTTTTCACAACTGTATATTGGAGATGATAATGGTATCTATTTTATAGAGTTGTGAGAATTAAGATGATGATAAACGTAAGTCACTTAGTGCAGTGTCTGGCACTCAAGTAAGGGCTCAGTACTTGCTGGTTTTCACTACAATGAGCTCTACAGTTGTTTGTTATAGGTATTGGGTTAGTGCAAAAGTAACTGATTTTTGCCATTTCAGTGATGAAGACCACAATTACTTTTGCACCAACCCAAATAATTTGAAAATTGGTTCAAAGTGAGACAAGTCTCCACACAAATGAATCTAAACTAAATTGCTTTGTCTTGATTTTTGTCCCCAAAATGCTGAACCTTGAAAAATATTATTTGGTTTGCTCTGCATTAATTATAGAATCTATGTAAGTCACTGTGACTTCCTTTAACTATCAACTGTTAGGTCTTTCCCACCTGTTCTTGGGCCCCAGGCAGCAATAACTAGTATGTTGCCTTCTAACTACCTGATATTCTTTCATGAGCAGAAATCACTAAACATGTCTGTGCTTCCTTTGACCCAGAGTATCTCCCACGGGGACACCCTGCTGTACCCTTCTCCCCTCTAGTGGGAGAGAACCAAGTGAAAGGGCAGCTTAAAGGACTGTATCCTTGCGATGTGGAAACTCTTGCCAATGGTCTGAGACAAGAAGCCTAGTCAGTCTCTTTTAGTGACCTGATTTTTCTCTTGCCTTACACAGGGAGACCTTGTAGCTGTTGGAGTACTATCTGGAAACAGGAATTTTGAAGGTCGAGTTCACCCCAACACCCGGGCCAACTATTTAGCCTCTCCCCCCTTAGTAATAGCATATGCAATTGCTGGAACCATCAGAATCGACTTTGAGAAAGAGCCATTGGGTAAGATTTTGTTTGTGCGGCCATAATTTTTTTCCAGTGAATTCAGAAATATTACTGGAAGAAAGTTGCTGCTTTCCTTAATAAGAAATGAAGCATAGAACATCCAGGGATAAGACAAAGAAGAGAATCGTTTCTTTATTCCCCAATATACAGCTAAGACTTAACTGCAGTAGTTAAAACAAGAATCTACTGAGGGTAAAGGATAACGAAAGGAAAATAGGTGCCAAAAGGAGAGACGTCTTGCTATTCTGGTTTCTTCTGTAGTTCTTCCCTTTCTAGCTCTCACTTTAATGATAGGCGTTGTTTTAATATATACTCTGTAGAAACATACTGCAGATATTTCAACTTCTCAGAATTCCAAAGAAATGATACATCATTTCCTTTCCTCAGATCGGCTTGCTTGCTGTGCCTGCCTCAATCTATTCTAAGCCAAATAGATAATATGAAAACAAAGCCTCTGAAATTACTTTTAGGAAATCATAACTTTAGACGTACAGTTGATCCTCGTTATTTGTGAGTTCTATGCTTGCAGATTTGCCTCGTCACTAAAATGTATTTTAACCTCCAAATCAATATTTGTAGTATGTTCATGGTCATTCACAGATCAGCACAAAGGGGTGAAAACTTTATATCACTCAACACACACGTTCTATGCTGAGATCTGACAAGGCGTCACTCTGACTTCTTGTTTCAGCTCTCATGCGACATATAAGGATCCTTTTCTTGGTCTACTTAGTGCCATGCTTTTTGCATTTTTGTGCTTTTTGTGGTGATTTCGCTGTTCAAAATGGTCCTTGAGCATAGTCCTGAAGTGCTTCTGGTGTTCTTAAGCACAGGCCGACTGTGATGCGCATTATGTTTAGATAGGCTTCATTCAGCAGAGTTATAGTGCTGTTGGCTGGAAGTTCAATGTCAGTGAGTCAACAATTTCTATTAAATAAGGTGAATAATAAACCTCACATGAAGCAAGGTTATGTATTGATTGGTGACCAGAGGCTTGCAGGAACCTAACCCTGTATTTCCTCCAGTGGCAGTGATTCCGTATCCACTCATTCAGCGTTCACACAGGCTTTATGGAACATAACTACCGAGAACGAGGCTTGACTCTGTATAATCATGAAAATTGCATATTAGCAAGTTTTCTCATTAATAAACATTTTTTCCCCAGGAGTAAATGCAAAGGGACAGCAGGTATTTCTGAAAGATATCTGGCCGACTAGAGACGAGATCCAGGCAGTGGAGCGTCAGTATGTCATCCCAGGGATGTTTAAGGAAGTCTATCAGAAAATAGAGGTGAGGTCCCACACTGCCCTCCCCGCCCCAGAGGATCTAAGGGAAAGCTGCTCCCTCTATGTCCTGTCTGCAGACCTCAAGGCTAACGGGAGTATAAACTACATAAAGTAATATTTATTTCTTCAGATAACTGGGGAGGTGGTTCTCCGTCATTTTTCTCCTGTGACTCGCATTTTTACAAACTCCACCTCCCCCAGATGTTCCCAGATTTGGACAAGTCGGTGACAGCCTAGAGAAGAAAGGCCTCAGGTTCAGCTCTCCAAAACCCCACGCCTTTCTAGGACACCCAGGGGTGTGTGTCAGCTGTGGCGAGGACCCCTGGTGGTCACTATATTGTGTCACTAAGTGGAGTCCATTGGTTGAATGCACCTCTCAGAATGCATTTTTGCACACTTAAAAAAATTAAGGCCACTCAGTAGGAAGTGCTAAACTACTGAAATAAAACTTTCCATACATTTTACAAATAGGAGGAAATGTATGGGGCTCAGCATTATATTCTGAGACTCTTGGATATTATTCCTTTCCCCGCCTTCTGCATTCAACTGACCCAAGGGCTTCTGACTGCGGCTGGTGGTTTAAATGAGAGTAGAACTGTCTAGGGGAAAGGGTGATGTGGGTGATGTTCACACACTACACTCTTCACAAGGTGCTCCTTGGGAGATGGTGTTAGGGAGCTTGGCAGGCATTGTGTTAAATGCATTCCTCCAAAGGCCGAGTTAATGGACCTGTGGACAGAACTCAGACCAATTTTAATGCATAGCAGCTGTCATTTGCTACGCAGTGTTTGTGTGACCTGGAAGGCCACTTCCCAAAAACACTCAGTAATGTCCCCTTTGGTACAATCTGGATTATTATTTCATAAGTTATTGATAAGCATATGCATTAGTTATCTATTGCTATGTAACAGATTACCCCAAAATACAGTGAGTTGAAACAGCAAACATATATTGTCTCCCAGGTTCTGTGGGTCAAGAATCCAGGCACAGCTTCACTGTGTACTTTCACAGGGTTCCAATAAGATGTCATCTGGGGCTGCAGTCTCTGGAGGAGGGTCCACTTAGGCTCACTCATGTTGCTATTGGCAGGATGAAGTTCCTCAAGGGCTGTTGCACTGAGGTCCTCCATTTCTCACTGGCTGTTGGCTAGAAGCCTCCATCAGCACCTTGCTATGAGGGTCTCTTCACGACTCACACGTGGTAGCTGGCTTCCATCAGAGCAAGAGAGCAAGAGAGTCAGAAGGCAGGTCTCAATAACCTAATCTAGGAGATAGTCACTAGCTTCAGCCCACACTCAACAGAAGGGGGTCAACTAAGGATGTGAATCCCAGGAGGCAGGATCCCTCCTGCCATCCTAGAAGCTGCCTATCACGGTGTATATGTATGTTGTTGTTTTTCAGAGACCAGGTCTTGCTTTGTCACCCAGGCTGGAGTGTAGTAGTGTCATCATAGCTCACTGCCACCTCAAATTCCTGAGCTCAAGCAATCCTCTCATCTCAGCCTCTCGAGTAGCTCGGACTACAGGCACATGCCACCACACCCAGACAATTTTTTTTTTTTATTTTTGTAGAGACATGGTTTTGCCATCTTGCCCAGGCTGGTCTTGAACTGCTGGGCTCAAGCCATCCTCCCACCTCAGCCTCCCTAAGTACTGGGATTAATAGACATGAGCTACCACACCCAGCCCACAGTGTCTATGGATTTTTAAGTTACTTAGCATGACCCACTATTAGTATAAAGGAACTCTTGTATGTGGCTATTGAGAATAAAAATGGTTTTTAGTGTACCTTTTAGCTTGAATGTATGTTTTGTGTTTGCATATTAAATTTTCTCTAGAATGGGATGTGATTAGATCTGCCTTTCTTTTCTTTTTTAAGACTGTGAATGAAAGCTGGAATGCCTTAGCAACCCCATCAGATAAGCTGTTTTTCTGGAATTCCAAATCTACATATATCAAATCACCACCATTCTTTGAAAATCTGGTATGGCTTTTTATTTTTTAACAAAATGAATTCTTTGAAGGATTTCTTTCCTAATAATATCTACTTTATTACCCCATACTCTTGCTTTGACTACCCATTTTATTAAAACCTTTGCTAACCCAAGCAGATATTGCCGGGGAAAGTTTTGGGAGGCTGGGATATTTGGCTGCTGTGGGTCTAGTTTCTCTATGCAGGGGTTCTGCGTGGATGTACGCAGGCACCCTGGTAATCACCTGGACTTAAATCTAGTAGCGTCTGAGGGACTGTTCCAGGAGAACATCCCCAGAGCCCACCATAGTGAACCTTATACCCATAAAAACCAAGGACATTGTCCCTGAAACTGATGATCTAGAAGTTTATGCTCTCCTGGGTGGGTCACTGTGGGAAGGGATGCAGTAGAAGTGAGGATTCCAGTTGTCCTCAGCATCTGAGGAGATCTAGGGATGTGAAGAGAGAGAATGTCATTTGCAGCTGCATTACTGTTGCTTTTGAGGGGATATTGCCAGTATTTTACCTTTTCTTCAAGATTGAGATATGAATGTTTTGAGTAAATTCACTTTACTTTTCTTAGCATCTTTGATAAAAACTAGAACACTAGAATTTTCTGTGCATTGGTGTGGAACTGTCATCTGGTTCAGGTCCATGGGCCACCATCGTTGAGACTGTCTGGTAACTTGAGAAAACCTGGGCCAATGCTGACTTTTTGTATTCTTTGCTAGACTTTGGATCTTCAGCTCCCTAAATCTATAGTGGATGCCTATGTGCTGCTAAATTTGGGAGATTCAGTAACAACTGACCACATCTCTCCAGCTGGAAATATTGCAAGAAACAGTCCTGCTGCTCGCTACTTAACTAACAGAGGGTAAGTATGAGTGAGGCAGGAAGGACTAAAGGCAAAAATGGAGTAATGGAGTTAATGAGGCCAGCATTTCTCTTTTCACCTGGCCTTTTGGAATCAGACTCTTTGGTTTTCCACTGAGGCTTAACCCTGGGGCTTAAAAACCAATTGCGTTTTCTGTTTGCTGCTTAACAGCTTCCATGGGAGAAACAATCAACATGTGAATCCCAACAAGGGGAAGGGGAGAGGGACCTTCATTTGAGCAAGTGTATACATTAGGCCAAACTGTCATCCCTGCCCCTGGGTTAGCTGATCTTTAAAGTACAAGGCTCTGCTCTTAACCTAGGGCAGAGGCAGAACCTGACACGCATTGCCAGGTCCTGGTTGAGAAACCTAATGTTTACAGAGCACTGCTTGGAGGATTTGCAGCTTACTCATCTGTTTATCAGTTCTTCAGTAGTGTGCTGATATTCAGAGGTATACCAGTATTATCAACTACTGTCTCATATATTAATATTAATCGAGGTCAGTGGTTCCCCAATCTGAGTTTCCATGAGAATCATGTGAGGAGATAAAAACTCCTGGTTCCGATCCCCATCTGCTGAATCAGCTCTTTCAGTGATTCCCCAGAGCAAATTTGAGGAACAGAATCCAAATGCCTTTTTTCTATTGATTGTTGACCCCTTTTGAGGCATGAACATGTCAGAGAATTGAATGAAAGCAAATCTAATGCCTTCCCAGAAAAATGCACATACCCACAACATTTTGGGTAGTTTCAGGGATTCTAAGACATACTCACCTGCTACTGAAACCCATTAAACTCTCAGTCCTTAAATCTATCTAACCATTAATTAAATATTAACACATCCACCTCCTAGTATTTTAAGGAACAGCTCAGTGAACTGGTCCCTGTGTTAATTTTAAGGTACGTTTCCTGACACTGCAAAGTTTCCTTTCATTGAGTGCCCACAGACAAGATTTCCTCTGGTTTGGGGACCAGAAATAGCTGTTCTGCCTCTTTAGCACTGCCTCGATTTTTCTCTCATGGAAGTTGTAAGTTATGTTGCCAGCTGTGTGTCTTTCCTTTGCATTGAGTTCCTGATAATTCAGGGACAAATTTGAAACTATTTCTGGTTACTTTATGGAATGTATTTTGTGTTTCCCCCTATTTGTGGATCCATCTGATTTGCCTACCCTAATTCTTCTCTTTGCTTCCATTTTCTCACTTATTTTTCATTTAGCTCTTTATCTTATATGAAGCTTTATAGGCTACCCTACTAACAAATAAAACATTCTTTTTTAGATTTCCTTCTTATTTTTCTAACCAGATTTGAAAGACAGTTAACCCAGGAGAATACTGATGCCTCTCACCACCCCTTCTCACCTCTCTCTCTTCTCCGTTGAAGCTTTGGGGACAGCTTTTCTGCCATGGAGAACAATGCTTAGGAGATTTAGAGAAATAGCCAGGTCTATGTTTTGTTTTGTTTTGGTTTTTTTCTTTTCTTGGTGTAAGCTAAGGTTAATCTTTGCTTGCCTCACTAAGCCACCTCCTTTCTTGTTTGCCTTCTTAGCCTAACTCCAAGAGAATTCAACTCCTATGGCTCCCGCCGAGGTAATGACGCCGTCATGGCACGGGGAACATTTGCCAACATTCGCTTGTTAAACAGATTTTTGAACAAGCAGGCACCACAGACTATCCATCTGCCTTCTGGGGAAATCGTGAGTATTGTCTTCTGCTTCCTACAGACACTAGCATTTGTCAGCCTTGGTGGAGGTTGGACATTTACAGTTACTCGCCTTTTGGTTTTAGTTTTTCTTCACAACTCCATCCTACCTCAGACTAACTACAGTCCTCCTTGCCAGGTGTCCATATGCATAGAATCTATCACTGACAAATTCAAACCTTTTCTTCTTGCTTAGAGATTCTAAACCGTGGTTTCACTGAGTCTCTTTTCTTAGGAATTGAGCTTTGAGTGAAATTTCATTTAAAGTATTTGAAGGGGAAATACCAGGTTAAATTAAAGGATATTTATCAAGAAGTGCTATTGTATGACTCTATTGGCATGTAATTCAATTCATCTAATCCACATGAAAAGAAGGAGTAGAGAGGTGCTTGGAGGCATGTTTTGGTTCTATTGGGAGCACCGTGGTCAGTGTGTTGCAGCAGGGAGCCTTGAAGTTATTTCCATCTCTGAGGCTTAAAATGAAATGGAATGAAATATAAAACCTAGCATAGAGTCTGGTACATGTCATAGGGCCTTAGTGTCACTTCCCTTCCCAGTGAGTGCTGTGAAATTGCCTGTAAACTGTTTAACTTACTTGAGAAATAACCCTGCCGACTTATTTTAAAATAATAATAGCTAATATGTCTACGGCACTTAACTACATTCCAGATGTTCTCCTAAGCTCTGTGCATATATTGATTTATGTAATGCTCATAACAACCCCTTGAGGTAGGTACCATGATTATCTGTGCTTTAAATTGAGAAGTGAAGCATAAAGAGGTCGTATTACTCCTTTAGGTCACACAGTGGAAGAGCTGAAATTAAAACCCAGAAAGTCTGGCTCTGAAGTCAGTGCCCTTTACCACCACACATACTGTCTCACTCGTAACTGATTATGTTTTAGTAACACAAACTCGTTCTTTAGAAATAATCATTGATAACTAGGACCTAGCCCAGCAGATGCCTCTTCAATGGATAGCAGAGGTTACAGAATATTAAATGAAAAAAGATACATGTTGAATGATGGAATACCTTAGAGACCAAGGGGAAAGACTTGTAGTTATAGACATTGGGGGCCCCTAAAAAACGTCACAGTGTACCACACTCATTTACAAGCCCTGCATGACATAGAACTTCTAGTCAGATGTCTAGAAGCTCATCTTAAATGAGACAGAATCAAGGATGAACAGACATTTGAGCCAAGACTTGAACAGGGTGATGAGAGGTGCAAAAAGTAAAAGAAAAAAATTATATCGTTAGAGAAGGGTTCATTTTTCTGTTACTATGAACTAACAATCAGAAGACAAGAAAGAATTGTTTTAAATTTAAAAAGAAAATTCAAAGGAGAAGTTGATTAGTTAAGAACATTTCCTAGAATATGTAACAGAAAGATAAGAGAAAAAAATCTAAGAACTGAACTCAGGAGGCCCTAACAACCTGCCTAAATAGAAGTGTTAAAAAGAACAGAAAAAATGCAAGAGAGGAAATTATTTCAAAACAAAACAAAAAACTACAAGCAAAATTTCTCTGAGAATCCACATTGAAAAGGCCCACTGAAGGCCCATCTAAATAATTTTAAAACACTCCAAGTTATATCACTGTGAAATTAACAGCAACAAAGGAGAAATCTCAACATTTCCAGAGAAAAACAGCTCACATGAAACAACAGGAAATAAGACATGTTCCAGACTTCTTGATGCTAGGAACTTAGACTGAGGAAAATGATTTGCATCCTAAAATCTACACCCATCAGACCACCAGTCAAGTGCACTTAAAGTAATGACACATTCAGATATTCAAAAGCTTAAAAAAGCCCTCAATACCTTCCTTAGGAAGCTACTTGGCAATGTGTTCCACCAAAATGAGGGAGTAAATCAAAAGGGAAGACACAGGATCCAGATGAAGGGAATCCCCAGGATGCTAGTGAAGGAAGAGTCCTCTGTAACAGGAATGCACCAAGCCCAGAGAGCAAGCAGTCAGCCCAAGTTGGAACGGGACTGAGAGCTCCAGGAATGATAGCTCCATGACAGAGATTTTAAAATGGTAAATTGCCTGATGTGTTTGAATATCTTTAAAGGTGATTTGTACTGTAGGGTTTAATTAATGGGTAAGGACATAGAAACAGGAAAAACATAGAAAAAATGAAAATTAGTAATTTTCAGAAAAATTCATTCAAAACAAATGAAAATTACTGACTCCAGTGAAACATGTCTTAAATCACCAAGAAAAGGAAATCATAGCACATTACCTGGCTCAGCTGTAAATAGTATTTACATAGTCATAATCATGCAAACACCAAATGCTGACTTACCAAAATAACTATATTGGGAGGTTGGGAAGAAGGGAGATGTGTGGAAGAGGAGAGATTGTTAAGAGAAGTAAATCCTCAAAATAGGAAATTGACAGATAATTTTAAAAAGTAGAGAAATCAAGGACTAGTAGTTTAAACATAATACCTAGAGATAACACAGGCACAGTAACAGAAGAAAGAGCTAAATGCTAAGTTCTCTTTAGAAAAGCATAAGAGTGCAGAGAGCTGTTGCTTTCTAAGCTGTCAGTGGCTCTCAGCATGGCGTGTTTAATAGAAAAGTCAGGAGACCTGAGTTCTAGACCTGCTTAGTCTTGGGTAACATGACGTGCTTTGCCATGAGATTGTCAACTTTGCAGTACTTTTTAAAGCACACACTCTCACATTGTTAATACCCAAAGCTATAATCTCTGAAAATATCAGATAAGTTGTTTCTTTCTGGCCTTTGAAAGGATCCAGACAATTCAGTTAGAAGAAGGTTTTCACTGTTTCTATGACAGTTTCTATATTTATGAGTTCTGTCTAGCTGAAGACATACAGAATCCTATCCGGGTTTAGGTAATGCATGCGAAATTAAACACAGGTTCCATCAGTACACCAAAACACAAATTTGTGAAAGTCTGTTTGAGAGTTTTCTTTAACTCCTGTCTCTCTTTTGAGGAATTTTATCTTCTGACTTATATAGCCAGGAAAAATAATGGTACTGCTCAACCGCCAGAGATGATATCATGTCTTTGTAAAGTCTCAGTTCAGTGAGATATTCAGATTTCCTGTGAGAAACAAATCTATTTGTATAAGATGTTTCTCATGTACTAAAATATTAATCTTTTTCTACCTTTTATTGACTTGGGCTTCCATTTGCATTTCTAGCATCTCTTCCCTTGACCTCCATGAAGAAAGGTGACTAATAAAAGCTTGCACTTTATATAATTTCAGAACATGTTACCTTCTTTGTGTTTTGCTAATTTTACAACTGACATCACCGAGTTTCTGATATTGAGTCAAAATGTTTAGGTCGGATTCTGTTTTTTGAGTTTTAAAATAGTCAATGGAAAAGAAAAAATCTGATCTAGTTTCCTTTTGTCCCCTGATGCCTTAGGATTCTAATGTTTTTATAAAACCAACAACAATTAGGCATTTCTGTCAAAAGAATATAAAATGGCTTTTAAGAATACAAAATTTAAGGCCGGATGCAGTGGCTTACGCCTGTAATCCCAGCACTTTGGGAGGCCGAGGTGGGAGGATCACTTGAGGTCAGGAGTTCAATACCAGTCTGGCCAACACGGTGAAACCCCATCTCTACTAAAAATACAAAAATTAGCTGGGTGTGGTGGTGTGCGCCTATAATCCCAGCTACTTGGGAGACTGGAGCAGGAGAATCACTTGAACCTGGGAGGTGGAGGTTGCAGTGAGCTGAGATCATGCCACTGCACTCCAGCCTAGACAATAGAGTGAGACTCTATCTCAAAAAAAAAAAAAAGAATACAAAATTTAATTTGGTAGAAGTAAAAAGATCAAGATAATTGGGAATTTGTAGACAAGATGATTGGACGGATTTGGCCATCTGCAAACCCCTCCAGCCCTGCCCTCACCAGGGCTCAGGGGACCTGTGTCCATTCTTTACCTCTCCTGCATCTGTAAAACTTCCTTTTCTCTTCCTCAGCTTGATGTGTTTGATGCTGCTGAGCGGTACCAGCAGGCAGGCCTTCCCCTGATCGTTCTGGCTGGCAAAGAGTATGGTGCAGGCAGCTCCCGAGACTGGGCAGCTAAGGGCCCTTTCCTGCTGGTGAGTATGAAGTAGACATCCTAGGAGGCAGCTCCCCTCTGAACTGGGAGGGTCCCTAGGCACAAATCCTGTTGCTTTACTTTCCAAGATGTCAAGGAAGAGCAAGCTCAAAAGAGCAGGTAGTGTTTACTCCTGGCCTGCTTCTTGGTGCCTCTGGATTTATTTTACTTGGTGAAGGGCAATGCAGAGTTGAACTGGATCTATCATTCATTAATGGACCTTGGGGGCATGTCTATAGAACAGTTTTGGGGTAGGGTCTGTGAAGTCTCTGGAAACATATCCAGAAGTGTACATGTATGTCTTTCATGGGGAGAGGTGTCATGGCTTTTATAACATTCTCAGAGGCTGAGGACCCCAAATTTATTCAAGTCCCTTGTTCCAGGTGAATGTCAGGAATAAGCCAGGGCCATTGTATTGTCTGTCAGTTTCACAGAAGAGAAAAGGAGCCTGGACTTTTTCAGGAGTTACTTTGGCAAGAATGGGTTCTAAGTCTCCTGGAAAATTGGGAGAATCCCTTTTTATAATTGCTTTTCACTGCCTATGAATATCTGCTTATGGGCTCTCGATGAGAGAGTGAAACTCACTCTGCACATACCCAGGCAGTTCTTTAGAACCTTCCGCCATCTCAGGGCTCTACCTCTCGAGGTGTCCCCATAGAAGGGGCCATGCAGGGAGCAGAGAGCTTTTACTTCTTGAGCATTTGCTTGCCCTAAAAGCAGAGAAGAATCGTGCCACCCAGCCTGAATCTTCAGGGTGGGGTACACATGGCTTACCTGATGTCAATTTAAATCATTTATGGCTCGCAAATTAATGCACTTGGGAAACTGTAAGTTCATATCCGCAAGTACAGTAAAAAAATGTGGCTGTCTGGCAGGCAGTTCTCCAGACATTTAGGCTTCTGATAATGTCTTTGAACATCACACCTATTATTTTAATTGGTTATTTTGCTCTGAGGAAAATAGAAATGTTCTCCGATTAGTTGGTAGTAGGTCAAAGGCCTGTCTTTTCTGGAAACTATTGAAAAGAACCAGATAATTGCAGAAGAAAAGGATTTTAGGAAGGGGGTTGGGAGCTGTAGCCAAAATGCGACCCAGGCAGTCAGCATTCTATAGGTTGCCTGTTTACTCTGATGATAGTTTCTTTAGCTGTGCAGAAGCTCTTTAGTTTTAATTAGATCCCATTTGTCAATTTTGGCGTTTGTTGCCATTGGTTTTGGTGTGTTAGTCATGAAGTCTTTGCCAACGCCTATGTCCTGAATGGTATTGCCTAGGTTTTCTTCTAGGGTTTTTATAGTTTCAGGTCTTAGTTTAAGTCTTTAATCCATCTTGAGTTAATTTTTGTGTAACGTGTAAGGAAGGGATCCAGTTTTAGCTTTCTGCATATGGCTAGCCAGTTTTCCCAACACCATTCATTAAAGAGGGAATCCTTTCCCCATTGCTTGTTTTTGTCAGGTTTGTCAAAGATCAGATGGTTGTAGATGTGTGGTGTTATTTCTGAGGCCTCTGTTCTGTTCCATTGGTCTATATAATTGTTTTGGTACCAGTACCATGCTGTTTTTGTTACTGTAGCGTTGTAGTGTAGTTTGAAGTCAGGTAGCATGATGCCTCCAGCTTTGTTCATTTTTCTTAGGATTGTCTTGGCTACGTAGGCTCTTTTTTGGTTCCACATGAAATTTAAAGTAGTTTTTTCCAATTCTCTGAAGAAAGTCAATGGTAGCTTGATGGGGATACCACTGAATCTGTAAATTACTTTGGGCAGTATGGCCATTTTCACAATATTTATTCTTCCATGAGCATGGAATGTTTTTCCATTTGTTTGTGTCCTGTCTTATTTCCTTGAGCAGTGGTTTGTAATTCTTAAAGAGGTCCTTCACATCCCTTATGAGTTGTACTCCTGTTTTATTATCTTTGTAGCAGTTGTGAATGGGAGTTCACTCATGATTTGGCTGTTTATTATCAGTTTATAGGAATGCTTGTGATTTTTACACATTGGTTTTGTATCCTGAGACTTTGCTGAAGTTGCTTATCAGCTTAAGGAGATTTTGGACTGAGGCAATGGGGTTTTCTAAATATATAATCATGTCATCTGCAAAGAGAGACGTTCCTATTTGAATACCCTGTATTTCTTTCTCTGGCCTGATTGACCTGAACAGAACTTCCAATACTATGTTGAATAGGAGTGGTGAGAGAGGACATCCTTGTCTTGTGCCAGTTTTCAAATGGAATGCTTCCAGTTTTTGCCCATTCAATATGATATTGACTGTGGGTTTGTCATAAATAGCTCTTACTATTTTGAGATATGTTCCATCAATACCTGGTTTATTGAGCGTTTTTAACATGAAGGCTGTTGAATTTTGTCGAAGTCCTTTTCTGCATCTGTTGAGATAATCATGTGGTTTTTGTCTTTGGTTCTGTTTATGTGATGGATTACATTTATTGAATTGCGTATGTTGAACCAGCCTTGCATCCCAGGGATGAAGCCCACTTGTTCATGGTAGATAAGCTTTTTGATGTGCTGCTGGATTCAGTTTTCCAGTATTTTATTGAGGATTTTTACATCGATTTTCATGAGGGATATTGGCCTGAAATTTTCTTTTTTGGTTGTGTCTCTGCCAGGTTTTGGTATCAGGATGATGCTGGCCTCATAAAATGAGTTAGGGAGGATTCCCTCTTTTTCTGTTGCTTGGAATAGTTTGAGAAGGAATGGTACCAGTTCCTCTTTGTACCTGTGGTAGAATTCGGCCGTGAATCTGTCTGGTCCGGGGCTTTTTTTGGTTGGTAGGCTATTAATTACTGCCTCAATTTCAGAACTTGTTATTGGTCTGTTCAGGGATTTGACTTTTTCCTGGTTTAGTCTTGGGAGGGCGTATGTGTCCAGGAATTTATCCATTTCTTCTAGATTTTCTAGTTTATTTGCGTAGAGATGTTTATAGTATTATCTGATGGTACTTTGTATTTCCGGGGGACCACTGGTGATATTCCCTTTATCATTTTTTATTGTGTGTATGTGATTCTTCTTTTTTTCTTTATTAGTCTGGCTGTCTGTTTTGTTGATCTTTTCAAAAAACCAGCTCCTGGATTCATTGATTTTTTGAACAGTTTCTGGTGTCTCTATCTCCTTCAGTTCTGCTTTGATCTTAGTTATTTCTTGCCTTCTACTAGCTTTTGAGTTTGTTTACTCTTGCTTCTCTAGTTCTTTTAACTGTGATGTTAGGATGTCGATTTTAGAACTTTCCTGCTTTCTCTTGTGGGTATTTAGTGCTATAAATTTCCCTCTACACACTGCTTTAAGTGTGTCCCAGAGATTCTGGTACGTTGTGTCTTTGTTCTCATTGGTTTCAAAGAACATCTTTATTTCTGCCTTCATTTCGTTTTTTACCATTCAGGAGCAGGTTGTTCAGTTTCCATGTAGTTGTGTGGTCTTGAGTGAGTTTCTTAATCCTGAGTTCTAATTTGATTGCACTGTGGTCTGAGAGACAGTTATGATTTCCATTCTTTTGTGTATTCTGAGGGGTGTTTTACTTCCAATTATGTGGTCAGTGTTAGAAAAAGTGCACTGTGGTGCTGAGAATAATGTATATTCTATTGATTTGGGGTAGAGATGTAGATGTCTATTAGGTCAGCTTTGTCCAGAGGTGAGTACAAGTCCTGGATATCCTTGTTAACTTTCTGTCTTGTTGATCTAATATTGACAGTGGGGTGTTAAAGTCTCCCACTATTATTGTGTGGGAGCCTAAGTCTCTTTGTAGGTCTCTAAGAACTTGCCTTATGTATTGGGTGCATATATATTTAGGATAGTTAGCTCTTCTTGTTGCATTGATCCCTTTACCATTATGTAATGGCCTTCTTTGTCTCTTTTCATCTTTGTTGGTTTAAAGTCTGTTTTATCAGAGACTAGGATTACAACCCCGGCTTTTGTTTGCTTTCCATTTGGTTGGTAAATCTTCCTCCATCCCTTTATTTTGAGCCTATTTGTGTCTTTGCACCTGAGATGGGTCTTCTGAATACAGCACACTGATGGGTCTTGACTCTATCCAATTTGCCAGTCTGTGTCTTTTAATTGGGGCATTTAGCCCATTTACATTTAAGGTTAATACTGTTATGTGTGAATTTGATCCTGTCATTATGCTGTTAGCTGGTTATTTTGCCCGTTAGTTGATGCAGTTTCTTCATAGCATCAATGGTCTTTACAATTTGGTATGTTTCTGCAGTGACTGGTATCGGTTTTTCCTTTCCATGTTCATTGCTTTCCTCAGGAGCTCTTGTAAGGCAGGCCTGGTGGTGACAAAATCTCTCAGCATTTGCTTGTCTGTAAAGGATTATATGTCTCCTTCACTTACGAAGCTTAGTTTGGCTGGATATGAAATTTTGGGTTGAAAATTCTTTAAGAATGTTGAATATTGGCCCCCATTCTCCTCTGGCTTGTAGGGTTTCTGTAGAGAGATCCATTGTTAGTCTGATGGGCTTCCCTTTGTGGGTAACCCGACCTTTCTCTCTGGCTGCCCTTAACATTTTTTCTTTCGTTTCAGCCTTGGTGAATCTGACAATTATGGGTCTTGTTGAGTATCTTTGTGGTGTTCTGTGTATTTCCTGAATTTGAATGTTGGCCTGCCTTGCTAGGTTGGGGAAGTGCTCCTGGATAATATCCTGAAGAATGTCTTCCAACTCGGTTTCATTCTCCCCGTCACTTTCAGGTACACCATTCAAACGTAATTTGGTCTTTTCACATAGTCGCATGTTTCTTGGAGGCTTTGTTCGTTTCTTTTCACTCTTTTTTCTCTAATCTTCTCTTATTGCCTTATTTCACTGAGTTGATCTTCAATCTCTGATACCTTTTCTTCCACTTGATCGATTCAGCTATTGATACTTGTATATACTTCACGAAGTTCTCGTGCTGTGTTTTTCAGCTCCATCAGGTCATTTATGTTCTTCTCTAAACTGGTTATTCTAGTTAGCAATTCACCTAACCTTTTTTCAAGGTTCTTGGCTTCCTTGCATTGGGTTAGAATATGCTCCTTTAGCTTGCAGGAGTTCATTACCACCCACCTTCTGAAGCCTACTTGTGTCAATTTGTCAATCTCATTCACCATCTAGTTTTGTTCCCTTGCTGGTGAGGAGTTGTGATCCTTTGGAGAAGAGCCATTCTGGTTTTTGGAATGTTCAGCCTTTTTGTGCTGGTTTCTCCCCATCTTTGTGGATTTATTTACCTTTGGTCTTTGATGTTGGTGACCTTCGGATGGGGTCTCTGAGTGGATGTCCTTTTGGTTAATGTTGATACTATTACTTTCTGTTTGTTAGTTTTCTTTCTGACAAACAGTCAGATCCCTCTGCTGCAGGTCTGCTGGAGTTTGCTAGAGGGTCCACTCCAGACCCTGTTTGCCTGGGTATCACCAGCAGAGGCTGCAGAACAGGAACGATTGCTGCCTGTTCCTTCCTCTGGAAGCTTCGTCCCAGAGGGGGACCCACCAGCTGCCAGCCAGAGCTCTCCTGTATGAGATGTCTTCTAGTCAGGATACACGGGGGTTGGGGACCCACTTGAGGAGCCAATCTGGCTTTATCAGAGCTCGAGTGCTGTGCTGGGAGAACCACTACTCTTCAGAGCTGTCAAGCAGGGACATTTAAGTGTGCTGAAGCTGCGCCCACAGACACCCCTTCCCTTAGGTGCTCTGTCCCAGGGAGATGGGGGTGTTACCTATAAGTGCCTGACTGGGGCTGCTGCCTTTTTTTCAGAGATGCCCTGCCCCGAGAGGAGGAATCTGGAGAGGCAGTCGGCCTTGCTGAGCTGCGGTGGGCTCCACCCAGTTCAAGACTTTGTTTACACTGTGAGGGTAAAAACACCTACTCAAGCCTCAGCAATGGCCAACGCCCCTCCCCCCACCAAGCTCAAGCATCCCAGGTCAACCTCAGACTGCTGTGCTAGCAGCAAGAATTTCAAGCCAGTGGATCTTAGCTTTCTGGGCTCCTTGTGGGTGGGACCCACCAAGCCAGGCACTGGAGGGAATCTCCTAGTCTGCTGGTTGTGAAGGCCATGGGAAAAGCACAGTATCTGGGCCAGAGTGCACCGTTCCTCCTGGTACAGTCTCTCATGGCTTCCCTTGGCTAGGAGAGGAAGTTTCCTGACCCTTTGTGCTTCCTGGGTGAGGCGACGCCCCCACCCCCGCACTTAGGCTTGTCCTCCATGGCCTGCACTCACTGTCCAGCCAGTCCCAATGAGATGAACCGGGTACTTCAGTTGGAAATGCAGAAATCACCCGCCTTCTGTGTCAGTCCCACTGGGAGCTGCAGACTGGAGCTGTTCCTATTCGGCCATCATGCCCACTGTCTCACAAAATCTTTTGTAAACCTGTGTATCCAAAGAAAAGATTGGAACTGTGTCTAAACTATTGTCTTTATTCATCAGGGAATCAAAGCTGTCCTGGCTGAGAGCTATGAGCGCATTCACCGCAGTAACCTGGTTGGGATGGGGGTGATCCCACTTGAATATCTCCCTGGTGAGAATGCAGATGCCCTGGGGCTCACAGGGCAAGAACGATATACTATCATTATTCCAGAAAACCTCAAACCACGAATGAAAGTCCAGGTCAAGGTAAGCTGGAGTCTCTCTATGCCAGGCACTGTCAAAAGGGGCCCCCTTGTTTGTAACCAATCTTGTTAGAAGGAAATTAGTGAGGTTTAGAAGGCAAAAAATATCACTCACTAGGACTGCATTAGACTTAGGAGCCTACTAGCATCTTTTCTACCTGCCTTCACAACATAGGATGATGCCTATGGATTTATTAATTTCTCTGTTTATTCACAGTTATCCTCAGTTCTAGTCTCACCTCCCACCCCCTACTGTACCCTGTTCCTGGTCTCTCGTGATGAGTGCCCAGGGATGTGAATTTCACAGCATCTTTTCTACCTGCCTTCACAACATAGGATGATGCCTATGGATTTATTAATTTCTCTGTTTATTCACAGTTATCCTCAGTTCTAGTCTCACCTCCCACCCCCTACTGTACCCTGTTCCTGGTCTCTCGTGATGAGTGCCCAGGGATGTGAATTTCACATTACCTAAAACATTTCACTATAAAAATGTGAGCAACAGATATTACTCACCCCTCCCTAAGCCTGCCCACAGGCACCAGGCTTTGATTAGCCCAAGAGTGAAAATGATAGATCCCTAGGCAAGGTAAAGATAAAGTGCCCAGCACCAGGTCCCAGGGGCGATTCGATGCCCCACGCAGAGGCAGTGCAAAAGTCTGTGTCTCAGATAAGCAGGTGGGCCAGCTGCCTAAGGGACAACCTTAATGAAATCTCTGCTGATTGGATACTTCTGTCCACAGGGGGCCCCCAGAGGTTTAGAAAATATCACCCCAATGTCATTAATAGCTACTGCCCTGAGAAGCTATTTCTAGTTCTTAGATGCCTCTCACCCCCATCATTTACGGTCTGCAGTGATTCTCAAACTGTAATGGGCAAAGCAGCCTCCCAGGGATCTTGCTGAAATGCACCTTCTGATTTAGTGGGTCTGGGCTGGGGCCAGCAGCCTTGCATGTCCCCATGTGCTGCTGGTGTTGCTGAAGTGTGGACCACACCTGAGGGGCAGGCTGGGCAGAATTTCCTCTGAGCAGAGCTGTCTCACCACCTCCCTCAATGATTCTTCTGTTTCTTTGTGCCATAGCTGGATACTGGAAAGACCTTCCAGGCTGTCATGAGGTTTGACACTGACGTGGAACTCACTTATTTCCTCAACGGGGGCATCCTCAACTACATGATCCGCAAGATGGCCAAGTAGGAGACCTGCACTTGGTGCTGCGCCCAGGGAGGAAGCCGCACCACCAGCCAGCCCAGGCCCTGGTGGAGAGGCCTCCCCGGCTGCCTCTGGGAGGGGTGCTGCCTTGTAGATGGAGCAAGTGAGCGCCAAGGGTTTGGTGCCAATCCTGCAGGCACAAAACTAGAAGTTGCTACATTCTCTATTTTTGTTAATCTTCTCTTTTTCCAGAATTTGGAAGCTAGAATGGTGGGAATGTCAGTAGTGCCAGAAAGAGAACCAAGCTTGTCTTTAAAGTTACTGATCACAGGACGTTGATTTTTCACTGTTTCCTATTAATCTTCAGCTGAACACAAGCAAACCTTCTCAGGAGGTGTCTCTCCTACCTTCTTATTGTTCCTCTTACCCTCTGCTCAATGAAACCTTTCTCTTGAGGGTCATTTTCCTTTCTATATTATACCAGTGTTAACTGACATAGATAAGAACTTTGCACATTTCAAATCAGAGCAGTGATTCTCTCTTCTCTCCCCTTTTCGTTCAGAGTGAATCATCCAGACTCCTCATGGACAGGTCCGGTGTTAACGTTTTTTTGATTATGTACCTTTTGTTAGATCCACATAAAAAGAAATGTGAAGTTTTCTTTTATGATCTTTTCATTTATCAAGCAGAGACCTTTGTTGGGAGGCGGTTTGGGAGAACTTTTCAATTTGAATGAAATGAAATCTATTTTCAATGAAAACTTGTTGACTTTGAGTTTTGCTGTGTTTGTGGCTAGTTTTGGGATATTTAGTAGAGTGAATCTCAGACCGTACCATTAGGAAGCCTGAATAACCTTCATATTCTCCCATTTTTACAACTCTATCAGAACTGTACAGGTATAATGGAAATGTTTAGGAACCATTATGCTCGCTCTTCCCTGTTTGGGAGCAGACAAGAAGGAAGAGTAGCCTGGTAGCAGTAGCAATGATAATAAGTACATAAGGAAAAGTAGATAAACTTCAGGACACTAAAAACCAATTATCTGCTCATTTTTACCCCTGTAGTTGTTTCTGGGCATGTCAGTTTGCTTGGGTTGCTATAATGTAATGCCATAGACTGAATGGCTGAAAGAACATAAATGTATTTTCTCACAGTTATGGAGGCTGGAATTCTGAGATCAAAGTCTGGTGAGGACACTCTTCCTGGCTTACAGATGGCCACCTTCTTGCTTGTTCTCACATGGCATTTCTTTGGTATGTGCCTGGTCGGGGAGAGAGAAAATAGGCTCTCTCGTGTCTCTTCTTACAGCAACACTAATTGTATTGGATCAGGGTCCCATTCTTATGGACATTATTGTAATGTCAACCTTAGCACTCAGGGGATATGGCCTGGTCATTAGAACGTCTGGAATCTAATCCTCTTTCTACTTCTCACCAGATGAGGGATCAAGACAGGTTATTTAGCATCCCTGCACTTGCGGTCCTGGGGATCTTATTTATATTCATTACAAAAAAAATTACAAACAGCCAGGCACAGTGGCTCACGCCTATAATTCTAGCACTTTGGGAGGCCAAGGTGGGTAGATCACCTGAGGTCAGGAGTTCTAGACCAGCCTGGCCAACATGGTGAAACCCCGTCTCTACTAAAAATACAAAAATTACCCAGGTGTGGTGTCCTGTGCCTGTAATCCCAGCTACACAGGAAGCTGAGGCAGGAGAATTGCTTGAACCCGGGATGCAGAGGCAGCAGTGAGCCGAGATCGTGCCATTGCACTCCAGCCTGGGCTACAAGAGCAAAACTCTGTCTCAAAAAATAAAAAATTACAAACAAACAGAACTCCATTGTACAAAAAAGCCTGTGATCCTCAAGTTAGGATCAGTCCTAGAATAAAAACACTAAGAATGGCCGAGAAAACAGACCTCCACCCTCTTAGCTCTCCATTACTGAGCAGCTGGGGAGCTGTCTCGCTCCCCACATTCAGTGGCTCCTATGGTCTGAATTTTTGTATCCTCCCCAAAATTCAGGTGGTGAAACCTTAACCCCCCAGGTAATGGTAATAGAAGCTAGGGCCTTTGGAAGGTGATTAGATCATGGGGGTAGTGCCTTTTAAAAGAAGCTCAAGATAGAGACCCCCTCATTTCTTCTGCCATGGGAGAACACAGCAAGAAGGCACCATCCGTGAACCAGAAAGTGGGTTCTCACCAGATATTGAATCTGCCAGTGCCTTGAACCTAGACTTTCCAGCCAGAACTGTGAGAAATTTCTATTGTTTATAAGCCACCCAGTTGATATTTAGTTACAGCAGCCCAACCAAAGACTGTGGTTATGAGAAAACACATTATTGTGGCTAGACTAATGGAATTGGGTCCCTTACCTCCAAGTATACCCTCTGTCCTTTTCGGTAAAAATATCTTCGCCAGGCACAGTGGCTCATGCCTATAATCCCAACACTTTGGGAGGCCGAGGCTGGAGGGCTGCTTGAGCCCAGAAGTTTGAGACCAGCCTGGGCAACACTCTACAAAAAAATAAATGAATAAATTAAATCAGCCAAGTGTGCACCTGTGGTCCCAGCTGTTCAGGAGGCTGAGGTGGGAGGATCACTTGAGCCTGGGAGGTCGAGGCTATGATTGCTCCACTGCATTCCAGCCTGGGCAACAGAGTGAGACTCTATCACCCCCTCCCCCCCACTAAAAAAAGTATCTCGACCAGCGTCTCAACCTTGCCCACTAACAAGCCTAAATAAACCAACTTCTTTTACCTGGTTCTTTAAGGGCTGGTCATCTTACTATCCAAATTAAAAATATGCTGTTCTCCCATATTCTTTAGGAATGAAGATTCCCATGTATGTTTGGATAGTTTTCCAAATTCATTACTGCCTGATCCCTACTAGGGAAAAAGGCATTCCTGGCATCCACAGCAAGCTAAGAGTTAATATTTTTAATATAGCAAATAAGGATGAGGGATGCCCTTCGTGTGTATTTACACACCAGATTTTTAAGGTACATAGGGAGTAATCTAGGGGAAAGATATATTAGGCATGGATCTTAGCTGTGGTAGAAGCACAACTGAAATTAGCTTATGGAAAAAAAAAAAAAAAAAAGCTGGCTCATGAACTTGAGGAACAGTGGTGGCCATGGCTATGGGCTTGATTGGATCTAGTGATTCAAGTTCCCTTCCATTTGCCCCTCCAACCACCCCCCATCCCTCCACCAATCATACCTTCTGTTGGCCTCTGCAGTAGAGTGGCCTCTTCTGGGCCCTTCCACATGCCAGGGGATATGGCCACCAGCAGTTCTGGGGCAACCATTAATAATTTGTGATCTTAGAGATTTGTCTCCCAGTATTCCCTAGGGCAAAAATATTGGGAGTTCCTAGTCACCTAAATGAAGAACCTTATTTGTGGCAGTTTCCCTTTCAGGGCTCTAACAGGACTGTGGAGTAATGCATGGGGTTATGTAGGAGCAATGCAGAGCCACTTTTGAAAAACAGTAGCCAAGGTTCTACTGGCTGCCTTCTTAGGACATTATTAAATATCATAAACACAAGTGGAATTTAACACCCAGCCAGTTTGTGTTCACCCAGAGTCATTATCATGAACAAAGATTATATTACGATAGCTGATATTAAGTTTTAAAAGTTGACATCCCAAGAGTGAATCCTACATATTCAGTACAGATTTGTTGAATGGAATTCGTAGTTTTATTTTATGGCATAATGCAACAGAGTTCCAGGCATGTACCTGCCAAATTTGGTTCTGGCTGTCTTATCGTATGCAGGCTAGATACCTGCTACTGTGCTTCTACAGGATGTTAACAGTGTCCCCTGAGTAAAACAGTCCCAGGGTCAGTACATTTGGGAACCACTGAGTTAAATGGGTTTTATCACTGCAGAACAGACATAAGAACAATGTGTGCTGTAAATCACTGTTTGCAGGGAAGGTGGCAGCAAATGGCACAGAAACCCACCTGACCACAGAGTGCTTTCTTCTGGGCGTCTCACACACTGTTCTCCACAAGATACTCTTGAGAAACATTGAGCTATGGTTGGTCTGTTGTTTGAAATTCAAATAATAATGAATCCATTTTAAGGACAGGAATTGGTTTACTGACCTTGATGTTGAGATGACTCTTCATTTCAGGTTGAAAATATCACAGCATCAGCACAGGCCAGGACCGCAGAGATAACAAGGTGGTAGTTGTATAACAGGTTGTGTCTGAACCATAGGAGCTTTAAAACGTACACGGCTGGACACCCTGCCAGGATGCTCTAATGGGGCTGGGCGTGTGTCCATGAAAAAGACTCCTCAGATGTTTCTAAAATGTGGCCTTTGGTCTAGAATTGCAATGACCAGCATTTGGGAGTCAGTCAAAAGATCCACTCCCTAAAAGCCTACCTGCTCATTTCTTTCATTCAATACATATTAACCAAGTGCCTACTTTGTTTGAGTCCATGCCTGGCAACAACATTATTCCATTAAAAGCCAAACAAGGAAATGCTAAGTTCTCCTTATTTCACTTCAGTCTGCCTGCCTCAGTTGGCTGAATAGGGCTATTCACCTTCATCCAAATTGAATCATTTACATACTTAAAAGAACTTTTCTTGGCCAGGCATGGTGACTCACGCCTGTAATCCCAACACTGTGGGAGACCAAGGCAAGTGGATCACTTGAGGTCAGGAGTTCAAGACCAGCCTGGCCAACATGGTGAAACCCCAACTCTACTAAAAATAAAAAAAAGTAGCCGGGTGTGGTGGCAGGTGCCTGTACCCAACTACGTGGGAGGCTGAGGCAGGAGAATCACTTGAACCTAGAAGGCAGAGGTTGCAGTGAGCTGAGATCACACCACTACACTACAACCTGGGCAACAGAGTGAGACTCCATCTCAGGAAAAAAAAAAAAAAAACAACTTATCTTATTAAATCTATTTCTAGTAGATGTTTTACACATCCTATTGGAGTTCTTAAACAATAGTGTATTAGTCCGTTTTCACACTGCTATAAAGAACTGCCTGAGACTGGGTCATTTATAAAGAAAAGAGGTTTAACAGACTCACAGTTCCACATGGCTGAGGAGGCCTCAGGAAACTTACAATCATGGCAGAAGGGGAAGCAGGCATGTCTTACATGGCAGCAGATGAGAGAGAGAGTGTGTGTGTAAAGGAGGAATTGTCAAACACTTATAAAACCATCAGATCTCATGAGAACTAACTCACTATCCCAAGAACAGCATGGGGACAACTGCCTCCATGATCCAATCACCTCCCATCAGGTCCCTCCCTTGACACATGGGGATTATAATTCAAGATGAGATTTGGGTAGGGACACAGAGCCAAACCATATCAAATAGCAATAAAAAAAATCACATAAAATAATCACTCTTAATAAAATACAAATGGAAAATTAAAAAAACCAACTCATAAACTTGGTTTAAATAATCCATTTGTATTGGGTCTTAGTAAGAATACTACTACTAGTAACTTATCAAGCAACTACTGTGTCACGTACTTTTCACACATTCTTTTAATTAAAATCTCTCCACTAACCCTTACAGTTCAGTATTATCCTTGTTTTACAGATGAAGAAAAGCCAAAGAAAAGTTATATAACTGGCAAGTTTCTCTGGCTCCCCGCCTGCACCACTGCTCACCGGATCGCATGGAGAGGGAGGCAGCTGTAACACCTCATCCCGTTGATCTCCAGGGAACTCAGACACTTGTTTCCATGTCCAGAAAACTGCAAACTAAGCTCTTTGAAGCATCAGCAAACCTTGCTAAGCGACACGTGAATGCCATTTGGATACATATTCTAATCTTTCAAGTAGACAGTCAGACTGCCTCATCTGTAACATCCAAGGGATCTGAGAACAGACATTCAGTCCAGGTGTTGAACATCAACATTATTATAGGAAAATGGTCAAAAAGAACGGCACACGTTAAGAGAACACATTAATAGGGCAAGATGTATAGTAAACTAAGTTTTCAAGAAGTATTTTATCATTTTTATGCTCACTACTAAAAGCTGTCCACTGTAGAGTGGACACACATTGCTACATACAGCAACTCGACAGTGGACAGCTTTTAGTAGTAAGCATAAAAATGGCTTTATGTTCTCATGTTCTCTGTGTAGCCATACCACATGTTGCTACACAGGGAACATGAGTACATATAACCATTACATATACATACCTGTATGTATGTATAATAGTTACATATACATATGTACAGTATATAAATGTATATATATTGAACCCTTGGAAGGGATCAGCAAAGAGGAGGACTCAATAAAAAAGAGTAGAATAGAACTAGAAGAGAGAGAAGCCCAGGGAGAGTTTCAAGAAGAGTGCTCAACAGGGCCAAATGCACAGAGGTCAAATAGAAGGTTAAGAAGTGCCCAGTGGATTTGGCAACCAGAGTCACTGGTAACCTTCAAAAGAACAATTTCAGTAGATTGTTAAAAGCAAAAGCCAGTTTACAGTAGGTTAAGCAGAGAAAGGGAGATAAAAATTCCCAACATTCCATTCATTCATCTATCCTAGTGTGTACAGAGTGATTACTGTGTGTTTGTTGGCAGTTGACTCTAAAAAGGCGGCTAGAAATGAGGCTTTTTAATTTTTCCCAAGTACTATGAGCTCTGTTGGCCTACAAAATACTCAGTGCTGTGATTCACTCATTTGTGCTTTGCATATATAATATAGTACAAACTGCTAAAGATATTTTTAAAAAATGTATCTTCACCGGGGTACAAGCGATCCATGATTATACCCACGTTTGTTTCTTCTCCACTCAAAGTTACTCATTCCCTGTAGCTGAAGATTGAGGCCCTGATATCATTTGGACATTTCTGCTGGATCAAATGGTATCTTCTCAAAAGTCCTTCCACTTCGAGTACAGTGTCTGAATTCCAGTTGCAATATCCTCCACCACAAAACTTTCAATTTTTATAACTGGAATTTCAAATGTCTTGTACTTCACATGGATTCCCCAGTCATGGCTGCAGTTCTGTCAGGCACAGAATATCTTTGCTCTTTTTTCAAAACTTGAAAACTGCTTTGGCTTGGGATGTGGTCTACTCACAAGGCATTCCTTAAAAGCATCTCCAAGCACAGTGTAATGGCATTCCTACAGATGAAGGGATGGAATAACACACAAAAGAGAACATTAGAACCAGTATATAATTGTGACTTAAAAAAAAAAGAAAAAACCCCACAATAATCTGAGACGAAGAACGGGTGGGTCTCACTTATTTTACAATTGGAGGGAAAAAAAAATATGGATTCACCCAAAGTCCAGAGGAGGATCCATGCACCTGACTCCCCTCTACAGGCAAGGTGGCGTTGCAAGTGAGGACACTGGGCACCTCATAAGAAGATTAAGAAGGTTCCAGGTAACCCAGTTTCTGAAGGTAGATACTCATTATTCAAAAACAGAAGCAATGTTTGCTGAAAATTTGTGAAGCTGAAGTTCACCAGTGGCCCTGGCAGGCACAATCCAAAGGATACAGGGAAAATGACCAAGGTCAAGATGCAATTGAAGAAGGTCAGGGACTACTGTGTCCACAGGCCCCATCTAGAGTCAACTTTAGAGTAAATGGCTCAGAACCAAATGGAGATCCAACATACTAGTCCCTCAGGAAAACACAGGGTCTAAAACGGCCATATTTAGTAGAATAATCACCCAAATTGGAGCTGAAAGAACCTTTTACAGCTAAAGAAGCAGACTTAGAAAGGTAAGGGAACTTAGCAATATGACTCCTAATAGGGTTTTTGCCCAAACAGCTGAGCTGATTGAGAGATTTCTGCTTTCTGAAAACGAACGGAACACCCTGAAGTAATAACTCCTCATCTGAGCCAGCCCAGCCCCTCCACCGTGTCCCCCATGCAAGAGTTATACCCCACATTTCTCTTTGGAGATTTTTCTAACCCTTTCTCTGAAAGTTTTAAGAACAAAATATAAGGCTGCAATAGAAGGCTAATCTGCAGATGTCACATTTTACAAATAAGGAGATACTTTGTTTTCATTATAAAAGTGATCCATAGCCCAAAAAGAATGTTTGGAAAACATAAAGAAGTAGGAAAAGAGAAAAAAAATCACGGAATCTCACCACCAAAATATTAATACATTTTGGTATAGTTCCCCTAGCCTTTGTTTTTCTGTAGAAAGGTAGGTTTTTTTACTTTTTCTCTTGACAGTGACAATGGTATTTGCTGCTATTGTTTCACACAGCTATAAAGTAGCATCTTTACAATTCTGTTTTCTGGTTACTTTTTTCCATATTACCATTAGTTTGTAAGCAGTTTCTCATTATACTACATTAACTTCGTAATTTTTTAAAATAAACTTTACTTTGGAACAATTTTAAAGAAAAATTGCAAAGATATCCCAGAAAATTTCTGCATACCATTTACCCAGTTTCCCCAAATGCTAACATCTCATATACCACAGCACATTTGTCAAAACCAAGATATTAACATCATTACATTACTATTATCTAAACTACAGATTTTACCATTCTTTCTCTAGTTGTATCCTTTATCTGTTCCAGGAGCTAATCCAGGACACTTCATTGCATTTAGCATGACTTTTTTTTTTCTTTTTTGAGACAGAGTCTTGCTCTGTCATCCAGGCTGGAGTGCAGTGGCGCGATATCAGCTCACTGCAACCTCTGCCTCCTGGTTCAAGCGATTCTCCTGCCTCAGCCTCCCGAGTAGCTAAGATTACAGCCACCTGCCACTACGCCCAGCTAATTTTTATATTTTTAGTAGAGATGGGGTTTCACCATGTTGGCCGGGCTGGTCTCGAACTCCTGACCTCGTGATTCGCCCACCTTGGCCTCCCAAAGTGTTTGGATTACAGTCATGAGCCACTATGCCTGGGCAAAAACTATTTCTTTATTATTGAACATTTAATATTTATTTTTCACTTCTTAGCTTTTTTTAAATACACAGATCATGGCCACAATAACAATGGAAATAACAGTAGTTTTACTATAAATATTTCACCAACAGTAAGCTGTAGCTAGTGCTAAAACTGGACCAGGCACTTTGTAAAAAGGCAGCTTACCTCTATCACTCTTACGTCAGCTGTGTAACATGCCAAGGCTTTGCACTTTCTGCAGAGCAGTTTTTTATTTTCCTTATCAGGTACAGGTTTTGGTTTTTCTTGACTATCACTGATGAATTTTTCATGAGTCTGTATATGCAGAATCTAATGCAAAAAGAAAGACCTCAAATGTAATCTGAATATAACATATATAGCAAGAAACAGGCACAGATATATACATACATATACATACACGCACATATATAATCATTCATATACAACTTCCATGAACATATGGTACCTGACTTTGTAAAATCACAGATTTTATTGGTTCTCCTTAGTATTAGTCAATGCTTAATTGCGGCCTCCAATTAGTCTTTCAATTTCTTCATCAAAAGGGCTCATAAAAGCACTAAAGATGTCCATAGAATAGTCATATGAACTATGCTTTCTACTTTAGTGTTTTGGCAAAACTTGGAAAAAAAAATAAAACCTGTACCAGATATACAATATGTGCTGCTTCAGGCATAATTATATCCATTTGCAGGCAGAAACTCAATGAGTGATACAACAGGCAGAAGAGCCCCTGATATGGTTTGGCTGTGTCCTCACCCAAATCTCGAATTGTATCTTACAGAATTCCCACGTGTTATGGGATGGACCCAGGGGGAGGTTATTGAATCAGGGGGCCAGTCTTTCCTGTGCTATTCTTACGATAGTGATTAATGGGTTTATCAAGGGTTTCCACTTTTGCTTCTTCCTCATTTTTCTCTTGCCGCTGCCATGTAAGAAGTGCCTTCTGCCTCCCTCCATGATTCTGAGGCCTCCCCAGCCATGTGGAACTGTAAGTCCAATTAAACCTCTTTGTTTTCCCAATCTTGGGTATGTCTTTGTCAGTGGCATGAAAACAGACCAATACAGCCCCCAACATGTAAAACCTTTTTTCTCTCTCCCCTTCAGCCACAGGGAATATTGTTGCATATGTATAGTATGATTGTATTCTAATTCAAAATCTAGGCCTTGGCTAAGAACATGGTCAAACTTAGAACCATGGACATGATATTATAAAACTCTTCATACCAATAAACAGAGGGATCTCAAACTGAATGAAAAAAAAAAAGACAATCAGATGCCAACACTGAGATGAGAAAGATTTTAAAGCACCTAATAAAGATGCTTTGATGGGCAATTATAAATACTTTTGAAACATAAAGAGAAAACATAAAGGCTCAACAATGAAATGGAAGACATAAAGTTTAGAAGTGAAAGATACAACCAAAATAAAAAGTTCAATGGATGCGGCTTTCCATAGCAGAATGGAAGGGACAAAGAAAAGAGTCAGTGAACTGAAAGAACAACAGAAATTACCCAATCTGAACAACAAAAAAATACACTGGGGGAAAAAAAAAAAAAAGCAAAGTCTCAAGGACCCATAGGACTATAAAAAATGATGTCATGGCACTGGAGTTCTGCAAGGAGAGAAGAAAGAGCAGGGCTTAAAAAGTATTCACAGAAATGACAGCCAAATAAATCCCAAATTTAACAAGCTACATCAACCAAGATTCAAGAAGCTGAACAAGCTCCAAACAGGATAAGCTCCTTCAAAAAACACTCTTAAGACACGTTATAATTAAATTTATGAAAACTGAAGAAAAAAATCTTGAAAGCAGCCACAAAAAAAAAAAAAAAAAATGACACCTTATGCATAGGGGGAAATCAGTCTGAATAACAGGAGATTTGTCATTAGAAATGATGGAGGCTACCTGCAAGTGGCACAATATTTTTTAAATGCTGAAAGAAAAGAACAGTCCACCCCAGAACCCTAGACTCAGCAAAATGCCACCTTCAAAAATAAAGGAGAAATGAAGACATTCTTAGATGAAGGAACACTGAGAATCTGTCATCAGCAGATTTACCCTAAAAGAATGGCTAAAAGAAGTTTTCTAAACAGAGGAAATGATAAAACGAACCCTGAAGCATCATGAAGAAGAAAGAACACACTGATTTCCTCCATGTCTTCTATGGAAGATTCTGTCCGTCCCACTGGTTTATGGCTTATGGTGGCACCTCTCTGTATCAGATTATGCTTTCAAGTGTCCCAGGTGGATCCAGACAGCCTAGGTGCAAACAGTGTCCCTGTCACTTAGCAGCTACGTGATTTTGGGCAAGTGCCTCGTTTCTTTACATACAAAATGGGACAATAGCATCTGCTTCATGGACTGTCAGGAGATAACATGAGTTTATGACTGCCCAGGCCTGCCCAGCACAGGGTAAATGCCCATCACCGTTGCCTCCCTCCGTTAGGCTAGTCTTATGCTAAGAGCCATGAAAATGTTAATGGGGTGGCTTGTAGTTTTGTATTGATAAGGCAATCTCCGTTCATTAGGGATTGCCTTATCAATACGACACTACTAGCTACCCCCATTTTTATTTTTCTAGAAACATAGCTATTTTCATCTATTTATTATTTTATATAAACTCTAGAACTATTTTATCAAGTTAAAGGTATTTATGCTTTCAATATGGTGATACGTGAATAAGCGAATTTGGGGTGAATGCACATGTTTAAAATATTCAGTCATTCCATTCAAGAGCATGGCATTTCTTTTATCTTAATATCTCCCAGTAAAATTTTTTTATTTGTCCTCATTTCTGCTTCAAACTTTTCTGATTAGGCTGGTAGATGTAATGGTGAAACAGATGGGCTCTACCAACTCTACCATGAACTAGCTGTGTGATCTACTGGCACTGAAGCTATTCAAGTCTCAGTTTCCTGCCTATAAAATGACATAGGAGGCACTACTGTATGGATTGCTTTAAAGCCTATTGATGTGAGTAAAGCGTTTGCAGGGACTGTTGGAGAGTCAGTGTTCTACATGCATGAGCTGCAGTTATTGTCACTGTGAATGGAAATCTCCCTCCCCCTTATATCTTTTAATTGGTTACTGATCATACACAGATAATATATTGATTCCCATACCACTTCAAATTTGCTTTATATAAAAAAAAAATTTAATTTTTTTTTTTTTGAGACAGAGTCTCATTTTGTCACCTAGGCTGGAGTGCAGTGGCACAATCTCAGCTCACTGCAACCTCCAACTCCTGGGTTCAAATGAGTCTCCTGCCTCAGCCTCCCAAGTAGCTGGGATTACAGGCAGGTGCCACCACATCCAGCTAATTTTTGTATTTTTAGTAGAGATGGGGTTTCACCATGTTGGCCAGGCTGGTCTTGAACTCCTGACCTCAGGTTATCCACCCACCTCAGCCTCCCAAAGTGTTGGTATTACAGGTGTAAGCCACCACACCCGGCTTCCTTTCCCCCACTCCACCTTTTTATGATAGATTCCTACTATGTTGCCCTGGCTAGACTTGAACTCTTGGGCTTAAATGAGCCTCCCATGTAGTTAGGGCTATAGGCCTGAGCCATCATGCCCAGCTAGACCTAGAATGTTTTGATTTAAAAAACCAAATATACTGGCTGGGCACGGTAGCTCACACCTGTAATCCCAGCACTTTGGGAGGCTGAGGCTGGCATATCACTTGAGTCCAGAGTTCAAGACCAGCCTGGGTGACATAGCAAAGCCCCATCTCTACTAAAAATACAAAAATTAGTGATGTGGTGGCACACACCTATAGTCCTAGCTACTTGGGAGGCTGAGATTGCAGTGAGCCAAGATCACACCAGTGCACTCCAGCCTGGGTGATAGAGTAAGACCCTGTCTCAAAAAAATAAATAAGAAATAAATAATTAAAAAATTAAAAACCAAATATAATTTCCCCTTCCCCACTTCTTGGCCCCATCCCACCTGAAATTATCTTCATTATTTTTGTAAAAATAAAGGGTGTTCAGGTCTCCTGTTTTTAATCCAATTTTTCTGTTGTAAAACTGTTACATTATATGTATTTATCCCATTATTTCCTTTGGAAAAATTTCTAGAATTGAAATCCCTGGGTTATATGATACACATTTTCCTATGAGCAATTTTAATTTTCTTTTTTAATTTCTTTTTTCAGATATGGTTCTAATCACTACTTAAGCAGAATACAGGTTACCAGGAAAGAAGGTGAAAATATAACCTTGCCTTTCAGGCATCCAACTTTTTAAAAAAATTCACTTATAATGGTATTCAATTATATACTGAAATTCAATCAAATACCAATAATCTCAAATATTTTCAGTGTTACTCTAGGCAATAGGTATAAATCCTAATAAGTTAAAACTATTACAGCTATACTTAAAACTAAGTAAAAATCAATAACTGGGTAAAGAGGCTCAACCAATCATAAGTTAAGTCTATGGCATACTGACTTTCACCCACACAACCTGTGGCTAAAGCAGCAGCCTAGCTCCACACACTGAGGTGGAGAAAAGCAAACTATCTTAATTATGTGTAGTCATGGGTACGCATGTTGGAAGTTCTTTGTTCAAAATGGAAATTTCTTTCACTCCATCTTTGTTCTCTGCTCCATGAGGAAAGAAAAGCAGCTTCCTCATTTGGATTTCAAATAAACCTTCACAACCACAGCTGTCATACCCTTCATCCCTTATTCCTCCAGAATGAAACACCACCAAATCCTGAAGCATCCACCATGGAAATCAGTTCTTGGATACCTCCGGGCTGTCTACATGTTAAGATGGCTGCAGAGTGACCAGAGAATTCTGGGGCAGGGGATGGGGAGTGCTCTAGTGACAGCAGACCACACACAGACAATGGACAGTGCAGCTGGGGTGCTGGGGAAGAAAGAGAATGAAACACCACCAAATCCTGAAGCACCCTTTCCTGTTCTTGCAGATTGCTCTAAAGAGCTCCAAGCTTTTGCTCTCTGTTCTGCAGAGTTCCTTCCTTCCATTAAAACCCATATACAGGGACCAGGATGCTCAAACCCAAACCCCAAACCCTTATCAAAGCACCCACAAAACCCCTAAAACCATTAATTCCCTTTAGTTTTAAGAATATAAGATTTTCCCTACCTAGTTATACTTTTACTAAGCCTTTGTTTGTTTTTTGAGACGGAGTCTCACCCTGTCGCCCAGGCTGGAGTGCAGTGGCGCGATCTCGGCTCACTGCAAGCTCTGCCTCCCGGGTTCACGCCATTCTCCTGCCTCAGCCTCCCGAGTAGCTGGGACTACAGGCGCCCGCCACTGCACCTGGCTAATTTTTTGTATTTTTAGTAGAGACGGGGTTTCACCATGGTCTCAATCTCCTGACCTCGTGATCCACCCGCCTCGGCTTCCCAAAGTGCTGGGATCACAGGCATAAGCCACCGCGGCCGGCCTTTACTAAGCCTTTGAAAGCAAATCCTTCCCCTTTGAGCAGGGCAGCTGGGCCTGGTCATGTATGATAGGACAGGGATACCAACACAACTCAGGCTTCCCAGCTGCCAGTAACTCCCAGGTACACTGATTATAGGGCTTCTTGTTCCCTACCATCTCTGCCTATCTATCTGTAAGTGTTACGGGAACCCCAAATGCTATTACATAGCCTGATTCAGCAGAAACTTAACCCATTTCCTCCTCACCCCACTCCTTATCCTGGTGTGCTGGCTACAAAAGAATGCCTACATCTGGTCTAGCGTCTCTCTTCCTCAACAGACTTTTACTCTGTTGCTTCTGTCACATAAGTCTAAGTAGCTTGTCACCTAGGAGAAGAGATAAAAATTATGCCATGGCTATTAAAACTCGTGGTTTTAAAACATGTATTGGCAATATATTTTACAATATGGAAAGGTGGCTCAGTGAAAAGATAATCCCATCCCCAGTAAAACTAAGGGAGGAACTAAATAATTTCCCTGCAATTCTTCTCACTGAAAATGTGGAAGAGGTGGTTCTAGATAACTTAATCTCCCAGCTTTAGGAAGAAAAATGTTTTTTAGATTAGTAAACATTGACAAAGTTGTGATTTGTGTCCTAAAATAAGTGTTAATCTGCTTTAGATAATTGTCAATACTTTTTGGAGCACAGAGATTATGACTTTTTAAAATTATAGACACTATGGAGTTGGTCTATTAAACTGTAAGGTTCATCTTCATGAAGTTAAACTATGTCTCACACTTCTCTCCAGTAACAGCTCTCATTTCTCGGGCACGTATTTTATGCCAGGCACTAAGAGATGCAATGCATACATCTCATTTATCCTCATGACCACCCTGGGAGTTAAATACTGTTATTTTCCCCACTTTTTACATGAGATTGATTATTTAAAAGAGAGAGCAACTGCCTGAGGTCACACATCTTGCAAGTTATAAAACTGGGATTTGAACCATGGATTCTAGTGTTAAAGTTCTCCTCTAGCCCTGCAGTGATCATGCTTCCAGAGATTCTGAGATGAAAATCTCTGCAGTGGGTCTGGAGAAAGTGTAGGTATGTGTTTCTTGACTTTCTCCAATCTGATTTCATGTTTCTGTGTTACAGAAATTACAATGAAATGAAGGTCATTACACTCAGAGGTTGATCTGAATAGGCATGTCACTCCAAGGTGTATATGACTGTCCACAGCTATAAAAAGACATTCCAATACCTGCACAGTGACCTAGGAGCTTTTCTCTGAGGACTCTTTGGAGAGAGATTTAAGAAAGAGACTAAGAAGAGCTGTTTTTTTCCAATGTTAGGATATAGTCCTAGAGATGAACTGTCAACTAGAGAAATCCTAGCTCAATGTGCCTTTTAGATCTGAAAACATAACTTCAGTTATTAGCACTATTAAATATAATTTAACCTCACTGACACTTAAAAACAGAATGAATTTAATATTCACTAAGTATAAACTTTTTGTTGTAATATAACACTCTAAGCAATATGATAAAACGTACCAACCATCCTCACATTCCCTGATAGTTATTTATGGTCAGATGCTGAAAGAGTTAACACAGACTTACCTTTTCCCTAAATACTGCTTCGTCCCATGTCTAAAGGCGTAAAATAGAGTCATTCATCATTTTTTCTTTGTACATGTTTATTTATTCTTTTTCAATTACACCAGCATTACTAGTCAGAAGGAAGCACTTGCTACCTCTTGCTCTTCCTCTGCCCATCAGAAAATAAATATTTTAGTTGATGTTTTTGACTTAAAGCTCTGATATAATCTGCAAATAGGTAAACAAATAGAGGTACTCCTAAAATTCAACTTTGGTTCACTGAATCCCACTTCCCAGGAAAGTTGAGCTGTTAAAGAATGAACTCATGAGGCAGGATTGCTTGAACCCAGGAGTTTGAAGCTGCAGTGAGCTAGGATTACACCACTGCACTCTAGCCTGGGTGACAGAGCAAGACCTATCTCAAAAAAAAAAAAAAAAAAGAGTAGATTCAAATGCAGGTGTGCACCTGCATGTTAAATATGTGGAAAAACTAGGAGCCCACCTTAGGCTGGCTTTCTCAGGGTCTCAACAATGCAGGGTGATTTAGACAGCCATATTGTCAGAAATACTGCTTTAAAGATACCTACATGAACCCCCAGTATGACACTGTGATGGCTCTAAGATGAGCAATAAACAGGCCCTCCTTCAAGAACCTTCTAGACAATGAGGAAATAAGATCTCTTCATAACCAGCAAAACATAGGTGGAATATTTTAAGTACTATTACAAAGATAGATATAAAGGGTTATAGGCTTTATATGTTCAAAAGAGAGATTTTTGCCAGCTGGGAGGATTAGGGTCAGGTGACATGGAGGCAGGGGAAGAGGTAAAATGAAGAGTAGCAGTACCTGAGCAGTTCCTTCAACAAGCAATAAGTGAGGAAGTCAGGTTGGCGGAAGTGGATGATGAACAAAAGGGAAGAATGGGAAATAAAGTTGGAATGAAATAGGTGCTGGATTTTGGAAACTCTTTAGCATCAAGTAAATTGGGGAACCACTGGCGTTTCAATACAAGGAAGTGACATGATCAGAGCTGTTTTTCAGGAAAAGTAATATGATAGCTGTACTTACGGAATTTTAAGAAGAAAAGGAAAAAGGAGGGAAGACTATTTAGGAGACTAGTCTAGTCCAGGTGGGGCAGAAGAACTCTGGAGTATCCCTTCTTGAATACAGGGGGCCCTTCAGCCCACCAGCACCACCGTGAAAGGTTTACATGTTGACTGGCAAAGCTTCAATCCAAGCTGGAATTATTCTTCCATAAATATATCAGTCAATGCCAGGCAAGTGAGCAGCATCATTGTAAGAATCAAAGTAGAGTTTATGTTAGTGAACAAAACTGTAGCCACCTTGAGGGCCAATGATACCAAAGTGCACTGTGCCATTGGTCACATACTCAACCATGGCTCAGTAAAGAGAAAGGCCAGAATGACACATACACTTATAAATCAGTCAAAATGGAATCCATGTAGGAATGGCCTCAAAGCTTCTCTTACCTCTGGTTTGGATCATTTTGATGACATTGCCCACGTACTCATACAGGATGACAAGATTGCACTGTGCAATGTCAATGCCTTCATCAGCAACTGAGATGGCAATCAGAATATTGTGATCTCCATTGGCTTTGAATGCATCCAATATACACTTCTGTGCCGGGAGGGTCATTCCTGTGTCAGAGTAAGAGGGCATTATACAACTCACCAAAGAGGGAACTTCCCCCTTGAAAAAACAGCTACTGATTATGGAATGCTTATTACATGCTAAGTACTATGATAAGTACTTTATATCCATGATCTCACAACACACCTAGGCAGTGGGGTCTATTCCTATGCCTGTTTCAGAGAGGACATTTAGGGTGGCATCTAACACTTAGACTCTGCCACAAGACTGAGTTCAAATCCCAGCTCTGGGGGACTTACTAGTTGTATGGCTTTAGCCATATTATCCAAGAAATAGACATTTTTGCAGAAATATCAACAGCTAATTGTAACACCTTTACATGTAAGAATTTATAGCTGACAAAACATTTTCACATCTTCTCACTCACCAGAGCATCATAAAGCCCTATAGGTTAAAGGGTAAGTGTTCTGATTCCCCTTAACAAATGAGGTTCGTGCCAGGCATAGTGGCTCACGCCTATAGTCATAACACTTTGGGAGGCCAAGGCAGGTGAATCACTTGAGCCTAGGAGTTTGAAATCAGCCTGGTTAACACAGGGAGAACTCATCTTTACAAAAAATTTAAGTATTAGCTGGGCATGGTGGCACACACCTGTAGTCCCAGCTACTCAGGAGGCTTAGGTAAGAGAATCACCTGAGCTGGGGAAGTTGAGGCTGCAGTGAGCCATGATGGCACTACTACACTCCAGCCTGGGCAAGAGAATGAGACTTTATCTTAAAAAAAAAAAAAAAGACACAAATGAGGGGCTTGAGGTTCCAGAAGTGAGGTAAACTGACAAGCCAGCTATCAGCAGTGTTGGGCCTTGAACTTCAGTTTAAGACCCTAATAGTGTGCACTGTTGGGGTATCTGCCTCCCCATACACAAACTAAGAATCATTTTCTGCCACACCCACTGACAATACAGTTGTATTATGTTTCTCTATGAAAGAGGCAATGCTATCTGCTCACCAATCCTGTTTCTTTCTCCTGCTGGGCACACACAGCTGAATTATACTTCACAATCTAAACTGTCACTAATGGCATGTAGATAGAGGTCATGTGTGTCTCTTCCAAACCAGACCCCTAAAAATTGTCCATGTTCTTGTTATTTCTCATTAATGGGCCAGATAAAGTCATAGTGGAGGATTTGGAGACCCCCTGTGATGACAGAGCCATAACAAGGAAGGAGCCTGGGTCCCTACAATAAGTGGAAGAGGATGGAGCAGAGCCCCCACCCCTACCTATCTACACTTGGGAGCATAAGTGACCCTACCTATCTACACTTGGGAGCATAAGTGAGCAGAGCCCCCACCCTTACCTATCTACATTTGGGAGCATAAGTGAGCAGAGTCCCCACCCCTATCTATCTACACTTGTGAGTGTGAGCTATAACTTGTATTTCGCCCTGCCCCTGAGATCGTGAGGGTTGTCTGTTAGAGCAAATAGATTACCCTGATTTATACACAGCCTGTTCCTGGCTGCAGCTACTGGACTTTAAGCATTTGAACTATGTTGGGCCAATCCAATTCTTCACTCTTGGAATCTGAAATTGGGATTGGAGACAAGTAGTAAATCAGGAAGGTGTGGGGCAGTCATGAATGGAGAAGCAGAGAGAGCAATCTGTAGAGGGAAAACTGTGAAGCAGATGTGCAGGATTCAGGATTGCAATTGTCCACAAAGCCCGAGTGCACTTCCGGACTGCGGGTTCTATGGTAGACCCAATTATCCCGGTAGCAGCCACACCCCCTTCTGCTTAGACTAGCCTAAGTGGGTTTCTGTTAATCGGGGAAAAGAAAGGATCTTGACTAAGACAACCACATACTGCCTTCTAATATCCTGTGATAGTGGAGGCTAAATTTAAATTGTCTGAATACGGTGTGAAGTTTGGATGTGATAATCACCCAGTTTGTGTGATCATCCAGTTTGTAATCACCCAGTTTGTGAGACACCCAAAATGGTGGCTCAAACAATATGTGCACTTCAAACTGTGTGGATCCTAAAGACATCTACATTTATCTATTAGTAGAATCACCTGATCTCCACTCACTGCTCACAGGGCGGACCCACCTCAGGTAGGTAGAGGAAGGTAATATGTATTACTTTCCATTACCTAGCTGGCAGTGGACTCAGAGTTTGTGGAAAAAGAACCCTTGTGGTTTTTGAATTATTTACCATTCAAAGTCATGAAAATTCAAATGCAGGCAGCTTTACTTTCAGAAAGTTGCTTAAAAATCAATCTCTAAACATTATTTTGATTTTACTTTTGAGCTTTCTTTATCTAGAGTACTTTTTTTAAAGATACATACTTTCTGTTATTTTTGAATCCATGTATTCAAAGTAAAACCAAAACCAAACAAATGATGAACATTGTGGACCATTACATAAAAGTTCTGGATGTGAATAATAACTAACATTTAACATATATTGAGCACTCACCGCATGCCAGGCATTGTTCTAAACCAGGAGTTGGCAAACTTTTTCCATAAAGGGCTAGATGTATAGTAAATACTTTAGGCTTTGTGGGCCATGCTGTCTCAACTACTCAACACTGCCATTATAGTGTGAAAGCAGCCACAGACAATACATACATGAATGGTCATGACTGTGTTCCCCCAAAAAATTATTTTATAGACAATGAAATTTGAATTGCACAAACCTTTCACGTGTCATAAAATATTCTTTTGATTTTTTTTCAAACAAAAATCATTCTCAGCTCAAGAGTCATTCATAAGCAGGCAGTGAGCCAGATTTTGCTACTGACATTAACCCTCTCAGCTAGGTACTGTTATTATTTTCCATTTGACGGATGAAGAAAGTAAGTCATGAAGAGGTTAGGTAACCTGCTTCTTCACAAAACAGGAAATTAAGAAATGGAAATTTGGAAATATACAAATTTAGCAAACTGAACTTTTGCTTGTTTACATGCAGCTTTTTGTAAAAAAAAGGGCGTTCAAAATTCTTCTAGCTCAACTGTGCAAGGAAGAGGATCAGACCAGAAACAAATTCAGCTAAAATTGTCTTAATTACCTTTAACCCATTCGATAAAAGCTATAGAGTTCATACTGATAAACTGAGTGAAGAAAATACTTCAGTGGTCTCTACCTCAGAGTTAACAGAATTTATAGAAGCTCCAATTGGCTAGGCATGGTGTTTCACACCTGTAATCCCAGCATTTTGGGAGGCCAAGGTGGCAGATTACTTGAGGCCAGGAGTTCAAGACCAGCCTGGCCGACATGGCGAAATCCTGTCCCTACTAAAAATACAAAAATTAGCTGGGCATGGTGGTGTGCACCTGTAATCCCAGCTACTGGGGAGGCTGAGGCATGAGAATCACTTGAAACTAGAAGGTTGCAGTGAGCTGAGTTGGTGCCACTGCACTCTGGAAAACAGCAAGACTATCTCAAAAATAAAATAAAATAAATAAACCCAAATGTCCAACAACGATAGACTGGATTAAGAAAATGTGGCACATATACACCATGGAATACTATGCAGCCATAAAAAATAATGAGTTCGTGTCCTTTGTAGGGACATGGATGAAACTGGAAAACATCATTCTCAGTAAACTATCGCAAGGACAAAAAACCAAACACCGCATGTTCTCACTCATAGGTGGGAATTGAACAATGAGAACTCATGGACACAGGAAGGGGAACATCACACTCCGGGGACTGTTGTGGGGTGGGGGGAGGGGGGAAAGACAGCATTAGGAGATACAACTAATGCTAAATGACGAGTTAATGGGTGCAGGAAATCAACATGGCACATGGATACATATGTAACAAACCTGCACATTGTGCACATGTACCCTAAAACCCTAAAGTATAATAAAAAATAAAAATAAAAAAAAAATAAATAAAAGTTCCAATTTTTTCCTAATATATTTCCAGCCCAAATCTTGAGATATATTTTGCTAAGGCCAAAACAATTTCTTTTCACCATCATCATCTACTAAACAATGAGCATCTCTGGAACAGACATCATACGTGATTAATGTCTTAATTTATTCATCTATTCAGTCAAACATTTATTCAGCAATTATGGCTTGTCAGATAAAAATAATGATTAAAAGGTCCATTTTTATCCACAAGGAGCTCATGTTTTGTGGAAGAAAAATATAAATAGGAAGCTATAATTGAGTGTGATGAGCACAGAAAGGATGCTATGGGAATGTGGAAGAAGGAGATCTCTACCAGTTTTTGGAGTCTGGGGAAGGCTACATGGCAGAAGCACAATGCCTGGCACAGCATAAGTTATAAATAAATGTTGTTGAATGAATGGATGAATGAATGAACAAACCAATAAGAAAATATTTCCTGAGTGTCTATTTGTGGAGGAACAACAAAGTTTGAAAATCAAGTAGGACTCATGTTGGAGTCAGATCGCAGAGAACTTTGAATCCCAACCACAAGAATATGGTGTTAGATTTCATTTGGTGAGCCACTTTTTAAGATCTGAATCTACTTTTCATATTTATGAAGTTTAAAAATTACATGAAGGGAAAGTGCAAGGGTGATAACTGGGGACCAACAGGGTGGGTATGGGAGGGTGCATATTATAAACAACACTAAATAGGAAGACTTGTCAGTGCCAGTCACTGAGGGGTGGGGGGCACAGCTTGTGAGGTGGTCAGGATGTCAGGATGAGGGCAAGCCACCCAGGATCCTCCCAGATAATAACACAGGGAGCCTTTTATGCTTTGACCACTCTAGCTGGATTTCAGAATTGTCTGCTTGGATTTTTTAAAATTGTAAAATACATAATACACACAAAAGCTATGCATATCTACTGCTTAAAGAATAACAATAAAACAGAAACAGAACATTTCTATTTCTAGATAATCTTAATCTATTGGTTGAAAATTTGAGCAGGATAATAATGTGCTCAAGCATGACTTAAAAAACAACTCTGGCTTTGTCTGCAGGACATATGAGAGGAGGCAATGTCTACAAGGAAAGAGACTGGAGTGGTTTTTGGCATCTGAGCATTGTGATGGCTTTTTGATGCATTAACTTGGCTAGGCCAAACAACAGTTCCCAGTAATTCATCTAGGTACTGCTCTGAAGAGATTTTACGGATTGATTCAAGTCCCTAATCAGTTGACTTTAAGTCAAATCAAAAGAAAGTTCATTCCAGGTGGACCTGGCCTAATCAGGTGAGCCTTTTAAAGACAGCTTAGGCCTTCTCCGAGGTCAGAGACTCCAAACAGCTCATGCCTGTGGGGTTCCAGTCTGTTCCTGATAGTCCCTTTCTGACTACCTGCCCTACAGACTTCAGACTTGCTTTGCCAGCCCAATTGTGTAACATAATTCCTTGCAAGAAATCTCTGTATATGTACATATGTGGACACATATACAACACACACCTCTCATACATATGTATAATCACCTACTGCTTTTGCTTCTCTGGTTGAACCTTGACTGATACAAGCACTAAAACAGAATTTGAAATATATATTAAAACAGAATTTGAAATATATACCTATATACACACACACACACATACATACACATACACATATTCTTAAATGCATAATCCACTAAATCTAATTTACTATGTATAAATACCTGTGTTCTGATTTGTTTTGCCACATCCGGTCAATATGCCAGGTTTTAGAAAACTGAGTTTAGGATTTCCTTCAATCCAATTTTTTAAAGCCTGAAAATGAAAAGCAATTATCAATTGGACACTCCTTATAAATCACTTGTATTAATTCAATATTGAAATACATGCAAAAAGAAAAAAATTTAAAGTTAGTACACGTACAGTTTTCAGACTGACAAACCAGAGAAAAAAAGCATTTTGGAATTGAACTCTATGTAATAATTAACTAAAATGGCATAGATCTCTGTGACCTGATATGGTTTAATCTCTAAGACTTTTTTTTTTTTTTTTGAGATGGAGTCTTGGTCTACCACCTAGGCTGGAGTGCAGTGGCACGATCTTGGCTCACTGCAACCTCCACCTCCCAGATTCAAGCAATTCTTTGCCTCAGCCTCCTGAGTAGCTGGGATTACAGGCGTCAGCAACCATGCCTGGCTAATTTTTGTATTTTTAGTAGAGACAGGGTTTCATCATGTTGGCCAGGCTGGTCTTAAATTCCTGACTTCGTGATCCACCCACCTCATCCTCCCAAAATGCTGGGATTACAGGCATGAGCCACCGCACCTGGTCATCTCTAAGACATTTTTAAGAGAAAAAACAAAAGTTCAAAATAGGGGTATGTAGAGTAAGTGAGTTTAGCATAATTGCAGGACATGAGATCAATATACGTAATTCAACTGTATTTTTACATACTAGCAACAAACTATTGGAATTTCAAAAGTTTTTAAGTACTGGACACAGTGGCTCACACTTATAATCCCAGCATTTTGGGAGGCCGAGACAGGAGAGTCACTTGAGCCCAGGAGTTCAAGACCAACCTGGGCAACATGGCAAAAGCCTGTCTTTACTAAAAATAGAAAAATTAGCGGGGCATGGTGGCACACGCCTGTAGTCTCAGCTACTCAGGAAGCTGAGGCAAGAAAATCGCTTGAACCCGGGAGGCGTAGGTTGCAGTGAGCCGAGGTTGTGCCACTGCACTCCGGCCTGGGTGACAGAGCGAAAATATTTGCAAATCACATTTCTGACAGAGGACTTTTTTGTCAGACTATAAAAAGAATTCTCAAAAACTCAATCAGATGATAAACCAATCTTGTGAAAAGATTGGTTTTCAAAGATTTGAACAGACATCTCACCAAGGCAGTTACAGACTGCTAATAAGCAGAGAAAGATGTTCAGCCATATTACTCATTAGTGAAATGAAAATTAAAACTCTAGTGAAGTATCATTACCTACCCACAAAATGACTAAAATTTAAAAAGTAAAAAAAAAGGAAGAAATGCTTGCTCTACAAGTATCAATACTTATAATTAGAGTGATTAACATAGTGACAGCATGAAGCCAGGTTCCAAAACTTTGAGAGGCCAAGGTGGGAGGATTATGTGAGGCCAGGAATTCAAGACCAGTCTAGGCAACATAACAAGACCCCACCTCTACAAAAATAAATAAATAAATTATCTGGGCATGGTGGCAGATGACTGTACTCCCAGGCATGGTGGGAGAGGGGGCTGAGGTGGGCAAATCGCTTGGGTTTGAGAGGCTGAGGGTGCAGACAGCCATGACTGCGCCACTGCATTCCAGCCTACGTGACAGAGTGAGACCCTGTCTCTAAGTGGAAAAAAAAAACCACAGTAAGGCATTAGAGTATTGGTGTAAGGATAAACATATAATCAGAACAGAACAGAGAACCCCAAAACAGACTCAGACATACACATATATGGTTTCTTGACCATAGAGAGAAAACGGCTTTTTTTTTTTTTAGATACAGGTTCTACCTCTGTTGCTCAGGCTGGAGTGCAGAGTACGCTGTCATGATCACTACAGCCTCAATCAATCCTCTAGCCTTAGCCTCCCAAGTAACTGGAACTACAGGTGCACAGCACCAGCTAATTTTTCTTTTTTAAGAGATGAGGTCTCACTATGTTGCCCAGGCAGGTCTTGAACTCTTGGCCCCAAGCAATTCTCCTGCCTCGACTTCCCAAACTTCTGGGATTACAGGCGTGAGACACCATACCCAGCCCAATCTTTTCAATGAATAGTGCTGGGTCCATTTGTTATCTACAAGGAGAGAAAAAGCTTACATCCACAAGTGCTCTGGTTTTCACAAAGAGAATTGTTATTGTCTCTGGGTTTAAGTGGTACTCTTCTTGTAAGATGAAGCAGAGGTCTTCAAGTTTAGGGTTCTCCTTGCTGGGATCCCTGGAAACACTTTCTAGTTCCTGTAGCTTTTCTGCAAATGGGAAACATTTTATAAATGGCTTATAAATTCTAAAAATTTAGAACATACTGTGACCTTTAGCTGTCATTCAAACAGTTAATCTCTAAATCTTTGACCAGAATTTTATGAGTAATAACTACTGTTTTAAATTGGTACAACCTTTTAAGAGGTAATTTGGCAATATATATCAAAACTAATACACACACACATCTTTTGATCCAATAATTCTACATCTAAGAATTTGAGACACAGTTATATTTAGAAAATTATGGAAGAGGTCTCCAAGGATTTCACTGTACCACTGTTTAGGGTATAAAAGAAAAACAGAAAACCTAAGTGCCCAACAATAGGGAAACAGTTCAAAAAATCATGGGCTATGCATCTGATGTTAATATAATGTGGCTGTGAAAATTAATAAGGGAGCTATGTACATGATATATATGATACCAAAAATATTTTAAGGTTAAAAAAATCAAGGTAAGGACAGTATGTTCAGTATGATCCCATCTTTAAAAATATAGTCAGGCTGGGTGCAGTGGCTCACACCTGTAATCCCAGCACTTTGGGAGGCTGAGATGGGTGGATCACTTGAGGTCAGGGGTTCAAGACCAGACTGGTCAACATGGTGAAACCCCGTCTCTATTTAAAATACAAAAATTAGCCAGGCATGGTGGTGGGCGCCTATAATCCCAGCTCCTCAGGAGGATGAGGCAGGACAATCACTTGAACCTGGGAAGCAGGGGTTACAGTGAGCCAGTATCTCACCACTGCACTCCAGCCTGGGAAAGAGAATACTCTGTCTCAAAAAAAAGGAAAAAGAAAAAAATACATACAGTTATAAAACAGGGGTGTGTTACAGCCAGATCATACCAGACTATGGGACTATGGGAGTCAATTGTTGTGGTTTCTGTTTTATTTTTTTTTTTTTCCTGAGATGGAGTCTCCTGTCACTCAGGCTAGAGCGCAGTGGTGCGATCTCGGCTCACTGCAACCTCTACTTTCTGAGTTCAAGTGATTCTTCTGCCTCAGCCTCTCAAGTAACTGGGATTACAGGTACATGCCACCACATCTGGCTAATATTTTGTATCTTTAGTAGAGATGGGGGTTTCACCATGTTGGCCAGGCTGGTCTTGAACTCCTGACCTCAGGTGGCCCACCCATTTCAGCCTCCCAAAGTGCTGGCACTACAGGTGTGAGCCACCATGCCTGGCCAATTGTTAAATTTTATTACTTTTTACAATTATCTACGCTTTTGAGGTTAATTACATCTATTGTATCTATATGGTAGAAATACTGTAGAATGATGTGCTGCTGCTCATCTCTTTTTAACAATAATTCAATGACATCACGTTGGTAGCCTGGAATTCACTACAGTAGAAGCAGTTATATCATGGAAATCAAGAAAACACAAAAAATCAGTGCTTTATTGATTGATTGATTGATTGAGACAAGGACTCACTCTATCAAGCTGGGGTCCAGTGGTGCAATCTCGGCTCACTGCAACCTCTGCCTTCCAGGCTCAGGTGATCCTCCCACCTCAGCCTCCCAAGTAGCTGGGACCACAGAGGGATACCACTATGCTCAGCTAATTTTTGTATTTTTTGTAGAGATGGGGTTTCGCCATGCTGCCCAGACTGATCTCCAGCTCCTGAGCTCAAGTAATCCACCTGCCTCAGCCTCCCAAAGTGCCACGGTGACAAGTGTGAGCCACCATGCCTGGCTTAATTTATGTTGAGAGTTTAGACTTATGAACATGATCAAAAAATAATAATACAGATTAAATTTAGCTATTACATTGAATAACACAAAATCTTGAGAAACATTCTCCCAGAATTATTATACAATTCAGCAAAAAATTGCTTGCATCTTTGGCAAATGAGTGAAGTTCCAACATACACCTTTGTTGTTTCATCTTTATCTTCTAACATTAATGAAACTATATACCAACAACCATATCAGAAAGAACCACATTTCTTTGTCATTGCAACCCTTGGTTGGCCATGGATACAAAAAATCTGCGAAAACCACCAAAAGCATTCTGTGAGAACCAATTGGCTATGTGGAATTTACAATAAAGAATAATCTATTTTTATCATTATTTATAAATTGTGGGTTGTATACCTCCTCTATATCAATAAAATAATAAGCTTATGTACATATATATGCATACATTTTTTCTCTAGTGGGTTGTTAAATATTTACCAGCATGGCACTGGTTACACATATGTACAGCAAATACTTAGGTATAAGCCAAAAAAACCCCAAAATTATTAGCAGTAATTACCTTTGAGAAAAGAATTCAAAACAGGGAGAAGGAAAACATTTTTTTTGTTTGCTTAATGTCTATTTTTAAATCATATGCAGGCAGTGAGATTATGTGCCATTTTGGTTTCCTCTTTATGTAAAAAAATATATATAGGCCAGGCACAGTGGCTCATGCCTGTAATTCCAGCATTTTGGGAGGCAGAGGCGGATGGATCACTTGAGGTCAGGAGTTCGAGACCAATCTGGCCAACATGGCAAAACTCCATCTCTACTAAAAATACAAAAATTAGCCGAGTGTGGTGGCACACACCTGCAGTCCTGGCTACTCAGGAGGCTGAGACATGAAAATTGCCTGAATCTGGGAGGCAGAGGTTGCAGTGAGCCATGATTGAGCCACTGCACTTGACCCTGGGCAACAAAGCAAGACTCCATCTCAAAAAAAAATATATATATATATACATAAATTATGGTCTTTTTAATATCATTAAAACACTTTTTCATATTTTTTAAATCTTTATAAAATTACTAAAAAAGAACATTAAACAAAAAGAATGCTACTGTCTGTGAACCATATGGGAAATACCCTTTGCAAATCTTGTTTTTCCTTATTCTAAATAGGGAATGGTATAAGCAACAGACTCTTCCCATAGGTACTAGGTTTCATTGAAGCTAAATAGTCCTACCATCTCCATCTTCCTACATCCAGGACAACTCCCTAAGCATCCCCAAGTTTATGTATATTAAATGCAATACATGTTTGTTTTGCCATTCCAGTCACCAAGAATGCTACTGTGGCTTCCTCCTCTGAAAACACCACCCACAGTCAAATCTCTGAGTAAGGTCTTGCTCAATCTCATCGAATCCTGCTGCTTGGACATTGCTGAAGAAGTCTTTCAAGTAATCCAAAGCATCTTTCATTCGTGCATGCTCATTGATAATGACGGCATCATTATATTTCTGTTGAAAGTAAAAACTGTCTCAATATGCTTCCAATATCTAACACATTCACTGCATTTAAGTTCAATTTGTTGTATTTAACGAATTGTTTTAAGAAAACTTTTCTTTTCAAATCTATTCCAACTTAGCTTTTTAAAGATGAATGGCCTCTAACAGTTCTGTAACAAAATCTCTGAACCAAATACTGTTAAAAAAAATCTCAGTTAGCTAGTAACATTAATTATCATCACTTTGGATTATTGAATTTTACCTTAGAAAAGAAAAACTACATGAAAAACACACATCAAAATTAAAAAATAAGGAAAGTAAATCAACTTCCACATAAGCCTGCCTCATAATTCCAACATTTCACTTAATTTCTATATACATCTGAAGCCATCACTAAATTGTCAGTGTCCCTTCCAAAATGATGGCCCTGACCACCTCCATCAAATGTTCAACTAAGCTAACTAAAATTCTACAAATGCATGCTAATTGAATGCATTTTAATATATTTTCAATGGCTGGATAAGCAGAGGTGATAGCTGTCACTGTAGTTCCTTAACTTCTTGGTGAGCCAGAGAACCTGGATTTCTGAGCATGGGGCAAAGAAATGTGTGCTTCAGGACATGGCAACAGAACTTTCCACTTGCTGAGCTTTAAAGATGGCCGTCACTGGACTGGTCTTGTATCTGGAATAATGTTCTCTCAGCATCACCCAATTTTTTCCAACCATGTCAGTTAATGCTTGAGGCATGGCATAGAATCTGAGCCTTTATTTCAGTCCTGTTGCCTGCAGTATGAAATTTCAGAAAACAAACCAAGATGATGCTGAATGGGACAACTTTTGGAGTTTGCTTCACAAGAACTTTCTGGAAAGATTCCTAAGTGAGCTCTTGAGGACAGGATGAGAAGCTGATATTATCTTGGCTTCCACGGTGCCACTCCCAGTAGGTGCTGTGACCAGAATACGACTCTTAAAAAGAGGAACGTACCCGCAAATGTGAAGTGTATAAAAACAGGGCGTTACAAATCCTGCTCTCTTCATCTTTGTCTGGCATCTGGAACACCATGCATGCTTTCTGAACTGTAACAATCCATTGTTCATATTTCTGTGTTCCAAATTCCCTGTTTTGAATTTAAGTTTTCTGTTAAAAAAAAAAAAAAAAAGTTTTTCACTGTGTCATATGGTCAGTCATTTAGGGTTATAAACAGGCCTCACCCTCTAACTTTTTCTTTTTTTTTTTCTTGAGGTAGAGTCTCACTCTAATGCCCAGGCTGTAGCACAATGGCGCAATCCTGGCTCACCACAACCTCTGCCTCCTGGATTCAAGCGATTCTCCTGCCTCAGCCTGCTAAGTAGCTGAGACTACAGGAGTGTGCCACCACACCTGGTTAATTTTTGTATTTTTAGTACAGACAGGGTTTCACCATGTTGTCAGGCTGGTTTCGAACTACTGACCTCAGGTGATCCGCCTGCCTCGGTCTCCCAAAGTGCTGGGATTACAGGCACGAGCCACTGCACCTGGCCTAATTTTCTGTCTTACTCTCTGCAAAGAGGAATTCCTCCTGAAATAGTCTTAAGTAGTCTAGTTAAAACTATTTAACTGGATTCAGACTGGTGAAAAGGTGGAGGCAGGGTACCTGAGGTGGGAGGAGTAAGAAAATAGAAACTCATGTGACTCCATCACCATCTCTCCATCCTTCTGCTCCTTCCCCCATTCAGACAACACCACTGTGCTGCTGGATAATATGACAACCTCCAAACTGTTCTCCCTACCTCTTGCCTTGTTCCCTCCCTTGAGTTGTAAGCAGTGCATCTGTGTGTTTGTGTGTGTTTGATTGTTTCTTGAGTACTATGTACCAAGAATCAAAGTACCTTACATTTATAATTTCACTTAATTTTCACAACCCATGAGATACATATTACATTTCATATACTGGGAAACTGAAGTTCAGAAAAGCCAAGTAATAAGCAATTTACCTGAAGTTACACAACAAGCACATGGAGAAAGGGCAGGAATTCAAACCCACGTGTCAGATGCCCAAGCTCTACTGGCTCTATGAGCTGACAACCAAAGCAGCCCCGAAATAAATAGTAGACATGAAAAACCCAACTTCACCTTTAAATTGAAGTAAAAATAACAGGTCTCAAGAGCTTCATCAGAGGACGATATATAAAAGCAGGAGACTGGCCGGCCACAGTGGCTCATATGTGTAATCCCAGCACTTTGGGAGCCCCGGGTGGGTGGATCACGAGGTCAAGAGATCGAGACCATCCTGGCCAACAGGGTGAAACCCTGTTTCTACTAAAAATACAAAAATTAGCTGGGGATGGTGGTGCGCACCTGTAGTCCCGGCTACTTGGGAGACTGAGGCAGGAGAATCGCTTGAACCAAGGAAGCAGAGGTTGCAGTGAACCAAGATCACGTCACTGTACTCCAGCCTGGCGACAGAGTGAGACTCTTAAAAAAAAATCAAGGAGCAGATTTAGGACTCAGTACACCCTATGTTCTGCTTTGCGGTGAACTTGGGCCTCCTGTTCTCCAGAGCAGCATTCTCAGGGCCAAGCATAGAACTGGCCCTCAAAAGACACTTATCACAGATGCATCTGTCTGTGTGCGTCTCCTAGGATAAGCCTCAGTGGCTTGGTTCAAAGCTGGAGCATCTGCTGTGGTCCAGGCTCTGTGCAGGGTGCTGGGGATAAAAAGATGAGACTATGGCTGTGTTCTCAAGCAGCTAAGTCTGTGAGTTACTCTGGTATCAGTTCGCCAGGGCTCCTCGTGAAGAGCACAGTATAACAAAAGTCACAGGCAAGAGCTGTATTTCTGGGTTAAATTCTTCCCCTCACTCATTCATTTTCAGTAATAGGAACAAAGGAGGCTACCCAAACAAGTAGTATTGACATGCTTCTTTCCAAGTTGCAGCTACAATGAGGCGGCCAGCAGTAAAGAAGATGAGCCAACAGGTACTGATTGAACCTGGGTAGGTGTAAAAATAGCCTAAGAAATTTAGAAATGAGCAGCTAACTGGATTCGGACTGGCAAAAAGGTAGAGGAAGGGTACCTGAGGTGGGAGGAGTTAAGAAAATAGAAACTCACGTGACTCCATCACCATCTCTCCATCCTTCTGCTACTTCCCCAGTTCAAACCACATCATTATGCTGCTGGATAATATGACAATCTCCAAACTGGTCTCCCTTCCTCTTGCCTTGTTCCCTCCAACCCATTCTCTACCCAGTGGTTAGAGGGAGTTTGCAAAATTGCAGATGAGAAACCATCCCACCCCACTGCTTAAAAGCCTGTAGTGGGCTCCTGCAGCCAAAATCCTGCCCCAGCTCACAGACTCCTCCCCATAATCTGGCCTCTGCTTGCTTTTGCTTCTCATTTCTGGCCACTCTCCTTTCAGCATTCTACAGGACTAATGGAAGTCCCCATACTCTTTCTAGTCTCCTGGCCTTTGCATATGCTATTCCCTGTGCCTGAAACACACCTTATCACCCCCACCACACCAGCTGCTTTAGTATTAGTATTACTTCTCTAATTTTGGCCTTACCATTAGACTAGAAATGCCCTGAGGCCAGGCGCTGTATCTTAGGATTCATGCTGTATTCCCATCACCTAGAACATTCCTTAGCACTAAATGAATGAACATATGCATGAACACATTCAGGAAACTGCGAAATCAAAAGGATTCAGGTAGGGAAGTAGTAGAATATAACACTGGAAAGATAAGTACAGCTTGGTTGTTCAGGCAGAGCTCAGACTGCAGGTTAGAGGCGTGAAGATTATCCTGTAGGCAAAGGGTTTTTAAGCAGTACAGGGACATGATAAAATGTATTCATGAAGATTAACTAGTTCATGAGGGGTTGAATGGGAGAGCAGAGGTAGGCAAAATCAGCTAGAAGGCTGTTAGAACAATTATAATAGAAATTAAACTGTGAAAGAAAAGGGGAGAGAAAAGCAAAATAAGTGTGAGAGGAGGAGAGACTCCATGAGGTGTCTTACAGACGTCACATTTAACATCTCTAAAACTCAAAACTCACCTTGTACCTGCCAAGGCTGCTTCTAGTCCTGGTACCAGGACCACCCACTGGCATTCATACAGGTGCCTAAGCCAGATGCCTGGGGGGAAATCAGCCCCTCCCGCCCCTTTCTCATCCCCACCCAAATCCGGTTAGCCATTCAATCATAACACTCACAGTTGGAAGCATCTCATGTGTCTCCTTCCTTCTCCAATCCATCTCTACTGCCTCTCTTTGGTCCTTCTCATTGACTGGTATCTTTATTACATCACTAATCAGTTTTAAATCTTCACTTTTTTCCCCATTGTTTTTAGGATAAAATTCAAATCCAGGCCCTTCACTGTCTCCCCCTGGCCCATCTCTAGTCGCACTCCTTTAATGCTGGGAAATGTGCTAGGTGATTGCCCCTAGGTATAAATCTGAGACAGTAGAGGAATGGTGGTTTCATTCAGGTAAACAGGAAAGTCAGGCGGGAAAGCTGATTTAGAAGGTAGAGAAAGCAATGAACTGACTTAAGTATGGTTATTTTTCAGGTGCGTGTGTCTGGATGAACTTACTTTGGATTTAAAAGGAAAAAAAGAAAGAATAGAGGAGGACATATAGAGGACAATAGAGGAGGCTCCTAAATAACCTATAATCAAGGAAGACAACCTCTGGATATGGTCTTGAAATTGTCTGAACTAAGGAGAACGCAAAAAGACGACAGTGAACAATAAATGGCTATTCCCAAGTAGAGAGAACACAAAATATGAGATTTATCTCACTGAGGTCTTTGCAGATTCTCTTTGCCAGACTCTCTGTGTCCCTCATCAGCTGAGCTATGCTGCATTTAAATTTGTCACTAATCCATGATTCCACTTTCCTGAAAACTAGAGACATCAAAAAAAAAAAAGAAAAAAGAAAAAAGAGTGAGTATGTTTTCAGGAAGGACAGATTGTAGTTCAAAGTAGGTATCTCTAAAACCTTTCTCTGCCTTTGATACTTCCTCTGAAAAACCTAAGGTTCCAGGCTCACTGGCAGGTGGTTCAGATGATGTAACAAATGATCAAAATGCAATGGCTCCCTGTTGCTTCTTGTACTAATTCTAACATCTGTCTTTCATGGTGTAGGTCTAACTAGCTTTTTTTTTTCTTTTCTTTTGATTGAGACCGAGTCTCAGTCTGTTACCCAGGCTGGAGTGCAGTGGCGCGATCTCAGCTCACTGCAACCTCCGTCTCCTAGGTTCAAGTGATTCTTCTGCCTCAGCTTCCCAAGTAGCTGGGAAAACAGGCGCACACCACCATGCCCAGCTAATTTTTGTATTTTTAGTAGAGACGGGGCTTCACCATATTGGCCAGGCTGGTCTCGAACTCCTAAGCTGGTGACCCACCCACCTTGGCCTTCCAAAGTGCTGGGATTACAAGCGTGATCCACCGTGCCTGGCCTAACCAGTTTCTTACTGTGGCTGTCCTGTTACCTATTCTCTGATGAGGCTGGCATCTCTCACGTCTCTACAAGTGTCACAATCTAACCCTGTCTCTGTGCTTTGATATTCTCCCTCCCCACACAGCCCCCAGCGGTATTCACACTGATCCTACCATTTATCAATGTATTATTTCAGCCTAATTATTAATTGCCTGCAACGTGCCATGCTTTGATTATAGACAGTTGAAAGAACACACTTCATGCTCCATACAGGGCTGTGATCTTAAGGGAGAGAAATATACATGGCTAACTAACCATAGCAGTTCTCTAACAGAAGTCCATGTAAAGTGTGGCTGGGTGTGGTGGCTCACACCTGTAATCCTAACACTTTGGGAGGCTGAGGAGGGTGGATCACTTGAGGTCAGGAATTCAAGACCAGCCTGGCCAACATGGTGAAACCCTGTCTCTACCAAAAATACAAAAAATTAGCCAGGCGTGATGGCACATGCTTGTAATTCCAGCTACTCAGGAGACTGAGGCAGGAGAATCACTTGAACCCAAGAGGTGGAGATTTGCAGTGAGCCGAGATCGCACCACTGCACTCCAGCCTGGGCAACAGAGCGAGACTCCGTCTCAAAAAAAAAAAAAAAACAAAAGTAGTAGTACACGCAAAGTGTCACAAAACACAGGGAAAGTAACACCTAATTCTTCCAGGGAAGTCAGAGTTGTAGAATAAATACAGGAAGAAGAAAGAAGAAAGCAAGAGTAGTCATGTATATTCCATCACAACTTGGCACAGAAAAAGAAAAAAAAAAGAGCAGTGATGTACAAACGAAGCATAGACAAAAGGTGGGAGAGAGAAAGCACACGGCATGATTGAGCAGCCCAGAGGAATGCAACATGGTTGGGTTTATGAATGTTTGGAGGTGATGAAGCTCACAGGGCAGGAGGAATCAGATTACAAATAAATTCATAGGTGACACTGAAAAGTTGGGATCGGGTACATCAAAATCCTTACTTACAAGCAGCCTTCAAAAACGAACTTATCTATACCACTCCCTATTACATGTCTATTTGTTCTACCTCAGACATACAGTCACATACTACTCAGAGAGCAAGGGTGAAGTCATATATATTTTCTGTATCCCTCTCTTCCTTGCAGGGTTAGTATAATAATAACATCAATAAACAATTGTTAGTCTTATTAAAAAATCGTATCAGATCTTTGGAGGAGTGACATCATGAATTCACATCATTCCATTTCAACTAAAATGATCAAATACATATTCAAACAGTGATGACCACACAGGCACAGAGCATGGGAAAAGGCTGAGTGAGCCCAGCTCTTGGCTATCTGATGCCTAAATTCTCTCATCACCTCTTTTGCATTGCTAGTACATTTATAAGAGGTTTTTGGAACCAAAGAGGGAGAACGTTTGCTCTCTACAGGCCACTTCTGAGGTTCATCCATTGCTTGGGATGAGAGCTCAGTTAGAGAAGCTAAAAATGTGACTATTACTCAAGTTTGGGGTTAAATATTTTCTACTAAACAGAGAAAGGGTCAAAGTTCAGTGTTCGTCTAGATGGCTCTGAACTAGAAGTAGCAAAAGAGTAACAGAATCTCAAGGGCTTGTTACTGGATCCAACTTACACTTCTGGGGCTTATAAACAACTTGCTCCAGTTCCTCCAGATTGTGTTTGACTGTTGCTATCACTGACGCATCAAGAGAAGCACACAGCTTGCAGATATAATCCAATGCTTCATCTGTGTTTTTGGCATCCCCGACACCAACCGAGGCAGTCAGCCCAATGACCTGTAAGGAGCATTCAAAATCATTAGATGCCTCAGAAATGGTACAATGTTTCCACAATCCCTCATATAATTCTTTCCTGCTGAGGTAGGGCTTTTGTTTTTTTGTTTTTACTAACACAGTGTATGGCACATGGAGGCACATAATGCGTATTTACTAAGTGAACAAATGAATAAAGGAACCAAAATTCATAATGAGTTGTACAATACGGACTTGGGACCTGAGAAGGACATCTTCAGTGTGGCCATAAGAGTAAGAAAATAGGAGTTAGGAAGATCATAACTCTTCTGAAGTATTCGTCTGACTTTGGAGATACCTGGGGCAGTGGGCCTGAAGATCCTCCAAGTTTCTGATCTAGATAATTAAACATGATCATATTGTATGGGTGCTGTTTAGTAGGGTTGTGGCATTCATCAAATATCACTAAAGTAAAGATGGACAGTGATGGAATTGTTCCCTTTTTAAGGTTGTTCACAAGAATCTGTGGCGCTAAAATGATGATGTCATTGTTCTCAACAATCTGTTCCACTGGGACATTCTCAGCTGTTGCTCCAGAAATGCCTGTAAACTCTATACCTGGGAAATGATAGAAATTCCATATTACTAACCACGATGTGAATAAGGAACCACAAAGATGAAATGCTAGATCAGAACATCAACTGATTAAATTCTCCCTGAGTCCAAAAGAAGTATAGCTGTAGGCAAGTCCTTAGCACAGAGCCTGACACATAGTAAGTGATCAATAAATCCAACCTAGTTTGGATCAATAAATCCAATAAATCTCTCATATGTATATATATATATATATATATGAGACAGAGAGAGAGAGAGTTTACTGACCATCACGCCAGGCAAAGAAAGGCATGGAGTCAGATAGAATCCAATCAGGTGTTATTTTAAATTTTGTTATAAGTGATATCCCTATCAAAAAGAAAAAAATAGAAAAAAAATAGGGAATTCAATTTGGTATTGCACAAAGTGATATACTGGATGAAACTAGGTACAACACAATTGTTGAGGGGAGGGGTATTGCAAACTCAAATTAGTTACGTAATTTAGGTCATGGTGTAACTTGAAACTAAGGGGCCTGAATTGAAAATCTAACTGCCCTGGGCTTGGAACCCGCTGAAGTCACATTAAAAAGTGCTTGAGAGGAATCACCCAGGATGATTATGTTTTAGTCTTCAGTGCCAACCACCACCTCTGGCCACCAGTACCTGCAGCCTGTGAGATGGTAACAATAGCATGACTGTAATGACTGACCCAGAACCTCAGCTCACCTGAAATGAGGGTGCTGTAACCGGGTTGGCAACCTCAGTTTTCTTGGGACGAGAAAGCAGTTCCCTTACTGAAAAGGTGTCTTTTTAACCCCTGGAAGGTATAAATTTAATACATAAATAATGAAGTCAATTAATAGTAATACATTTGTGTTAAACTTAGGAATGATCTGTATATATTTGGTATTTGTAGGTTTTGTGATGTGTAAGAGAATTTGGCATATCTGAGATTACACTGTAAATGTGTAATTAAGTAACTGATTTTTGACTTGTGATTTCGCATTAAAAGAGAATCTGATGAGTTTAGTAAACAGTGCTGGAATGTTTATGAGAATCTGAGATTCACCATATTTACGACTTTAATCTATTAAATTTACAAGAATAATTTTAAGTGCTTAGAAAGGTTTTGCTTGTTAGGCACCAAAGTGCCCCAAACAAAAACAGATGCATCACATTTATATATAAATGTACTTCAAAAGGCTTAAGGGGATTTAATAAAATGAGTTGTAAATGAGACTGTTTCAGGGAATTTGGATTTACAGTTAGGATAATAAAATTCGAAATTAATCTTAAAGGCTTAGGGGAAAATAGGTTTTTATAGTTTGTTACTTTTTTCTGCACCCAAAAAGTAATAATTCTGAAGTCATCAAGAACTCCAACTGACACTTGCTATATCTAAAAATGAATTCAGAATTGTTCCCTACCCTAGGAGCTAAACATTGGCTCCTGAATAGTGAACAGCAGTACCACACGCACAGGGGTTCAGATGAGTCCTGGGGCACCCTCGCTCCTCCCTGTCCTCCTCTCCACATCTAAATAGCTCCCTGGCACTTACCCATCCTTCATGCCTTTGGGATCTGCCCTCCTGTCTCCCCTGCCCCTTGGGACAGCACCGCCCCTGCCCCAGGTTTCTCAACTGCCTCGCAGGAATCTCCCTGCCTCTGGTCTTCTCTCCTCTCACCTTTCTCTTCTTCCATTAGAAGAATTGCAAAGACACTGCTGAGTGGAGAAGGAAGCCCAGCCTACGTGACTCTGGCTGTCTTTGTGTATCTGCTGGCCCTGACAGCCCCAGAAGTCGGTAGATGGTCCTCCCAAGTCTGAGTTGCAGCTTTTTGCCTACAATGTCACTGTCTTCCTCACCAGCCCAGCCTGCTGTTGTTGTTGTTCTTTGAACCTTTTTAAAAATTTTATTGATGCATAATAGATGTACATAGTCTGGGGGTATGTGCGATAATTTAACACATTTATATAACTTGTAAAGATCAAATCAGTGTACTTGGGATATCCATCACTTAAATATTTGTCTTTCCTTTATGTTGGAAACATTCAAATTATTCTCTTCTAGCTATTTTGAAGTGTACAACAGATTGTAAACTATACACACCTTAATGGTCTAACACTAAGCCTTATTTCTTCTATCAAACTACATTTGTACACATTAATCAACCTCTCTTCATTTCCTCCTCCCCCCTACTCTTCTCAAACTCTGGCAACCATCAATTTATTCTCTATCTTAACGAGATTCACTTTTTTAGCTCCCACATATGGGTGGGAATAGGCGACATTTGTCTTTCTGTACTTGGCTTATTTCACTTAACATAATGACCTCCCATTCCATTCATGTTACTGCAAATGACAGGATTGCATTCTTTCTTATGGCTGAATAATATTTCATTCTGTATATAAACCATGTTTTTTAATCCACTTATCCATTGATGGGCCCTTACGTTGATTTCATATTTTGGCTATTGTGAATGGTGCTGCAATAAACATGGAAGTGCAGGTATCTTTTCAATATATTGATTTCCTTTCTTTTGGATCTATAGCTTAGATGTTTTCTAAGGTCCTTCCTTAGGTTTTTCTAAGTATATAAGTATATATTTTACATTCCGAACAGTGGGAATGAAAAAAAAAGCCATTTTATCTGAGGTGAGATGATATCTCATTGTGGTTTCCATTTCATTTCTCTGATGACTAGTGACGTTGAGCATTTTTTCATACATCTGTTGGCCATTTGTATGTCTCTTTTGAGAAACATCTATTCAGATCTTTTATCCATTTTTAAATCAGATTATTTGGGTTTGTGCTAATGAGTTGTGTGAGCTCCTTACACAATCTGGTTATTAATCCTTTATCAGATGAGTAGTTTGCAAATATTTTCTCTCATTCTGTGGGTTGTTTCTTCACTTTGCTGATTGTTTCCTTTGCTGTGCAGAAGCTTCTTAGCTTGAGGAAATCTCATTTGTCTAGTTTTGCTTTGGTTAGCTGTGCTGTTGAGGTCTTACAGGAAAAATTTAATGTCATGCAGCATTTTTCCAATATTTTCCTCTAGTAGTTTTATGTGTTTTTAAGTATTTAATCCGATTTTTGATTTTTGTGTATGTGAGAGATAGGAGTCTAGTTTTTTGTTTTTGTTTTGTTTTGTTTTTGTTTTTTTCTTGAGATGGGGTCTTGTTCTCTCACCCAAGCTGGAGTGCAGTGGCGTGACCATGGCTCACTGCAGCCTCAAACTTCTGGGCTCAATTGATCCTCCCACCTCAGCCTCCTAAACACCTGGCCAATTTTTTTTTTTTTTTTTTTGGTAGAGTTGAAGTTTTGCCATGTTGCCCAGGCTGGTCTCAAACTCCCGGGCTCAAGATATCTGCCTGCATTGGTCTCCCAAAGTGCTGGGATAACAGGTATGAGCCACTGCACCCAGACAAGTTTCATTCTTATGCATACAGTTATCCAGTTTTCCCAGCCTCATATATTGAAAAGATATTTATTGCATGTTCTTGACTGACAATGCATGGATTTATATCTGGGTGCTCTGATCTGTTCCATGTATGTATCTGTACCTATCTGTATAGCCAGTACCATGCTAATTTGGTTACTATAGCTTTGCAGTAAGTTTTTTGTTGGTTTTTGAGACAGAGTTTTGCTCTGTTGCCCAGGCTGGAGTACAGTGGCGGGATCTTGGCTCACTGCAACCTCCGCCTCCAGGGTTCAAGCAATTCTTCTGCCTCAGTCTCCCGAGTAACTGGGATTACAGGCACGCACCACCATGCCCGGCTAATTTTCATATTTTTAGTAGAGACAGGGTTTTGCCATGTTGGCCAGACTGGTCTTGAACTCCTGACCTCAGGTGATCTGCCCACCTTGGCTTCCCAAAGTGCGGGCATTAAAGGCGTGAGCCACCCCACCCAGCCTGCAGTAAGTTTTGAAGTCAGGTAGTGTGAAGCCTCCAGCTTTGTTCTTTTTGCTCAGAATTGTTTAGGCTATTCAGGGTCTTTTGAATTTCCATATAGATTTTAGGAATTTTTTTCCTATTTCTGTGAAGAATGTCATTAGTATTTTGATAAGCATTGCATTGAATCTGTAAATTGCTTTGGGTAGTATTGTCATTTCAATACAGATTCTTCCAATACATGAGCATGGAATATTTTTTCCATTTTTTGGTGTCCTCTTCAATTTCTATCATCAGTGTTTTATAGTTTTCCTTGTATAGATGTTTCATTTCTTTGGCTAAATTGATTTCTGTGTATTTTATATTCTTTATAGCTATTGTAAAGAGGTTTCTCAATTTTTCTCAGATTATTCACTGTTGGCATATATAAATGCTACTGAATTTTGTATGCTGATTTTGTATCCTGCAACATTACTGAATTCATTTATCAGTTCTAACAGTTTTTTTGGTGGAGTCCTTACCTTTTTCTAAATATAAGATCCTGTTGTCTCAGAGCAAGGCTAATTTGACTTCTTCCTTTCCAATTGGGATGCCATTTATTTCTTTCTCTTGCCTAATTGCTCTGGCCAGGACTTCCAGTATTACGTTGAATAAAAATGGTAAAAAATAGGCATCTTAGTCTTGTTCCAGATCTCGGAGGAAAGGCCTTCAATTTTTCCCTGTTCAGAACAATGTTAGCTATGGATTTGTTATATATAACCTTTATTATTTTGAGGTATGTTCCTTCCATTCCCAGTTTGATGAAGGTCTTTATCATAAATGGATGTTGAATTTTATCAAATGCCTTTCTGGCATCTATTGAAATAATCATATGTTTTTCATTCTTAGTTCTTGATTCTGTGAATGTCATGTATTATGTTTATTGGTTTGTGTATGTTGAACCATCCTTGCATCCCGGGGATAAATCCCACTTGATCATGATTAATGATCTCTTTAATGTGTTGTAGAATTTCGTTTGCTAGTATTTTATTGAGAATTTTTGCATTTTGGTTCATCAGAAATATTGGCCCATAGTTTTCTTTTCTTGCTGTATCCTTGTCTGGTTTTGATATCAGGGTAATGCTGGCCTCATAGATAGAATGAGTTTGGAAGTATTCCTCCTCTATTTTTTTTGAAGAGTTTGAGTAGAATTGGTATTAATTCTTCAGCTTTGTTTTTGTTTTTTAAGAGACAGTCTTACTCTGCCACCCAGGCTGGAGTGCAGTGGTGTAATCTTGCCTCACTGAAGCCTTGAACTCCTGGGCTCAAGTGATCCTCCCATCTCAACCTCCTAAGTACCTAGAACTACAGGCATGCACCACCGCACCCAGCTAATTTAGAAAATTTATTGTAGAGAGTCTGAATGATCTTTCCATTACTGACAGTGGGGTGTTAAAGTCCCCTACTATTATTGTATTGCAGTCCATCTCTTCCTTTAGATTGCTTTTCATATTTGGGATCTCCGGTGCTGAGTGCCTATATATTTAAAATTGTTACATCTGCTTGAGAAATTGACCCCTTTATCATTATACAGTGACTTTCTTTGTCCCTTTTTACAATCTTTGACTGACTTGTAGTCTATTTATCTAACTATAGCTATAGGTACCTCTGCTTTTGTTTTTCTTTTTTTGGTTCCAGTTGTATGGACTCTTTTTTTACTCCTTCATTTTCAGTCTCTCTTTACAGGTGGGTTTCCTGTAGGCAGCATATAGTTGGATCTCATTTCTTTATCCATTCAGCCACTCTGCCTTTTAATTGGAGAATTGAGTTCCTTTATGTTTAGTATTATTATTGACAACTAAGGACTTACTACTGTCATTTTGTTGCTTGTTTTCTGATTGTTTTGTAACTCCTCTCTTCCTTTCTTCATTTCTTACTGCCTTACTTTGTGGTTCAGTGATCTTCTCTGGCAGTATGTTTTAATTTGTTTTTGTTGGTTTTTTTTGGAGACAGAGTCTTGCTCTGTCTCCTAGGCTGGAGTGCAGTGGTGCAATCTCAGCTCACTGCAACCCCTGCCTCCCAGGTCCAAGTGACTCTCCTGCCTCAGCCTCCCAAGTAGCTGGGATTAAAGGCACCTGCCACCATGTCTGGCTAATTTTTGTATTTTTAGTAGAGACAGGGTTTTGCCATGTTGGCCAGGCTGGTCTTGAACTCCTGAGCTCAGGTGATCCACCCACCTCGGCCTCCCAAAGTGCTGGGATCACAAGTGTGAGCCATCACGCTCAGCCTAATTTGTTTTTTATTTTTAGTGAACTCACTATAGGGTTTTGCATTGTGGTTTACAAAAAAAAAAAGAAACTTATAGATGTAACATTATTTTAAAGACATGATATCTTATTTTAGATCACATAGAATAGAAACAAAGAAAAAATGAAAATAAAAGTTTACACTGTAACTCCATCGCCTCCACATTTTGAATGTTAGTTGTTTCAATTTACATATTTTTATATTACCTGTCTCTTAACGGGTTGTTGTAGCTATTACTGTTTTTGACAGATTTATATTTTGGGTTTCATACTAGAGTTATAAGTGCATTTCATACCACAATTACAATATTAGAGTATTCTGCATTTGTGCATGTACTTAATTTTACCAGTGTGTTTTATACCTTCAAATATTTTAAATTTTGTTTTGTTTTTCCATATTACTGGTTTTTTCTTTCAGATTGAATAACTCCTTTTTTTTATTATTATACTTTAAGTTTTAGGGTACATGTGCACAATGTGCAGGTTTGTTACATATGTATACATGTGCTGTGTTGGTGTGCTGCACCCATTAACTCTTCATTTAGCATTAGGTATTATCTCCTCATGCTATCCCTCCCCCCTCCCCCCACCCACAACAGTCCCCAGTGTGTGATGTTCCCCTTCCTGTGTTCATGAGTTCTCATTGTTCAATTCCCACCTAGGAGTGAGAACATGCGGTGTTTGGTTTTTTGTCCTTGCAATAGTTTACTGAGAATGATGATTTCCAGTTTCATCCATGTCCCTGCAAAGGACATGAACTCATCATTTTTTATGGTTGCATAGTATTCCATGGTGTATATGTGCCACATTTTCTTAATCCAGTCTATCATTGTTGGGACATTTGGGTTGGTTCCAAGTCTTTGCTATTGTCAATAGCGCCACAATAAACATACGTGTGCATGTGTCTTTATAGCAGCATGATTTATAGTCCTTTGGGTATATACCCAGTAATGGGATGGCTGGGTCAAATGTTATTTCTAGTTCTAGATCCCTGAGGAATCGCCACACTGTCTTCCACAATGGTTGAACTAGTTTACAGTCCCACTAACAGTGTAAAAGTGTTCCTATTTCTCCACATCCTCTCCAGCACCTATTGTTTCCTGACTTTTTAATGATGGCCATTCTCACTGGTGTGAGATGGCATCTCATCGTGGTTTTGATTTGCATTTCTCTGATGGCCAGTGATGATGAGCATTTTTGCATGTGTTTTTTGGCTGCATAAATGTCCTTTTGAGAAGTGTCTGTTCATGTCCTTTGCCCACTTTTTGATGAGGTTGCTTTTTTCTTGTAAATTTGTTTGAGTTCATTGTAGATTCTGGATATTAGCCCTTTGTCAGATGAGTAGGTTGCAAAAATTTTCTTCCATTTTGTAGGTTGCCTGTTCACTCTGATGGTAGTTTCTTTTGCTATGCAGAAGCTCTTGAGTTTCATTAGATCCCATTTGTCAATTTTGGCTTTTGTTGCCATTGCTTTTGGTGTTTTAGACATGAAGTCCTTGCCCATGCCTATGTCCTGAATGGTATTGCCTAGGTTTTCTTCTAGGGTTTCTATGGTTTTAGGTCTCACATGTAAGTCTTTAATCCATCTTGAATTAATTTTTGTATAAGGTGTAAGGAAAGGATTCAGTTTCAGCTTTCTACATATGGCTAGCCAGTTTTCCCAGCACCATTTATTAAATAGGGAATCCTTTCCCCATTTCTTGTTTTTGTCAGGTTTGTCAAAGATCAGATAGTTGTAGATATGCGGCATTATTTCTGAGGGCTCTGTTCTGTTCCATTGATCTATATCTCTGTTTTGGTACCAGTACCATGCTGTTTCGGTTACTGCAGCCTTGTAGTATAGTTTGAAGTCAGGTAGCGTGATGCCTCCAGCTTTGTTCTTTTGGCTTAGGATTGACTTGGCGATGCGGGCTCTTTTTTGGTTCCATATGAACTTTAGTTTTTTTCCAATTCTGTGAAGAAAGTCCTTGGTAGCTTGATGGGGATGGCATTGAATCTATAAATTACCTTGGGCAGTATGGCCATTTTCACAATATTGATTCTTCCAACCCATGAGCATGGAATGTTCTTCCATTTGTTTGTATCCTCTTTTATTTCATGGAGCAGTGGTTTGTAGTTCTCCTTGAAGAGGTCCTTCACATCCCTTGTAAGTTGGATTCCTAGGTATTTTATTCTCTTTGAAGCAATTGTGAATGGGAGTTCACTCATGATTTGGCTCTCTGTCTGTTATTCGTGTATAAGAATGTTTGTGATTTTTGTGCATTCATTTTGTATCCTGAGACTTTGCTGAAGTTGCTTATCAGCTTAAGGAGATTTTGGGCTGAGACGATGGGGTTTTCTAGATATACAATCATGTCATCTGCAAACAGGGACAATTTGACTTCCTCTTTTCCTAATTGAATACCCTTTATTTCCTTCTCCTGCCTAACTGCCCTGGCCAGAACTTCCAACACTATATTGAATAGGAGTGGGGAGAGAGGGCATCCCTGTCTTGTGCCAGTTTTCAAAGGGAATGCTTCCAGTTTTTGCCCATTCAGTACGATATTGGCTGTGGGTTTGTCATAGCTCTTATTATTTTGAGATACGTCCCATCAATACCTAATTTATTGAGAGTTTTTAACAGGAAGCATTGTTGAATTTTGTCAAAGGTCTTTTCTGCATCTATTGAGATAATCATGTGGGTTTTGTCTTTGGTTCTGTTTATATGTTCTATTACATTTATTGATTTGCATATGTTGAACCAACCTTGCATCCCAGGGATGAAGCCCACTTGATCATGGTGGATAAGCTTTTTGATGTGCTGCTGGATTCGGTTTGCCAGTATTTTATTGAGGATTTTTGCATCAATGTTCATCAAGGATATTGGTCTAAAATTCTAAAATGAAGTTTTAAGTCTTGATTCTGGAAGATAGTTCTAGAACTAGCACTAGTCCAATTTCAGAGGTTTTTATTGCACCCATTAAGAAGCCATTCTATTTTCATTGAAGTCCAAAATACTTTAAAAGTTAACTTAAAACTTTGGTAGTTTGCTTGAATGTTGCTCTCACATGTACCGGGAAGGTCCTCAAGGTGTTAATATCCCAAAAGAGTATTCACGCGTTATCAATAAGAATCCCTACTGTGCTGGATCATTAGTTCTCAACATTATATGTATTACCATCCATCCACCTCTAAAGTCTCCTCTGCATAGCACAGAGTTTAATTTTTTCCAATGAAAGAAACTTCAAAATTAAAGAGATGTCATTACTCTAAAGCAATCATGATATCCAGACACCACCATCTTAAGTGGTAAGTAAGATTCCACTTACCACTACAGACTAACATGAAGAGATCTTTCCCAGAGACTAAAGAGCTGGGGCAATTTATTAGCAAACTTTTGAGAAACATATACTTCAAGACTGTACTCATTAAATAATTGCTCCCCCGATATACAGAATGCAACCTTCCCAACATACTCTTACTGAGCTCTTTGCACATTTCATTGTTACATCAAATTCCTTTGTCTGATAATAGCTCAGTCTTCCTGAGCTCAAACTGGTATATCTACCTTCTTTGTTTTTAAACTAAAATCTTTTTATAATCATTTTTTAAATGCAAAAAAAATGGCAATGAATGAAGAAGACCTGAAAGGTCTTCTCTCAAGCTTCTAACAGCTCATTTCAAATATTTGGTGAGTACCTACTCTGAGCTAGAAACAGTGCTGGAACATGAGGACACAGCCTTTGTTCTTCTTAAAGTAATTAATCAGAAGAGATATTCCCATAAGTAAAAAGATTCCAGTATGTGTCATGTGTAGTGATCGACCTATGTATCAAGAAATAATGAGTTATCCCGAGGGAAACATGTTAAAATGTCATCAGTGGTGATTCTGAGTGATTACTTCCTAAGCTCCTTTATCTTTTCCAGATTTTCTATGATATGGTATAATATGCATTTACTGCTTTTACAGCCTGAATAAAAATCTAAATAACCAAAATAAAATAATAGAAATAGTACTAGTAACATTTATTGACTATTATATACCCTGTGTGCTACATGCTTCACATGCATTATCTCACTTAATAAAATCACTCTATTAAAAAAGACTGTTATCCATATTTCAGAGAGGAGGGAGTCAAAATATGAAAAAAATTGCTGGAAATGTCTTTTTCAGCTGGAATTTTTACTTATTTCCTCAGAAATAAGCAGGGGTTGGGACAAAAACAATCAGTTGTGTAAACAGAAAGAGTCGGAAATAGATGCCATTTGTTGGATGTATAACCATACGCACGCAACTTAATCTCAGCGAGCCTCAGTTTCTCCTATTGTATTGTATTGCAAATGACTTAGTAGGCCCTAACTCATTTAGGTTCCCAAGAATAACTCACTTAGGGTTCTCAAGAATAAATGATATTATGTATAAGAAAAATAAAGAACCCTTTCTGGCAAATAACTGACGACAGAATGTTATCACCATCGTCATCAGTATAGTCCGAAAAACCTGGACAAATTATTTAATATCTCTGAGTTCAGTTTCTCTACCTGTAAACTGGGGATAAAAATACCTACACCATGCAGTAACTATGAGAATTACATGAGATAATACACAGTACAGTGCCTGGCATGTGGTAAAAGAGTCAAAACAGCTATTATAATTATCCACAGGACAAACAAAATGGAGCTGGCTAAATAAGGTACAGTACATGCATATGACGAAATACTTTGCTGCTGAATATGTAAGGACATGATAAAAATATTGACAATGCATAGCTGTTTAAAAATTATGTAGAGTAAAATTCTTTAAAAATATATAAATATATGTTACAAAATATATGAAAAGTAACAAGAATACATTCCAAGATCTACAATTCGTGGATTTTTTTTTTAACTAACTCAGTTAAAAAAAAAAAATTAAACAATTCTCACTATTATCACCACCACTGTATGAAGCAAGATGTTAAAGCAACAATTTTTAAAATCCCATATATATGTATTCAGACAAGCAGGAGCATCATGCCCAGATACCCCATTCCATTACATTATCACCAGGATTCTTTAACATACAAATATTCTTCTCTGACATTAAAAAAAGGGATTACTTTAAAACTTCTCAAATTTTAGTGAGAGAAAAGGAGTCTATTTTGTTTCTAAGACATACATTTTTAATTCCCACAATTCCAGGCTTTCACATTTTGTATTAATACAGAAAAATTATTCTGACTAAAAATAGGAAGAAAACAACATTTGCACAAGGGCAAATTCACCCCAAAAGACTGAGAATTCTAATTCTTAAAAGGAATAAAAATTAATGTCAGGCGCGATGGCTCATGCCTGTAATTCCAGCATTTTCAGAGGCTGAGGTGGGCAGATCATGAGGTCAGGAGTTCGAGACCAGCATGCCCGTCTCTACTAAAAATACAAAAAATTAGTAAGGCATGGTGGTGTGCGCCTGTAGTAGTCCCAGCCACTCAGGAGGCTAAGGCAAGAGAATTGCTTGAACCCAGCAGGCGGAGGTTGCAGTGAGTAGAGATCATGCCAATGCACTCCACCTGGGCAACGGAGCCAGCCTCCACCTCAAAAAAAAAAACCCTAATTTTTAAAATGAATATTTCACAATATAGGTGACACTAAAGTCACAATTCTGAGACTGTGACCAGAGCAGAGTGTCATTAAATTAACAAGAAGAAATAAAAAATTATAGTTTCTTAATTTCTAAAAAATTAATAGGCTAACATGAAAGGTGATATTCAGCAAAAGGTAGAAATAACTATCAGAGATACTGAAAAAAACATGAATCCTGGCTTGGAAAAAACATATTAGATATTATATTGTAAAACAGTTAAGAAATGCTATTTCATTAATTTCAGGGTTTTACCTGTTTCTCTTCCTACCTTCATCGCAAATTATGTATCACTCAAATTAATAACATTTAAGGAGGGAGGGATAGCATTAGGAGATACACCTAATGCTAAATGATGAGTTAATGGGTGCAGCACACCAACATGGCACATGGATACATATGTAACAAACCGGCACATTGTGCACATGTACCCTAAAACTTAAAGTACAATAAAAAAAAAATTAATAACCTTTAACCACCGACTACACATGGACATGCAACATTCATTCAACCTTGAAGGTGGGAAAGAAAAGAGAACTCTCAAAAGCACAGAAATCACCCTTTTAAGCTGCAAATTTTACAGAAGCTCTAATACTAAGCAGATTCTCCCCAGCAAAATGCATCTTTTCTTAATGCACAAAGGTCCAAGATATCCGAACAGTGAAATACAATCAAGATACCTGAATACATGGAGAGCAAATTATTTTAGTACTGTTCTCTTAGTGTCCACAAAGTAAGCCTCAGTAGCCCACAGATTTTATTTTCAGTATTCTAATACTGTCTCCCTCTACGGTATAAAAAAGGAAATTGAAAGATTTTTATCATTTATTTCCCTTAAGACATAATTAAGAAAACTTCTTTCAATTTGTTTTCCCCCAAATAGTTTTTAGAGTTAGTAATCTAACAAGATTATGTTTGTGTGTGTGTGTTTGTGTATATATATATATTACATATATATTATTAATATATATTATATATGTGTGTATATATATATTATACACACATATATGTATAAAATATGGAGATTCCAGGGACAGGACAAGAAAAATAATCATCCTTTAGAACAAATCCTTAGAATCTAAGTTCTTCAATTCAAAACTCAGGAAAAAACTAAGCAAAGGCATACTAGTTTGGTTGGGAGTCAAGTGTATGTATGTGTCCTGGGCCAGGTTGAGTAAGCTTAGGGAAAGATTTAGAGTCCATTAACTTCAGATTTTTTTCCACCTGCAAAACTAAGACTAAAAATACTCTGGCAGTGTCACAGGACTAAAACTAGAACCCAATTTTGATTGATTCACTGAACTAAGCACCCACTGTGCAATACACATGGCAAGGGCTGCCAAGTTTAGCAAACAAAAATGCAACACAGAACACACTTATATAATAAAAAAAAATAGGCCAGGTGCAGTGGCTCACGCCCATAATCCCAACATATGGGACGCCGAGGCGGGTGAATCACTTGAGGTCAGGAGTTCGAATCCAGCCTGGCCAACATAGTGAAACCCCCGCCTTTACTAAAAATACAAAAATTAGCCACATGTGGTGGCACATGCCTGTAATCCCAGCTACTCAGGAGGCTGAGAAAGGAGAATTGCTTGAACCAGAGAGGCAGAGGTTGCAGTGAACCAAGACTGGGCCACTGCACTCCAGCCTGGGTGACAGAGTGAGACTCTGTCTCAAAAAAAAAAAAAACTAAATAAATAATTCATTATCTATCAGAAATACAAACTTAATTGAGCATGTTGTACTTTATCTGGGAACCCTAACTGGGGCACATACAAACATACAAAATAAGACATGCTTCTGGCCGGGTGCAGTGGCTCACGCCTGTAATCCCAGAACTTTGGGAGGTCGAGGCAGGTAGATCACGAGGTCAGGAGATCGAGACCATCCTGGCTAACATGGTGAAACCCTATCTCTACTAAAAATGCAAAAAATTAGCCGGGTGTGGTGGCAGGTGCCTGTGGTCCCAGCTATTCGGGAGGCTGAGGCAGGAGAATGGCATGAACCAAGGAGGCAGAGCTTGCAGTGAGCCGTGATCGTGCCACTGCACTCCAGCCTGGGCGACAGAGTGAGACTCTGTCTCAAAAAAAAAAAAAAAGACATGCTTCTTAACCTCAGAGACTTACATAGGAATGAGGGATATGAAATGTATACATAAACGAACTACTATACAAGGAAGAAAAGTAGTTGCTTAGCATTTAAAGAGGAAAGGGGAAGAAAGGCAAACTGAGAACACACTAAGTAGGATTGAAAAATGGTTAAAATCAACAAATGCAAGATACAAAACAGAAAAAAGAATGAGAGATGACAGTGCTTAATTACATCCTCAACTCTAGCCACACAGATCTGTGTATTTACCACACATCCTATTCTTCCACCAGTATATGAGATGGCTCGGTAATACAAGCTCTTAAGTCATTTATCATTTATTCACACTCAATTTAAATTACTTCAAATGGACATGCATTACCAATCTCTTGACAGACATACACCAAAAAAATCAAATTTATAATTTTCGGAAATATCTCCCTTTCAAATCTACCTAGAGTTTTGTGCTTGATTACTCAAAATTATTTTATTAAACAAATTCTACACAATGTGGACAGGACCAGAGACAGACCAAAATCCTGATAAGGGTCGGGCATGGTAGCTCACGCCTGTAATCTCAGCACTTTCGGAGGCCGAGGTGGGTGGATCACCTGAGATCAGGAGTTCGAGACCAGCCTGATCAACATGGTGAAACCCCCGTTTCTACTAAAAATACAGAAATTAGCCAGGCACGGTGGCATGTGCCTATAACCCCAGCTACACAGGAAGCTGAAGCAGGAGAATTGCTTAAACCCAGGAGGTGGAGGTTGCAATGATCTGAGATCATGCCGCTGCACTCCGGCCTGGGCAACAAGAGCAAAACTCTGTCTCAAAAAAAAAAACAAAAAAAAAACACTTGATAAGATTTCATCCCTTTTCTCACTTTCTATTGTCCCAAGCAGCTATTTCATAAATCTGCCTCATAATTAACCAGCTCTGTTCTTCACAATCTTTAAATGAATAAATAGGCAGATCCTTTTTAGCTAGATGCAAAAAACTACTTCACTTTGCACTTCCTGCTCCAACCCTCCGAACCTGTCTCCTTTCTGCTGGCCCAGTTACCATTCCTCATGACACAGGCCAACCCTGATCCTATTCCACAACAGGAAACTTCACATGTCCTTAGAACTTCAAGTTAATAAACAGTAACACAGTTTGCTGCAGGACTTTGTATAAAAAGGAGTAGTGGCTGGGCGCCGTGGCCCACACCTGCAATCCCAGCACTTTGGGAGGCCAAGGCAGGCAGATCACTTAAGGTCAGAAGTTTGAGACCAGCCTGGCCAACAATGGTGAAATCCCATCTCTGTTGAAAATATAAAAATCAGCCGGGCATGGTGGCAGGCACCTGTAGTCCCAGCTACTCAGAAGGCCGAGGCAGGAGAATCACTTGAACCCAGGAGGTGGAGGTTGCAGTGAGCTGGGATTGTACTACTGCACTCCAGCCTGGGCAACAGAGAGATTCTGTCTCAAAAATAAATAAATAAATAAATAAATAAATAAATAAATAAATCAGTAGTAATGGAAAAAGCCTACCTATATCATTTATTCACATTAACTCATTTACCATTATACCTTCATGTAATTTTACAGCTGAAAGGACTCCAGAGCTCATTTGGTCCACAGACTTCCTTTCAAAGGTACTGAGAATTTAGTCACAGTCATTTTGTGCCTAGACTAAGTTCACAGGGCAAGCCAAGATCCAGAGTCAGATATCTTGATTTTCAGTTCAGTACTTTTCTTACTAAACTAATTATTATCTACATTTTTAAAAAAATTGAGGCAGAGTCTCACTCTGTCACCCACACTGGGAGGCCGAGACGGGCGGATGACGTGAGGTCAGGAGTTCAGGTCCAGCCTGGCCAACATAGTGAAACCGTGTCTCTACTAAAAATACAAAAATTAGCCACGCGAGCCGGGCGCGGTGGCTCATGCTTGTAATCCCAGCACTTTGGGAGGCCGAGGCGGGCGGATCACGAGGTCAGGAGATTGAGACCACGGTGAAACCCCGTCTCTACTAAAAATACAAAAAATTAGCCGGGCGTGGTGGCGGGCGCCTGTAGTCCCAGCTACTCGGAGAGGCTGAGGCAGGAGAATGGCGTGAACCCGGGAGGCGGAGCTTGCAGTGAGCCGAGATTGAGCCACTGCACTCCAGCCTGGGTGACACAGCGAGACTCCGTCTCAAAAAAAAAAAAAAAAAAAAAAAAATTAGCCACGCGCGGTGGCGCGTGCCTGTAATACCAGCTACTCAGGAGGCTGAGACAGGAGAATCGCTTGAACCAGAGAGGCAGATGTTGCAGTGAGCTGAGACTGGGCCACTGCACTCCAGCCTGGGCAACAGACAGAGTCTCTGTCTCAAAAATTAATTAATTAATTAAACATAAAAAAGGAGTAGCCATGGAAAAAGCCTACCTGTATCATTTATTCGCCTGAACTCATTTATCATTATACCTTCATATAATTTTACAGCTGAAAGGACTCCAGAGCTCATTTGGTCCACAGAATTCCTTTCAAAGGTACTAAAAATTTAGTCATAGTCATTTTGTGCCTAGACTAAATTCTCAGGGCTGGCAAAGATCCAGTCAGATTTCTTGATTTTCAGTTCAGTACTTTTCTTACTAAATTATACTATTATCTATATTTTTTTTTTAATTGAGGCAGAGTCTCACTCTGTCATCCAGGCTGGAGTGCAGTGGCATGATCTCGGCTCACTGCAACCTCCATCTCCCAGGCTCAAGTGATTCTTCTGCTGAAGCCTCCAGAGTAGCTGGGATTACAGGTGCGTGCCAACACGACCAGCTCATTTTCATATTTTTACTAGAGATAGGGTTTCGCCATGTTGGCCAGGCTGGTGTATAACTCCTGGCCTCAGGTGATCCGCCTAACTCAGCCTCCAAAAGTGGTGGTATTACAGGCATGAGCCACCACGCCTGGCTATTATCTACATATTTTGAATGATAGTTAAATATTCTCTGAATATTAATTCTATTGTATAGCTTTCTTTTTGAAAATATAAAGGAATCTAAAACTTAGTTACTGAAACTGTAATTTTTCATTATTCCTTCATAATGAAGTAACATAATATTTAGCGTAATTAAAAAACAAAACAAAAAAGCAGATTCATCTTTATGGTAGTTTGTTCCCCGCCCCACCTTTTTTTTTTTTTTTAGACGGAGTCTCACTCTGTCACCCAGACTGCAGTGCAGTGGCATGATTTTGGGTCACTGCAACCTCCACCTCCTGGGCTCCAGGGGTTCTCCCGCCTCAGCCTCCTGAGTAGCTGGGATTACAGGCACCTACCACCACATCTGGCTCATTTTTGTATTTTTAGTAGAGACAGGGTTTCACTATGTTGGCCAGGCTGGTCTTGAACTCCTGACCTGAACTGATCCGCCTGCCTCAGCCTCCCAAAGTGCTGGGATTACAGGCATAAGAATCTGCACCCAGCCTAAAAAGCTTTTTAAAGAAATAGAATATATTAGCGGGCTTGGTGGGATGACATGCACCTGTAGTCCCAGCTACCTGGGAGGCTGAGGTAGGAAGACTGCTTGAGCCCAGGAGTTTGAGGCTGCAGTGAGCTATGATGGCACCACTGCACTCCAGCCTGTGTAACAGAGCAAGACCCTGTCTTTTAAAAAAATAATAAAATTAAAAGTTACTTTTATTCAATTCCACCATAATTTTTAATAATTAAAAAGACTTGAAGGCCTTCATGCCACCATAATTTTTAATAACTAAAAAGACTTGAAGGCCTTCATGCCCAAAACAATAAACATTATACTGAATTAAAGACAAACACTTCCAATTTTCCTTAACTTTTGTCTTAGCCTATCATAAAAAGCCCTACAAGTGATTCAAACTGTTGGACCTAAATAAATGTAATAAGGTTTTAGTAAGGAACAGATAATCATTTTGACCATACTAAAACATACCAAATCGATTTTAACCACACAATAAATTCATTAAAATAGCCCAATAAAGTTCATGACTAGAAACTTCCATATTTATGAAAAAAATGGTTTTATTTCAGTTCCTAGAGGAACCAGTACTTAAATGAAATTGCTTAATATTTAACTGACAGAGAGCTCATCCTGAGTCCTGTCTCAAATATATTTGGTACTTGAAATTTAACCTAAGTAAATAAAAACACGAAGAATGAAAACTCTGGACTTACCACCTCAGATTCTGAGCCTATTGAAACACAAAAAGGAAGCATTTTCAGTTAACAGCACATTTAAAGGCGAAGGTATTTATATGATTTTTATTGCACAAACATACTGATTAAGCAAGCCAATTCTCCATACCTTTCAACTAAAGAAAAGTGGATTCATTTTGCCTCCTGAATTCATTTTAGACTCCTTAGTAATTTCTTTTTTTGAGACAGAGTCTCGTTCTGTCGCCCGGGCTGGAGTGCAGTGACGTGATCTTGGCTCACTGTAACCTCCACCTCCCGGGTTCAAGCAATTCTCCTGCCTCAGCCTCCCGAGTACCTGGGGCTACAGGCACACACCACCACGCCCGGGTAATTTTTGTATTTTCTTAGCAGAGATGGGGTTTCACCATGTTGCCCAGGATGGTCTCAATCTCCTGACCTCATGATCTGCCCGCTTCAGCCTCCCAAAATGCTGGGATTACAGGCATGAGCCACCACGCCCAGCCTAGACTCCTTAGTAATTTCTTACTGATATGCCATACTAGCAAATCCACCCAAATCTCCTTTTCAACCTAAGAAGCCAGGCAAAAGACAGTATATTTTTGGAAGTCTACATTTAAGGAAACATGTACTATTTAAAATAAATTATAAAGGTAAAAACAAATTTGTTTAAACCAAAAAATTTCAAACATTTACTTCTTTTTAAATTGAAATACCATGGGAGATCTACATACCATTCTGAGCTTCTTGACATCTTTTAATCCAGTCACTGAAATTAGCACCTGGACCTAGAAAGAAAAACCTATCACATCACTCATCTGCATAACCTATTAATCAGCAAATACTTATTAAATACCTACTGCATCCCAGGCACTGTTCTAGGCACTGGGGAGTCAGCAGTGAATAAAACCTGTCTTAACAGAACTTATAGCAAACTCTGTTATAACTATAAACATAACAATAGTTTAACATTTCGTTGTTCATCCTGAAACATTTTGATTTTTTTAAATTAATTTTAACTACAGTCAACCTCACTAATTTCATAGATATAAATAATGTACATTTCCCTCAATCCCTCTGCCCTTAGAGAAGCTTCTTCACCCACACAACAAAGTCAGATCTAAATCAGACTCCCAAAATGCCATTAGTTAGGGTGGGGAGGAGGCTTGGTAACTGGGAGCTGAGTTGAGGTCCATAAGCCTTTCCCAGCCCCAGCTCGCTCTTCAATGCGGCTACCTATTCAGTCCACTATTCTCTCAGTGGCTTTATCTGTTCCCATCCCTTTCCTACCAACACCAAGAAGCATCTTTAAATTCTGTGAAGTTTTCTCATATATCCAAGTTACATGGGGGTCAAGAGGCTACAGGTGATAAATTATATACTTACAGATAATAGTGTAAATGTATGCATAAACAAATTATTCATTTCTGGAGACACAGAACACTGATTACATTTATACACAGTGCATAGTGAAATACATTAAAAACACTGAAAGTACTCTAAATAAAAGCCTACTAATTCAAGTTAACTCCAGCCAAGAGTAATCTGGAAATTTTAAATTAAAAATCTCTTAAAACAAAATTTTCTAATTTACTAATTTATAAAAGAAATACAACTACATGGGCCTTAATAAAAATTTTAAATATACTCTCTCACACACACTATATTCCAGGGAAAAGGGTTTGAATAACTTATTATTTTAAACAATCGGTAACTAAAACCAAGCAATCTATCACACAAAAAAGGGAAAAGGTAGTATTCTGAGTTATAAATTTTTTACCCTGTCTGATAAAAATAGAAGCCTAAAAGTTTAACTTAAATTTTTCCTGGATTTAAATTTAAAGGTAAATTTGTTTTTTAGTGAAATATCCTCAATAGCAATTTTACCAAAGAGGCCTTCTTCTGAAGGCCACCTCTGAATTAATTAGAGAATAAATGTCAATGGCATGATATTAAGATATTATTCGGCCAGACGCGGTGGCTCACATCTGTAATCCCAGCACTTTGGGAGGCTGAGGCGGGTGGATCACGAAGTCAGGAGTTTGAGACCAGCCTGGCCAACATGGTGAAACCCCCATCTCTACTAAAGATAAAAAAATTAACTGGGCGTGGTGGCACGCACCTGTAATCCCAGCTTCTCTGGAGGCTGAGGCAGGAGAATCACTTGAACCCAGGAGGCAGAGGTTGCAGTGAGCCGAGAATGCACCATTGCACTCCAGGCTGGGAGACAGGGCAAGACTTTGTCTCAAAAAAAAAAAAGAAAGAAAAAGAAAGAAAGGAAAAAAGGAAGGAAAGAAAATGAAAGAAAGTAAAGAAAGAAAGAAAACTCAAGAAAAGAATTTAGGGGTCAAGTGCAGTGGCTCACGTCTGTAATGCCAGCGCTTTGGGAGGCCAAGGCAGTAGGACCACTTAAGGCCAGGAGTTCCGAGACCAGTCTGGGCAATGTAGCGAGACCTCATCTCTACACAAAAATGTTTAATGAATTAGCTTAGTGTGATGGCACATGCCTGTATTCCCAGCTACTCAGGAGGCAGAGGCAGAAGGACAGCTTGAGCCCAGGAATTCAAGGCTGCAGTGAACTATGATGGTGCCACTGCACTCAAGTCTGGGTGAAAGAGTAAGGCTCTGTGCCCCCCGGTCCAAACAGAAGAAAAGGGAATTTAGGCAGGAAACTTTTCTATTGCTCTTAAAAGTAATAAGGCCTAGAAATGTAGAGGATGAGGTCAGGCATAAAGGCTCATGCCTGTAACTCCAACACTTTGGGAGGCTGAGGCAGGTGGATCACTTTAGCCCAGGAGTTCAAGACCAGCCTTTGTAACAGGGCGAAACCCTGTCTCTGCGAAAAAAAAAAAGCAAAATTTAGTCAGATGTGGTGGCACATGCCTACAGCCCCAGTGACTTGGGGCGCTGGGGTGGGTGAATCACTTGAGCTCAGGAGGCGGAGGCTGCAGTGACCCAAGATCACACCACTGCATTCCAGCCTGGGCAACAGAGTGAGACCTTGTCTCAAAAAAAAAGAAAATGTAGAGGATGATATGACTCATGTTTTTTCAGGGGTTTCAAGTATGTATCAAGGCACTAGATAACTTGACTCTGGAATTTGCTAGGAATGTAGATATGCTGTCTTCCTAACTGAATAGCCTTATTATTCACATACCAAAACTGAAACTGGGATAAGCAAATTTGACAATAAGCCCTGTCACCCAGACCTTTCCTTTCCTAATTTGTAGCTTCCATTTATGTAATCAGGCCTAAAATCCCTTTTTCGAATAGGTATACAGCAGAAAAGCAAACATTCAAAGCAGTACAGAGTAAGAATTTAACATATAATACGTAAGAGCAGAGTTTCTTAACTCAGCACTACTGACATTTTGAACCAGATACTTCTCTGTTGGGCAGGACTGTCCTGGCCATTATGGGCTATTTCGTAGCACCTCCTGGTTTATACTCATTAGATGTCAGTAGCTCATCCCCCATCTACCACTCATGATAATCAAAAATCTCTTCAAACATTGCCTAAAGTTTCCTGGGAAACAATTGTTTCCAGTTAAGAACCACTGCTTTACAGAATTGTGATAAAACTCTATCATAACGGAAAGATAAAATAATAGTACGAGTAGGATTATGTAGTCTACAATTTTCTGGGATTACTCACAACCTCTTAGTATTTTTCCGATTTTAAAATTCTTGCTCTCACAATTCCTATATATGTCTAAATATCCACAATGCTGTGATAATTTTTATATATTCCCCTCAAAAACATAACATTAAAAACTAACAATACTCTCAAAACTCTGGGTTTCTTCTGTACTCTCTCATAATTTATCCAAATGTACACTTCACTTCTCCATAAAAACCTTATTGTTAAGATTTCCCATCTCAGCATTCTTAATAACTTAAAATGAACAGACTTCTGACCAAGAAAGCAAATTAAACTTTCATTTCTCCATTAGAAAAAACAAAGCCAGGCCAGGCACGGGTGGCTCACACCCGTAATTCCAACACTTTGGGAGGCTGAGGCGGGTGGATCACGAGGTCAAGAGATCGAGACCATCCTGGCCAACATTGTGAAACCCCACCTCTACTAAAAATACAAAAATTAGCTGGGCATGGTGGCACACGCCTGTAGTCCCAGCTACTCGGAAGGCTGAGGCAGGAGAATCACTTGAACCCAGGAGGCGGAGGTTGCAGTGAGCCGAGATCACGCCACTGCACTCCAGCCTGGATGACAGTGCGAGACTCTGTCTCAAAAAATAAAATAAAATAAAATAAAGAAAAGAAAAAAACAAAGCCAGACTAAGTAGAGAGAGCATGTTAAGTGTTTCCACATAGTTTTTTACTTCTAATGGTAAGTTTATCTGTGATTTAAATGCTAAAAGGCTAATTTAACCAATTTTAAGTGATCTCATATCTGCGAACAATATGAAATGTAATTAAGGTGAGAAAAACAGGTATTGGGTTTCTGTAATTAACTTGAGATTAACATTAACAAAATTCAGCTTTGGTATTTAAGACAGAAATGGGTAAGTTTATAAAACCATAATTTAATACTTACTAATTTTTGTCCTTCTATAAAAGTTTCCAGAGCAGCAGCATAGTTTTTTTAATGGTATTCACATATCCTGCATGAACATATTTAAAACAAATTAACACACACACAAGATCCGGAAAATAGCCTTCTTTCTAAATAAAAACATCTTAGTATTTTCTATTGTTGAAACAAAAAATTTATTTTAAGTATATGTTAGTAAGCCAAGAGACTTTCTAAAATACTGTTAACATCTAGTACAATTTCCAGCAAAATTCAATTTTAGAACTTACTTCAGAAGGAATTTCACTTTAATTGTACATACTTTCTTATTCCAAAATATATACAAAGGAATTAAAGCAGTTTCTTACTTAAAGAATAAAGTTACAGTTATTAACAGAAACAAGATGGGATATAAAGCACATAGATACAGAGCTTTCACACCATTAAATGTAGCCTATTCAGCTTGGTTGAAGAATAGGCTGTCCTCTAGTCGGTTAAATATGGTAAATTCCAAATTTTAAATAAAAAAAGAACGTGAAATCCATCAGTTTCATCTATACCTTGCAGTTATTTCAATCACCACTATTTTTAAATATATTAAGTATAGATCTCCATCACATACTATGGGTAACAAAATAATAGAACTATAACTTTATATTTAAAATTGAATCATATCTCTGCTATAAATACAGAATTTTACTACTTATAAAGCTTACACTGAACTCATTCAACAAATTACACATCTCCTATTTACAGTCCAAGCTCAACAAAAAGAGTAGCTATTGCATACCCTTTTCTCAGCACATCAGTGGAATTATTTCGATTGAATTCGGGAGACTTCTTCGCATCAGCAACAGCAACTATGTAGAAAAAGATGGGTTTTTGGCTAGGCATGGTGGCTCACGCGTGTAATCCCAGCACTTTGGGAGGCCGAGGCAGGTGGATCACAAGGTCAAGAAATCGAAACCAGCCTAGCTAACACAGTGAAACTCCGTCTCTATTAAAAAAAATTAAAAATTAGCCAGATGTGGTGGCATGCGCCTGTAGTCCCAGCTCCTCAGGAGGCTGAGGCAGGAGAATCGCTTGAACCTGGGAGGCAGAGGTTGCAGTGAGCCAAGATTGCGCCACTGTACTCCAGCCTGGGCAACAGAGCGAGACTCCATCTCAAAAAAAAAAAAGAAAAAAAGAAAAAGATGTTTTTTTGTCAGTTATTTACAGATTCTAGCAAATACACACAGAATACGGATCAGTTTTAGATTTCTAAGTTTTTGAGTTGACAGAAACGCCCAATGGTTTTAAATTAGGAAAAGCTAATCCAACACAGAATTCAAATAAATATTACTCTTGTACCTTCCTTTTGGCTTAACATTTAGCTTCCTTCTTAAAGCTCTTCGGTCAGTGAATAAAGCTGTGTGACAAAATTCATCTCCTTTTCTCATTAGCATCATTTATGTAATTTGGTCAGGTGCAGTGGCTCCCGCCTGTAATCCCAGCACTCTGAGAGGCTGAGGTGGGCGGATCACCTGTGGTCAGGGGTTTGAGACCAGCCTGGCCAACATGGTGAAACCCCCTCTCTGCTAAAAATACAAAATTAGCCAGGCATGGTGGCATGCACCTGTAGTCCCAGCTACCTGGGCGGTTGAAGTAGGAGAATCACTTGAACCTAGGAGGCAGAGGCTGCAGTGAGATGAGATTGTGCCACTGCACTCCAGCCTAGGCAATAAGAGCAAAACTCCATCTAAAAAAAAAAAAAAAAGATATTCAGTCTTTCCCTATCCAGATTCTTCATCAGAATAATTTTTAAAGTTACACAGTACAGGAATACATTATTTTTTAATATAGATAGGGTCTTGCTATGTTGTCCAGGCTAGACTCGAACTCTTGGGCTCATGTGATCCTCCCGCTTTGGCCTCCCAAAGTGCTGGAATTACAGGCGTGAGACACCATGCCACATTCTTTTTTGTAAAAAAATACAAAGAAGAGCATGTCATTTTAATACTCTGTCAAATAGTAAATGTGACACTATATCAGCCTACTCAATAACTATGAATGAAACCTATATACATTATCCACCCACTGAAGGAAAAAGAGACATCCATAAAATTTAAATAGGTGTTGCTCAACATGTCTGTCACACTTGAGCTACTTTACCTTGTATGAAAGACCAACTCCAAAATCCTCAAAGACAACTTTCATTGTATTTGATTAATTGGTCATGGGTAAAATGTATAAGTAACTTATTAAAAAGGGGCAATATACCTTATAAGAAAAATTACCACAGTAATTCCCAAGAAGAATGTGACAATAAGCTCTTTGACAATAATATTGTGCAACATCTGGTTTCTGTTCCAAAGCCTTAGTCAGCTCCTACAAAAACAAACATGTTGAGTGTCAGTAAAAGTTTTTTTAAAGCCATCAAATTCTAATTAAAACATAATTTTTAAACAAATAACTTATTATCAGAAACTATTTGGAGGAAAGATAACAGGGATGTAATCTTGGAGTTTTTCCTCATAAGAGGATCTCTCCGGTTTCTCGCGGTCCTGCTAAAACGCTGTCAACCTGGCGCTCCACCAGGGCCCGTTGGCTTCTCGGGAGGCGACCCAGGGAGCTCAGGGGGCGGGGAGGCTTTTACAAGAAGCGAAAGGACGCCCTCAGGGGTGGCTGGGAACAGCCTGGAATCAGCCGGAGGACATCAGCAGGACTGAGGAAAGGGCCACCACCAGCGTGAGCAAAGAGGGGAGAGGGCGGAACGCGGCGAACCTCCGCGCTCGAAGGCTGAGGCGGGGTCCCAGCGAGCGGGCGGCTGGGAAACAATGGCGCGAGCGTGACGTGGGCCCGGGGGCGTCGCGGCGGCGCGGAGGAAGGGGCTGCCGTGGGGCGAGGGCCGCACCGACAGAGTTGGGAGGCGTGCGGCGTCCGCGAGCGCGCTGGCGGGGACTCGGCCTAAGGAGAGGGGCCCGGGGGCCATGGTCCCTGGGGGGCCGGGGGCGGGGACAAGCGGCGGCCGCTACCCTAGGGTCGCGTGCTCGGCCGCGCACCTCCCCACCCAGCTCCCCGCCCGCCCACGGGTCCCGCCGCACTCACCGGCGCCAGCTCTCGGCAACAATCCCAGCGCGCAACTGCCGCAGCCGCCTAGGTGCGCGCCGTCCCCGCCCCCGCCGCCGGGCACCGCCCCACGCCGCCCTCCTGCTCGCGCCCGCCCAGGGACCGGCGCGCTGTTCCGTCCCCCAGCTCCGCCGCAGAGCTCGGCAAAGCCGACGCTCCCTGACCGCGCTGCGTCTGTCTGTCCCGCGGGTCTGCGGGTCTTCAAACGACGGAACACCGGCTTTGCCCTTCTGAGGGTTTCCATCCGTTGGCATTCTGCCTGCGCCCCTCAGCCGGGCCCCAGGCTAACCTCTCCACTGTGTCTCATTCAGAAGAAGCTTTTCCTTGGGAGGAGAGGGCATCCTTTTTCCCAGTCACAGAATGTTTTGGTCTAATGGACCTTAAGGCCCCTCATGCGTCCACACCCCCATGGCACCCTCGAATCCCCTTGATGGCTAAAAACACCAGCTTTGAAGTTTGCCAGAACGAGTTCCAGTCCCAGTACCACCACTTACAAACTGTAACCTCTGGCGAGGTCCTATACCCAGTGCCCACATTTGTAACACCAGGATAGGGAACAACAGTCCCCACATCAAAGGGTGTTGACGGGATGAAATCACACAATATAGGTGAGGCCCTCAGCAGGGTCCTGGCACACAGTAAGCACTCAAATTTTCACCCCACCACCAGCAACTCAGCAGGAAGACTCCACAAAAGCAGCCAGCTATTTTTTTTTTTTTTTTTTTTTTTTTGAGTCGGAGTCTCGCTCTGTTGCCCAGACTGGAGTGCAGTGGCGCGATCTCGGCTCACTGCAAACTCCGCCTCCCGGGTTCACGCCATTCTCCTGCCTCAGCCTCCCTAGTAGCTGGGACTACCGGCGCCCACGCCCGGCTAATTTTTTTGTATTTTTAGTAGAGACGGGGTTTCACCGTGTTAGCCAGGATGGTCTCGATCTCCTGACCTCGTGATCCGCCCGCCTCGGCCTCCCAAAGTGCTGGGATTACAGGCGTGAGCCACCGTGCCCGGCCTGCAGCCAGCTATTTCCAAAGGACTGAATTCCTTGGTCCGGGCAGCTCTCACCAGTGAGAAAATGTGTCTAAACTTCCACTCTCAGAGCCCAAATTCGATGCCTTGGAGCCACAGAGAACAAACGTCTAATCTCTCTTGGACCTTTGACTTTTCAGATACTTTACTTATATCACCTCTGCCCAAGGTCTTCTCATTCCACATCAGTGTCTCCCGTTCCTTCCATTATTCCTCCTCTGCCCTGGTTTTGAGGGTCTTTATCCCTCTCATGTAAATGGTAGATTTGACTGTGATTTCTTTAGAATACGTCACCCAAGACTGAACCAAATGTTTGTGGTATCATCAGAGCAAAGCAGGACTATAGCTTCCTCCTTTTGGGACCTATCGCTTTGCACTCCTGCGATAAAGTTCTTGGCACTCATACTGTTGACTCATATTGGGCTTGCAGTCAACCAAAACCTCCGCGTCTTTTTAATAAGTGCTCCGCCAGAGCACTTAGATCTACCCCTTCTTGTGCTTCTCAGCCAACTTCGCTTCAGGTCAGCTGAGGATAGACCTTGGGCCCCTCACCTTCTAAATTTCTCAGGATATATGGAAAATAGGAATAGGGGTTGGAAGCTAGCATAACACAATCTTTAAACCAAGTGCATTTGAAAAAAGGCCAGGGTGGCAGGACGTGGTGGCTCACACCTGTAATCCCATCACTTTGGGAAGCCAAGGCAGGCAGATCATTTGAGGTCAGGAGTTCAAGATCAGCCTGACCAACATGGCGAAACCCCATCTCTACTAAAAATACAAAAGTTAGCTGAGCATGGTGGCACGCACCTGTAGTCCCAGCTACTCGGGAGGCTGAGACAGGAGAATTGCTTGAACCCTGGAGGCAGAGGTTGCAGTGAGCCAAGATCACGCCACTGAACTCCAGCCTGGGCGACAGAGGGAGACTCCATCTCCAAAAAAAAAAAAGAAGAAACGAAAAAAGGCCAGGGTTTGTGTCTAAAGACTGGTACTGAGAGAAAAACAAATATACAGACACACACAAATGAATGTGATCACAACTGTGAAAAAAAACTGCACACACAAAAGACTACAGGGAAATATGTAATTGATTATGTTGTTTTCTCTGTGATAAGATGGGGTGGTTTTTTCTTTGTACTTTGTATTAATTTCTTACGGTGTTTGTATTACTTTTATAATCAAGAACTTTGTTTTAAAAAATAAATCAGAAAAAAGAATTTAAAAAAGCAGAGCGATGGAATAACTTGAAGAAAACTGAAAACAAAGTTAAAAGATAACAGAATAAGGGGAAAACTATTTGCAATATACAAAAGACAAAGGATTTGTCTATAAAGGACTCTTAACAAATCAATAATAAAAAGAATGAATGTGTAATCTCAGCACTTTGGGAGGCCAAGGCTGGCATATCATGAGGTCAGGAGTTCAAGACCAGTCTGACCAACATGGTGAAACCTCGTCTCTACTAAAAATACAAAAATTAGCCAGGTGTGGTGGTGCACACCTGTAATCTCAACTACTCAGGAGGCTGAGGCAGGAGAATCGCCTGAACCCAGGAGGCAGAGGTTGCAGTGCGCTGAGATTGCACCACTGCATTCCAGCCTGGGTGACGGAGTGAAACTTTGTCTCAAAAAAAACAAAGAGAAAGAAAATTTAGAATCAGCAAAATGCCCACCAATGGGGGAATGGCTAACTAAAATGTAGAATATTTATATAATAAAATTCTATAGAGAATTTAAATGAAGCATGGGCAACATAGTGAGACCTCATTTCTACAAAAAGTTTTTAAAAATCAGCCGGGCGTGGTGGCTCCAGCATGTAGTTGCAACTGCTACTCAGGAGGCTGAGGTGGGAGGATCGCTCGAGCCCGGGAGGTCAAGGCTGCGGTAAGCTGTGATCGTGCCACTGCAGTCAAGCCTGGGTGACAGAGAACGACTCTGTCTCCAAAAATAATAATAATAAAAAATAAAAGAAGTAACTTTGATCTTCATGTATCAACATGGATATATCTCAGTCATATGTTTGAATGAAAATAGTTGCAGAATTATACATCCATATCTATTATATATAGATAGATGGATAGTACCAATATTTAAAAAATTATTCCCCCAATGAAAAACTTCAGTTAATCATGAAAAAAAATCAAATAAACCCAAATTGAAGGAATATTCTACAAAATACTTGACGTGTAATCTTCAAAATTGTCAAGGTCGTGAAAGCCAAGGAAAGACTGAGAAACTGTCAGAGATTGTCCTATTCACAGATAGGAGACTAAAGAGATCTGATAACTAAACGCAATGTGGTATCCTGTAACACAAAAAGGACATTAGTGAAAAACTGATGAAACTGGAATAAGGTCTGTAGTTCTGTTATTAGTATTGTGCCAGTGTTAATTTCTTAGTTTTGAACCAGGGTTACATAAATTGTTAACATTAAGAGAAGCCAGGTGAAGGGTAGGTTAAAACTTCCTATACTAGCTCTGCAACTCCTCTGTAAATCTAAAATTCCTTTTAAAATAAAAAGCTAAAACAGGAAAAAAAAAAAAAAAAAGAGGATCTGCCCTTCTGCTGCCCGTCCTCCCAAAAGTAGACAATCTAACATAGTATTTCTGTACTGTAAAGCATTTAGGGGTCAGGTATGGTGGCTCATGCCTGTAATCCCAGCACTTTTGGAGACTGAGGCAGGCAAATCACCTGAGGTCAGGAGTTTGAGACCAGCCTAGCCAATATGGTGAAACCCCGCCTCTACTAAAAAAACAAAAATTATCTAGGCACGGTGGCGCATGCCTGCAATCCCAGCTACTTGGGAGGCTGAGGCAAGAGAATCACTTGAACCTAGGAGGCGGAAGTTGCAGTGAGCCGAGAACACACCACTGCACTCCAGCCTGGGTGACAAGAGTGAAACTCCGTCTCAAAAAAAAAAAAAAAAAGGCCCGGCGCGGTGACTCACGTCTGTAATCCCAGCACTTTGGGAGGCCGAGGCAGGCGGATCAAGAGGTCAGGAGATCGAGACCATCCTGGCTAACACAGTGAAACCCCGTCTCTACTAAAAATACAAAAAATTAGCCGGGCATGGTGGCGGGCGACTGTAGTCCCAGCTACTCAGGAGGCTGAGGCAGGAGAATGGTGTGAACCTGGGAGGCGGAGCTTGCAGTGAGCAGAGATGGTGCCACTACACTCCAGCCTGGGCGACAGAGTGAGACTCCGTCTCAAAAAAAAAAAAAAGCATTTAATTCCTGACCTACAGAACTCAATAAATGGTAATTATTATCACCTCACATATTCTGAAGAGTTTAATTGATATACATGGACCATTACAGATTTTCTCCTTCTAACTTGGAGAAGATTCAAACATCATATAGAATTTGAAATTCCTAGAAAATGTGAAGCTGTCCAATAAAAAAGACTAAAAGTTAAATATAGAGCTCAGGGAGGTTGAGACAATCAATACCTACACCATCAAGCTTACCTGGCCCTCCCTTATCCTCTATCAATAGCACACAACTCTAATAAAATGCAATTAAACATTCTGTTCAAAGCCCAGATACAATCTAATAGATGGCTATGGCAACTGATCAAGAATTAACATTAGAGAGATTAAAACTTTTTCACCCTGTGCAGTCACAACATATAGGTATGGTAGCTGGAAAAATAATGATGTAAGAGATTACAGAATTAGGGAGATCAAGGACAGGTGCAGGAACACAGGAACACTTTTATTTTCTGCCAACTACGTACAAACTCTAGGGATTTGGTAGTTTTCTTAAATGGTAAAAGTATTTCAATAGCCACATGTGTCACTGACTTTGCTTTAACCTAATAGATAATTCTCACAAAGCAATGAATACAGATGCCCCTCAACTCACCTGGGGTTGCATTCAATCAACAGAAACAAAGTGTGGTTCAAACTAAGACAGCAAAGAAGCTATAAAATGCTACTTCAAGGGCCTCACTTTGTACCTTGCAGGCTGTTAAAAGGAATTTGGACCTTAGGTGTGATGGAAAGCCGTGGAAAGTTCATTGTTAGTAGGAGAGAGAAATGGTCCAATTTATTCTTTTCAAATGTCATTCTGGTTGCTGCATGGTGAATACATTATAACAAATCAGGACTGGAAACAGAGACTTCTTAGGAAACTAATACATTAAGTCTAAGCTAGAAAAGGATGTTAGCCACAGAGGTGATGAAGAGAAATACAATGAGCTGGAATATATTAGAGCCAGCAAGACTTGCCAATGTGGGATAAGAGAAATTGAAGATCACTCCAGGATTTGGGGCTTACTTAGATCTATATCTGGCATCCAGTAGGCACTAAATGAAAAGTATTGATTTCTCTCCTTGCAGACTTTTTCCGCCTTTTCCCCAATCTCTATTTGACCACATCTCCTTTGCCACAAAATATAAAAATGTTTGCCTCTCTAGTCTTAATCTTCTCAAAGCCACCAGTAACCCCTTATCAAATCCAACTGATTCCTATCTGACTTGATCTCTCTGTGGCCCCTGACAATAACCAGACCCTTCAGCTTACCATTCTGTTGCTTTTTAAAAACTAATGTTTCCGGGCTGGGTGCAGTGGCTCACACCTGTAATCCCAGCACTTTGGGAGGCCGAGGCAGGTGGATCACCTGCGGTCAGGAATTCAAGACCAGCCTGACCAACATGGCAAAACCCCATCTCTACCAAAAATACAAAAATTAGCTGGGCATGGTGGTACATGCCTGTAATCCCAGCTACTTGGGAGGCTGAGGCAGGAGAATCACTTGAACCCAGGAGGCGGAGGTTGCAGTGAGCCAAGATCATGCCATTGCACTCCAGCCTGGGTGACAAGAGCAAAACTCCATCTCAAAAAAAAAAAAAAAAAACCTAATGTTTTCCTTGGGCTCAGTACTTATACTTCCTCCCCTTTAGAAACATTCTTTGACTCTAAGTGGTGTCGGGGGCTTCACATATGTCTTGAATCATCCTGATGACTCAAGTCTATCTTGAGAGCCTAGACAGTGCTCCTGTGCAATATCAGCATAGTTTTCTCTAGACTTCACCCAAAATGTCCCAGGGGCAATTCATATACAAATATTCAAAATCTAAAACTAATTCCTCTCTTCAAACCTATTCCCGCATGCTGAATGCAATCTTCTAAGTGCTATCATCCTAGGTGCTATTTAAGTGAAAGTCACCAATTCCTACTACATTCCCCCAGCCAGAAACTCGGGAATCATCCCTTATATTCCAATCATCACCAAGTCCAGTGCATTTTACATAAAACAACTCACCTCCATGCCCACAATCACTGCCCTGAATGCAGATATTCATCTTTGACCTGGTCTGTACCACCATCTTCCTGCTATCCACTATCTCTTGTGTCTCCTCCAATTCATTATCTACTCTGCTTTTAAAGTAGGTTTTGTAATTCAGAAAATTTCATTTCCTTCCTCCAAATTCTTCACAGGTCTCCATGATCATATGATAAAACTGAAAACCATCTGTTGAGATTTAATGCCTTTGATGGCCTGGCCTCTCTCCACTTGTTTAACCTTTATCTCCTAGCACTTGCCTCCTCACATTTTATGTTCTAATACTACCGAACAACTTGTATCATTCCCCAAACAGAACAGTTATGTAGTATTTACCATGTGCCTGGCACTGTACTAAGCATATGACACAGGGTACCTCACTTATCTTCATAATAAACCTTTTAAGTAGGTCCTATTTGTTCCCATTTGACAGATGAGAAATCTGCTCTGGACTGATGACAGGAAACTTACTGAAGTTACACTGTTATCATGAAACCAGAATTTTGACCCAAGAGTCTCTGACTCCAGAGCCTGGGCTCTTAACCACCACACATACTGGGCCCTGAACGATTCTCAAAATTCATACGTTTTCTCTCCCTACTGAATTTTGCAACCTCCTCTGTAAAGTTTTTAACTCCCTCAGTCAGATTCTATTCTGCTATGCTCTTCTATACACAACCCCGTTACAGTAGTTACCTTATATTTTAATGATCTGTTGACTTGTCTTTCCACTAGACTGAAAACTCACTCACTGAAGTTTATTCATCCTTAGATTCCTGATTTCCAGTACAACATTCACCACTTAATGTTCATTCTTTGTTGAATGAATGAAAAATGTGAAACAGCCTATGTGATAAGAACATTCCCCTTTATTCCTAATTGGATGACCTTATATCAAATATACACATTGTAACTCACATGATACCTAGTGACCTGAATCCCAAATGGCTGTTAAAGTAGCCCTTGGGACAATCCAGGAGAAATACACTCACATTCATCATCAAAGTTTCAGCCCTACTTATCATTACCAATTATTTAATAATTTACATTGATCTGTTCATCTTTGTGAGGTCATCTCACAGTTTAAAAAGAACATTTCTTCTTAACACAGCTGGTTCTTATCATGATCATCCTCCCCACACCAGGGTTTCTGATTCTGGGTCTGTGGTGGGTCCTGAGAATTTGCATTTCTAGGGCAGGGCATGGTGGCTCACACCTGTAATCCTAGCACTTTGGGAGGCTGAGGCGAGTGGATCATTTGAGGCCAGGAGTTCGAGACCAGCCTGGCCAACATGGTGAAACCCCATCTCTATCAAAAATACAAAAATCAGCTGGGTGTGGTGACACACACCTGTAATCCCAGCTAACTGGGAGGCAGCGGCAGAATCTCTTGAACCTGGGAGGCAGAGGCTGCAGTGAGCTGAGATTGCACCACTGCATTCCAGCCTAGGCAACAGAGCAAGACTCCATCTCGAATAAATAAATAAATAAATAAATAATTTGCATTTCTAATATGTTGATGCTGCAGCTAATCTGGAGCCCACACCTTTGAGGACCACTGTTCTATAGCACTAGACTAAAATTCAGGAAACCTGTGTCCTGAGGCCCCCCTTCTGCCTGTAACTGGTGTGTCTCTATGACAGATCATTTGGATTTATTTGAATCTCTGTTTTCTTTTTAAGAAATGGGGTCTCTGTAGGTTGCCTAGGCTGATCTTGAACTCCTGGTCTCAAGTGATCCTCCCACCTCAGCCTCCCAAAGTGGTAGGATTACAGGCATGAACCACCACGCTTAGCAAGGTCTGCTTTCTTATGTACACTGGGATAAGGAAGAGTAAGAAGTACTGGACTACATGAGTCATAAGGACATTTTTTTTTTTTTTTTTTTTTGAGATGGGATCTTGCTCTCTCACCAAGGCTGGAGTGCAATGGTACGATTTCGGCTCACTGCAACCTCCGCCTCCTGGGTTCAAGTGATTCTCCTGCCTCAGCCTCCCAAGTAGCTGGGATTACAGGCACCTGCCAAAATGGCCCAGCTAATCTTTTGTATTTTTAATAAAGACGGGGTTTCACTATGTTGGCCAGGCTGGTCTCAAACTCTTGACCTCAGGTGATCCACCCACCTCAGCCTCCCAAAGTGCTGGGATTACAGGCGTGAGCCACCACGCCTGGCCCATAAGGACTTTCAGTAAGAATTTGCACTTCTAGTGAATTGCCACGTCATGCTGTTACTGCTGGCCCAAGAGCCACACATTAAAAACCAAGGTACCAGTGCTAACCACATGACTATTCTATCCAGTTCTACTTCTAGGTATATACAATCAAAAGAAAGAAATGCATGTGTTCACCAAAATACACAAAAGAGTACTCACAGAAGCTTTATTTATGCTAGCTAACAACTAGAAATAAACCAGATGTCCAATTAGAATAAATTGTGCTATACTTACATTTATACAACATATATTTATACAATTATACAATGGAATACTACACAGCAATGCAAAAGAACTACTGCTTCACACAATATGCATGTATACTCATGGAAAGATTAAAGCAAAAACAGACTGCCTACATTGAACAAAGCACCTACTGTATGATTCTGTTTATGAGTCGAGAACAAGCAAAATGAACAGATGGTGATGGAGGTCAAAACGGGAGTCAGGACAGTAAGAAGAACTGCTGACTGGGAAGGAGCATGAAGGAACCTTATGAATGGAAATGCTCTATATCTTGATCTGGGTGGTGTACACATATGTAAAAACTCATCAAACTGTAGACTTAAAATTTATGTTATTTACATGTCATATATGCCTCAATAAAAAATTTAAGGCCGGGCACGGTCACACCTGTAAACCCAGCACTTTGGGTAGGCCGAGGTAGGCAGATCATCTTAGATCAGGAGTTTGAGACCAGCCTGGCCAACATGGCAAAACCCCATCTCTACTAAAAAGTACAAAAATTAGCCGGTTGTGGTAGTGTGCACCTGTAATCCCAGCAACTTGGGAGGCTGAGGCAGGAGAATCGCTTGAACCTGGGAGGCAGAGGTTGCAGTGAGCCGAGATCATGCCATTGCACTCCAGCCTGAGTGACAGAGTGAAACTCTGTCTCGAAAAAAAAAAATTAATAAGTAAAATAAGATAGAAAGTGACAATGAAGTCTATTATATTAATATTCTTTAAAAGCAACTTTTTTTTTTTTGAGACAGAGTCTCACTCTTTCACCCAGGCTGGAGTGCAGTGGCACGATCTCAGCTCACTGCAAACTCCGCTTCCCAGGTTAAAGCGATTCTCCTGCCTCAGCCTCCCAAGTAGCTGGGACAACAGATCCACACCACCACACCCGGCTAATGTTTGTTCTGTATTTTTAGTACAAACAGGGTTTCACCATGTTGGCCAGGTTGGTCTCGAACTCCTAACCTCAAGGGATCCGCCCTCCTTGGCCTCCCAAAGTGCTGGGATTACAGACATGAGCCACCGCGCCCAGCCTAAAAGCAACTTTTATATAAACTGGATTTCCAAAGGATGCACTAGCCCTAACATGACAATTAAGAAATGTAAATTCAAAGTAATCGCTATCTAATACAAGGAATTACAGAGAAAAATTTTCACTGCTTCCTGTAACATTATCCCAAAACTGATCCCAGAAGCCTTATTGCTGGTATCTAAAGGTCTATATATTTAGATTTAAAAAACATACCTGGGCCCTAAAAGGCCATACAGGACCTGGCTCCTAGTTTCCTGTCCAACCTTATCTCCTAATCAAATGGGCCCTCTAATAAAAAGGGCCTTTTTGCTGCTCCATACACAGGCCAACTTCATGCCTACTTCAGGATCTCTGCACTGGCTCTTGGTCCTGCCTGGAATGCTCTTTCCCCAGAACTTCTAAGTGAATTCTCTTGCTCCTTCAGGTCTCTGCTCAAATATCCCTTAACAGAGGCTCCAGCACCCCATGGCACATTTCTTAGAAAAGCCATAGCTAGAAAAGACGCTGTCTTGCCTCAAATTGTTAATGTTACTTATGTTAGATAATAACAACAAAACAGGGTTTCCTTTTTTCTGTGCTGTAAAGCAAATAAAATAAAATAAAATAAAAACAAAAACCTCCTGGTTAAATTCTGTAATCCACAGCATCATTTATCTTTAGTTTAGGCTCTTCTTTAACTCTTATTATTTAACTCTTGCTCTTTTACATTCCTTTACAGCTTTATGGTTTGTCTTCAGCGCACACCTACAAGAAGTGATTTTTAGGTTAGCTAAGTGTATAACTAAGACTAACCCATAGCAATCAGCACCTTTGCACACAGCAACTCCTAAAACATTTTTTGATGAATAAACAAATGAGTGAATAATGAACTATGACAAGACATCTGCAAAGTTTCAGGGACGTGAGGGAAAAGGTTTTTGTTCCAGTAGACTGATTTCATATCGACACTTTTACGTTAAGAATGGCAACAATGATTGTCAAACGAAAAAAATAATTTTCATCGAACCCAGAGTCCGCTTTTCTCTTCTAGTCATTAACTGCCATTAAAAAAAAAACAAAATCCTTTCTGCCCAACTGCAGTTGTCAACCATGCTCCCAAGAAATGGAGGAGGTTTTTCTCAGAAGCTGCAGGAATGCAAGAGTCTGGAAGTGGAAAGGGCAAGACAGGAGTCTGAGGTAACGCAAGGAGACTGAGAATCTCAATATTGGGGCGGAGACGCAGCATCCACAGGACCCTGGGTCCCAATCAGGTGCTGCTGGGAGGAGGCGCGTCAGCCAGGGGTGGAGGAAGCAGAAAAGGTTCTCTCACCTCTAAAGCCGCCGTGGATTAGAGCATCTGAGAAGCTCTGGAAAAAACCTGTCAGGAAAACAACGACTTCAGCAGGACCCACTAGCCAAGGAAAGGGGAATAAAATAAATAGCAAAGGGAAGGAAAAACACGCACCTCTGGGATGCTGCAGGTCCTGTTGCAGCCGCCGCCATCCCCCGTAGTCACTGTTGCTTCCGCCAGAGCTGCTACTAGCGCGCTTATCAGCTCCGCCACCGCCCAAGGGGGAAACTTCTGCAGAAACCCCAACCGCGCTTCCGTCGTTAAGTAGCCAACGAGCAGCCACGCAGCGTGCTGCTAGCGGGACGGGAGGCTACGCGCGAGCGCGTGGCCTGCTGGGGCAGTGGAGGACCGAGTCTTCCCAGCCCGCACACTGGCCCAGGACCCGCACTCCCAGTCCACGCCCCTCGCAGCCATGGGTAGGGAGGCCCGGGCCAACACGTTCTCTCCTTGTCTTCCACCGCGCCCACCGCCGCGGTCACTCCGACCAAGCGGTCACTCCGACCAAGCCTCCAGGAGTAGTAGCTCAGAAGCACTTTTGTAGCATACTGTTACCCCTCAGGAGCTTAGCAGTTAAGGGCGTTTGCATGTCCTTTAGTAACACAAGCTCCAGGCCGGGCGCTGTGGCTCGTGCCTGTAATCCCAGCACTTTGGGAGTCCGAAACGGGTAGATCACGAAGTCAGGAGTTCAAGACCAGCCTAGCCAAGATGCTGAAACCCCGTCTACGAAAAATACAAAAATTAGCCGGGCGTGATGGTGGGCGCCTGTAATCCCAGCTACTCGGGAGGCGGAGGCAAGAGAATCGCTTGAACCTGGGAGGCAGAGGTTGCAGTGAGCAGAGACCGTGCCACTGCACCACAGCCTGGGCGACAGACCAAGACTCCTTCTCAATAAATAAGTAAATAAATAAATAAACAAATAAATAACATAAGCTACTTCGAGCTCCGTTTTCCCTAGGTTTTATCATGGCCACCACAGGTAGCCAAGCCCTTTTGTCTCCGTGATGTCACTGGCGGCTGCGTGGTCTTTTCAGGGAACAGAGGGGCCTGGATGGCGCCTGGATTCCGGCGATCGTTGCGCTGGGAATGGAGAAGGGCTGGGACTCGCAGGAAGTCTTTCTGAACTAATAGCGCTAAAGGCCTTCTGGTTCCTGGGGAGACGCGCCTGGCGCCCGCGTACTATTCATTCCCTTCCTCATAACTCCACAGCCCAGGCTTTCTTCTTAGTGGGCTTCCTAGACCAAGAAGGAAAACCTTTTCTATCCGAAAGCACTGAGGGGCAGAAGGTGGCCTAAAGTGATCTCAGGGCCGCTGTGTTTCCCACCCATCGCAGTCGGTCAGGCCCTCCGTCAGCGCGCTTTGATCCATGCAGATCGGATGGGGAAAGCTGCCAGCGCCTTCCAGGGATGGGGGCAGAATGGGGAGCTGGTCTTTTTCTAACTTTATACCACTACCAAACTGTGTTAATTCATGTAGCTTTATAATAAGTCTTGAAGTCCTGTGACTTTATTCTCCCAAGATTGCTTTGGCTTATTCTAAGGCCGTTGTATTTCTAGGTGAATTTTGGAATTAGCTTGCCAGTTTAAAAAAAAGACAAAACTGCTGGGATTTGTACTGGGCTTGCGTTGGATCTGTAGATCTGTTTGGGGAAAACTAGTATATTAACAATACTAAGTCCTTCAATCCATTAATATCATTCTTTCCCACCATTTATTTAAGTGGCTTCTAATTTCTCCTGGCAATATTTTGTAGATTGTACACATATTTATATCTTAATGTTTGGATCCAAGTTGTGCTTGGATCGATTGCAGTATAGAGATCAAACATATCTTTCATTAGATTTATTCTTGAGCAGTGTTTTAAATGCGATGTTAAATAGCATTTTATTTTTTTATATTCTCGTTTGTTGTAAGAATATAGAAATGCTATTGATTTTTACATATTGATGTTATATTCAAGCATCTTGCTAAGTTCCCTTATTATTTGTAAGGGAGTCCAAAAGACTGGAGGGTCTTTTGGAATTTATGTGATTACAATCTTGCAATCTGTGAATAGAGATGGTTTAACTTTCCTGTAATCTTTATACCTTTTAGTTTTGTTGCTGACTAGTATGTCCACTATTGAATAGAAATAGTGATAATGGACTTCCTTGTCTTGGTTGTAAAATCAAGAGGAAAGCATTCAATATCAAGTGCTTTTTCTGCCTTTATTGAAATGTTCATATGTATTTTTAATAATAATATGTTACTGTTATATAATAATAATTTTAAAATAATATTTTAATAATATTGTTACAATGTAACCAATTACACTGGTTAATTTTCAAATGTTATCTAAATGGCCAATTGTCCTTCCGGATCCCCATTGTTTCCGATTGAGATGGCACTATAGGAAAGGCAGAACAAGTGAAGGAAACATAAAGTTTATTCAGGAGTTACATACAGGGGTGGTCCAGTGGTGGTGGGCTGGCCTGGAGAAATGCTACCGTTTGTATAAAAAAAAAAGGCATGTAGTCCATATAGCATATAGCATTTTCACTTAGAACCCTCCTTCTAGCAATCTCAATTTAACCCAAAAAAAAGGGCCTTGATCACCTGTACAGCCTGTGTTCCAAGGGATGGGGCAGGGGTATGGCTGTCCTTCATAGATAAGTAGTGAATCTCAGTGTTGGCTACTCTTGGATTCCTTAGCCTGGGACTCCAAACACACTTAGAATAGGGTTATTCTCAGGTATGTTCCAGTTATGGCTCAGCCATACACCAAGGTGTATACACCAACCCCTGCCATGCACCAATATGCATATAAATATGAATAGCCTCTGAAAGGGCCAATTCCTAGATTGACCTATAGGCCCACATGAAAAGTTCTATATTAATAGCTATGTCATGGCTGGGTGCAGTGGCTCATGCCTGTAATCCCAACACTTTGGGAGGTCGAGGTGGGTGGATCCCTTGAGGCCAGGAGTTGGAGACCAGCCTGGGAAACACGACAAAACCCCATCTCTACTAAAAATACAAAAATTACCTGGGCTTGGTGGTGCGCACCTATAATCCCAGCTACTAAGGAGGCTGAGGCACAGGAATCACTTGAACCTGGGAAGTAGAGGGTTGCAGTGAGCGAGATGGCACCACTGCACTCCAGCCTGGGCAACAGAGTCAGACTCTGTCTCAAAAAAAAAAAAAAATAGCTGTATCATGGACATTGAAATTATAATGAGATACCAAAACTACCACCAGAATGACTTAAATTAAAAGGATTTCCAATACCAAGCATTGACAAGGATATGGAGCATTTTTTAGAGAGAATGACCAAGGAGTTGGCTACAGTCAGTTGCTGCAGAATCAGATCTGTGGACCTTAGTGTACATCTGGTGAAATAAATAACTATAATGGTGAAGAAGAAAGCAATTGCCCAGGAATCCTACTATGGTCTGAGATAAGAAGATCATTCCTATTGCCACATCCCTGGAGGCCATTTGTCTTTTTTCAATGACTGATCATCCTATTCAGAGTGAGAGGATCCAGCGTGGAAACAAGACACCTGTTGTACCATGGCAACTGAAAGCCACTCTTTTCCACTTACCATTGTTTTCAAGCCATTAATTTCCTATTAAACTTCATTTTCCTCTTCCTGAGAGTTTCACTATAAAAATATATGTGTGTATAGATATATATTCCTAGCATAAGAGTACTACAATAGTGTTTTACATAGAACTTTTACAAGAATTCTTTGAAGTGCTTTATTGTTCGCATTTGACAGGTGAGGCGATCTCGGGTACAGGAAGGCTGAATGACATTTCCAAAGTCACCTTCTTGTAAGAGGCAGTGTCAGAAGCTGACAATGGACTTGACCACTATGCTGTCGTAGCAACAGAGAGAAATAATTTTTAAGACAATCCATGTATTTAAAAAAATTTTTGTACCTCTTGTGAGTTTTTAAAAGAATCGTTTTGAGTTTTTTCTTTTCAATTGTGATTGAATACGCCAATGCTTGTTTTATAGGCAAATATCATCTATAGTGATCAGAGATCCAAGAAAAATATAGATAGGCTGATCTTAGCATAATCTTAGAAGAATAATTATATACAACCAAATGGAATTTCTTAAATGCACAAACGGAATTAAAAGAGGAGTTTCTTTTCCATCTTAACCAAGAAGGAGGGCATAATGGAATGACCGTGTGCTAAGCAAGGGAGCAGGAAAATGAGTAGGAGGGAAAACATTGCAGAGGAGAAACTAAATTACCATGAGTGTAGAAAGAAAATGAGGACTGGTGAATGTGAAAATATCAAATGTAGTATATCAATGTCAGAACAGTTCACTATATGAAAACTCAAGTTCATTATGCACAAGAAAAACTGGAGGTAATGATTATACATTGACCCAAAATGGTACCAAGATGAGCACTGAGCCTGGGGATGACATGAAAACATTTTTAAACAAGAGGAAAGATCAAAAATAATGCAATTCTGAAAACTGCTGAGGAGCATAATGGTTTTTTCTAACACAAAAAGCTAAATTCAGTTACTTTGCTGATTTCATGAGGGAAAAGAGTCTCACCATAATAAAGAGACAATAGATTTTTTCTGTCATGACCCACTTATGATCTCCATTTGGTATATTCTATGCACAGAGTTGGTGAAAACACTATATTTACTATTTCTGAACGGAATAAGGTAATTCAATCAGCTACATCTTATACATGATCACAGGCATGGAGGTGCCATAGAAACACCTCTACAAATCTTAGAAATGTTCATGCAGATAAGACAGGGCAGCTGGCAAATTAATTTCCAAGTTATATTACAGAACTTAAAAATAGGCTGGGTGTGATGGCTCATGCCTATAATCCCAACACTTTGGGAGGCTGAAGCAAGAGGATTGCTTGAGGCCAGGAGACCAGTCTGAGCAACATAGGGAGAGCTTGTCTCTACAAAATTTTTTTTTAAGTTTGCTGAGTATGGTGGCACATGCCTGTGGTCCCAGCTACTCAGGAGGCTGAGGTGGGAAGATCATTTGAGCTGAGGTATTCGAGGCTGCAGTGAGCCACAATTGCACCACTTCACTCCAGCTTGAGCAACAGAATGAGACCCTGAAATGAATGAGACCCTGAATAGAATGAGACCCTGAAAAAAAAAAAAAAAGATTTCATGACTTTATTCAAACCAACAACAATGAACAGTGAGGATTACATTAAATGAGAAGCAATTAGGGGCTGGTTTATGGTCTTGACCTCCATTCCTTCTCCACGAGTACAGCCCACGACCCAGTGATGATTTCCCCTTCCCTGCACTGCATTGGCACTGACTTAGTTTCTAGCCCAGAATCCTGTTTTCCAGACAAAAGCCCCTGCTCCATCTCCCAGCACACTTCCTTCCCTTGCAGGCTATGCCTTCTAGACTGAAATAGAAAATACTCACATGATTTTTCCCTTGTTGCTGGGACAATAGGTGCAGGGTGATGCTCAGGACAGCCAGCGGGTGAGTGCGTGGAGGGAGGCATCCAGGTCTCAGATACGGGTTTGCATCCTGTGACCTCACCTTTTCACAGCACTGCAATAAGCATTTCACCTGCAGCAACGACAGTGCACATTTGGGGAGCTAAAGATATTTCAAGAAACTTTGTCCCAGTTACCAATTACCAAAAACAAGTACAATTTTCTATGAAGGGGGCCAGCCCCTCCACACCTGTAGGTGTTTCTCGTCAGGTGGAATGAGAGACTGAGAAAAGAAAGAGACACAGAGACAAAGTATAGAGAAAGGAAAGTGGGCCCAGGGGACTGGTGCTCAGCATACAGAGGACCCGCGCTGGCACCAGTCTCTGAGTTCCCTCAGTATTTATTGATCATTACCTCTACCATCTCGGAGAGGGGGATGTGGCAGGACAATAGGGTAATAGTGGGGAGAGAGTCAGCAGGAAAACATATGAACAAAGGTCTCTGTGTCATAAACAAGGTTAAGAAAAGCTACTGTGCTTTGATGTGTACATACACAAACATCTCAGTGCATTAAAGAGCAGTATTGCTGCCAGCATGTCTCACCTCCAGCCCTAAGGTGGTTTTCTCCTATCTCAGTAGGTGGAACATACAATCAGGTTTTACACAGAGACATTCCATTGCCCAGGGACAAGCAGGAGACAGATGCTTTCCTCTTATCTCAACTGCAGAGAGGCCTTCCTCTTTCACTAATCCTCCTCAGCACAGACCCTTTACAGGTGTGGGGCTGGGGGATGGTCAGGTCTTTCCCTTCCCTCGAGGCCATATCTCAGGCTATCACATGGGGAGAAACCGTGGACAATACCTGGCTTTCCTAGGCAGAGGTCCCTGTGGCCTTCGGCCTTCCACAGTGTATTGTGCCCCCGGGTACTTGAGATTAGAGAGTGGTGATGACTTTTAACAAGCATACTGCCTTCAAGCACTTGTTTAACAAAGCACATCCTGCATAACCCTAAATTCATTAAACCTTGAGTCAACACAGCACATGTCTCTGCAAGCACAGGGTTGGGGCTAGGGTTACAGATTAACAGCATCTCAAGGCTGAAGAATTTTTCTTAGTACAGAACAAAATGGAGTCTCATGTCTACTTCTTTCTACATAGACACAGTAACAGTCTGATCTCGCTTTCTTTTCCCCACATTCTAGCGGGCATCTCTAGCAAGATGAGAGTGTTTGGCAGAGGCTCTTGCTTTCCATAATCCCTGGAGGCAACAGGAAGAGGCTCCTAGGGAGGGAGCAGGAAGGTGTGAGTCTAGACTGAGGGGCTAGCAGCGGAGCACACGCGTCTTACTAGAGTCTGTGCTTTCCTGAGATGGTACCCTACAGAAAACCCGATTTTCTGTTAATCCTCAGATTCCTGAGCCAAACTATCATTTCACTGTGAACAGAGAAATGGGATCATGCGAGGAACTTGAGAAGGATATGTGAACAGATTACAGTGCAAACAGCAACTTGAAGTCAAATACTGATATGAAAAATAAATGGAAACAATGTTGGGCGTTCCAATGTAAATAAACAATCAAATGTAGATGTTATATATTCTATAAATATATATTTTATTAACATTTACCCCTAGAGAGAGAGAAATTCTAAATTATACAATATTTATAAAAGAAACAGAGACATTTATCAGAGTCCCTCATATACACAGAGCACCAAGTTCATATGATCCAGAGAGAAATTCTACTAGTAAACTAACTGATAACCTGATGCTACCTAAACTATTCAAGTCTTAGTCAATCTTCCCAATAGTTTTCAGGAAGGGTGCGTAAAGGTGATATGAGATCTTACTCTGGTTTGAGCCATGTATTACAAAAGTATAGGACATGTGAATATAGATGTAAACTTTTTAAATATTAGAAGCCATTGTGTCAGCACATTGAAACATTACATCATAATCCACTGCCTTTTGTGCCAGAAATGCAAGTGAGAGTCAACACTTGGAAATCCATTAATACAATTAATTATGTTAAGAGAATCAATGAGAATGTTATGTTTTCATGATCATAGATTTAAAAAAAGACATTGCTAGGATTCTGCAGAAAATCATATTTAAAAAATTAATAAGGTACTAGTGTAAAATATATACATATTTTTAGACAGGGTCTTGCTCTGTCACCCCAGCAAGAGTGCAGTGGTGCAATCATAGTTCACTGTAGCCTCGGCCTCCTGGGCTCAAGTGATCCTCTTGCCACAGCCTCCCCAGCAGCTGGGACTACAGGCACATGCCAGCACACCCGGCTAATTTTTTTATTTTTTGTATTTTGTAGAGACAGGGTCTCACTATATAGCCCAGGCCAGTCCTGATCTCCCAGCCTTAGTAGATCCTACTGCCTCAGCCTCCCAAATTACATGCATGAGCCACTGCGCCTGGCCCTAAATGTTTCTTGAGAGCAAAATCTACTTTCTATAAAGGTGGGCATGAGTCAACACTTTCAAAGCCATTAGGGGCCAGGTGTGGTGGCTCATGCCTGCAATTACAGCACTTTGGAAGGCCGAGGCAGGTGGAACACCTGAAGTCAGGAGTTCCAGACCAGTCTGGCCAACATGGCAAAACCCCTTCTCTAGAAAAACTACAAAAATTAGTTGGGCATGGTAGGCACGCCTGTAGTCCCAGCTCCTCAGGAGGCTGAGGCAGGAGAATTGCTTGAATCTGGGAGGTAGAGGTTGCAGTAAGCCGAGATTGTGCCATTGCACTCCAGCCTGAGCAACAGAGCAATATTCTGTCTAAAAAAAAAAAAAAGAAAAAGAAAAAAAAGAAAAAATTTAAAAAACTATTAGGACAGTCTTGGAAGAAAAAGTCTCTTGGGTAAGGATGGTAAGGATTAATTAACCGGTACACAGGCTGGCAAGGTGACCCCTAGTGGTCTGCCAGTCTCAGAAAAAAATTTATGCATCTAGGGAAAAATTGGTCACAACTAGGCAATTAGATCACAGCCTGCCCATCAAGTAAAACAAAATTCTGTGTCAAGCACACTGTAAAAAAAAACAACACTGGTACAAACCTTAAGCATTCCCTGATAGGCATTGTAGACTTTTTTGGTTTGTTCTGCTTTTTGTTTTGTTTTTTGTTCCCTAGAGATTAATCAGCAGAATGAGACCCTTAAATTTCAAAGCATGCAATAATGGTCCCCCCATTACTTGAACCCCTGCTAGTTACATGTTTGAAAATTAATTGATAACTGATTTTGGCCAGGCGCGGTGGCTCATGCCTGTAATCCCAGCACTTTGGGAGGCCAAGGCAGGCAGATCATCTGAGGTCAGGAGTTCAAGACCAGCCTGGCCAACATGTTAAAACCCCGTCTCTACTAGTGGTGGCACAGGCCTGGAATCCCAGCTACTCTTGAGGCTGAGGCAGGAGAATCGCTTGAATCCGGGAGGCAGAGGTTGTAAGTGAGCCGACATCACACCACTGCACTCCAGCCTGGGTGACAAGAGCAAAACTCTGTCAAAAAGAAGAAAGAGAGAAAGAGAAAAGAAAAATTAAGGTCCTCTCTCATGCATGTTTTAATTTGTATTTGTATAAATTTAAGGGGTACAAGTGTAGTTTTGTTACATGGACATACTGGGTAGTGGTGAAGTCTGGACTCGTAGTGTAAACATTCCCTGAAGAGTGCACATTATATCCACTACAAAATTTCTCAACCCTCACCCCTCTCACTCACACACCCTTCTGAATCTCCAGTGACTATTATTCCACTCTCTGTGTCCATGAGTATGTGTTATTTAGCTCCTATTTATAAGTGAGAACATGCAGTATTTGACTTTCTGTTTCTGTTATTTTACTTAAGATAATGAACTTCGTTTCCATCCATGTTGCTGCAAAAGACGTAATTTCATTCTTTTTTAAATTTTGAAGTTTATTTTAGACATAGGGATACATGTGCAGATTTGTTACATGAGAATATTGTGGATTTTATTGTTTTCATGGCTGAATAGTATTCCACTGTATGCATACCACATTTTCTTTAGCCAATCATCTATTGATGGACACTTAGATTGATTTCATATCTTTGCTATTGTAAAGATATGGAATACAGCAATCCTGCTACTGGATATATACATAAAGGAGAAATACTATATAAAAAAGATACCTGCACTTGTATGCTTAGAGCAGCACTTAAGTTGATTCCATATCTCAAAGATATAATACTTCTCTTTTATCTATATATCCAGTAGCAGGATGCTGGATCCAGCCTAGGTGACAAGAGCGAGACTCTGTCTGAGAAAAAAAAAAAAGAATGAAAGATAGAACCTCACAACAGATTCAACAGAAATTTTAAAAGAATTTAAGGTATTATGACGAACAACTAATGTCAACAAGGTTAGCAACATAAATGAAATAAGCAAATTCCGACAAAGACATTAAGTAGCAACATTGACTAAAGAACAAATAGAAAATCTTAATAGACGTATATAAAGTAAAAAAAAAAATTGAATTAGTAATCAAATATATTCCCCCTGAAGAAGAGTGTAGTCCTAGATGCCTTAACCCATGAATTCCATCTAACATTTAAGGAAGAAAGTATATCAGTCATACACAAACATTTCCAGCAAATACAGAAAAGAAGATATGCCAAAACATTTTAGAAAGCCAGTATTAGCTGGATGCCAAAGCAGGATGGAGATATCAGAAGAAAAGGAAAGTGCCAAACAATATCTCTCACAAGTTTACCTGCAAACGTGTTTGACAACCTGGAAGCAAATTACATCCAACAGTATGTAAAATGATCATACACTACATGTCTCTGGAATTAATACTACTAGTAATGCAAATTTGGTTTACTATCTAAAACACAATGAACATAGTACATCATAGAAATAAAATAAAGTAGAAAATCAATAGAATCATGTCAAAAGACATAAAAGAATTTTGGCAAAATCCAACACTAATTCCTGATAACTCACAACAAACATGCAGAAAAAAAAAATAGGTGACAAAACTAACATAAAGGACAAAGGAGAGTAATTGGAATTATACCACTTTAAGGCTGTTATCTTTAATAAAAGTGTTAAAATATTAATTCAGGCCAGGTGTGGTGGCTTACGCTGCTGATCCCAGCACTTTGGGAGGCCGAGACGGGTGGATTACGAGGTCAGGAGATCGAGACCATCCTGGCTAACATGGTGAAACCCCGTCTCTACTAAAAACACAAAAAATTAGCCGGGTGTGGAGCCACCATGTCTGGCCTACGTATTGTAATCTTTCAGCTAACAATTTAAAAAATTGAAACAAACAGATACAGCTAAAAAGCCAGCAGAAGAGAGAAAACAGAAGACTAAAAAATAATCACACAAAAGAAAGAATCGAGAAAAAAAGAAACAGAGACAGAAAACAAATAGCAACAGGGTACACTTAAATCTAGTCATTTCAACCATTACATTAAATATAAAAGGGCCCAGCCTTCATAGCTCACGCCTGTAACCCCAGCACTCTGGAAGCTGAGGTGGGAAGATGACTTGAGACCAGGAGTCTGAGACCAGCCCTGGCAACATAGTGAGATCCTGTGTCTGCAAAAAAAGAAAAATTTAAATAATAAAAAATTAGCCAGGCACAGTGCCATATCCCTGCATTCCTAGTTACTCAGGAGGCTGAGGTGAGAGGATCCTTTGATCCTAGGAGTTCAAGGTTACAACAAGCTATGATCATGCCACTGCAGCCCAGCCTGTGTGACCGAGCCAGACCCTGTTTCTAATACATAAATATAGAAGGACTGGATATCTCAATTTCAAAGTTTAGATTTTCAGATGAGATTAAACAATAAATAAATAAACAAGACCCAACACTATGCTGCTCACAAGAACCACATTTTAGATACAGACACAACATTTAGGCAAAAGTATAGATGTAAATGTGCCATGCAAATACTAATCCTAAAAGAGTTGGTGTGCCCATATTAATATTAGATAAAGTGGTCTTCAGAACAGGAGTACTGCCAAAGATAAAGGTGTCAAGTCATATTCAAAATAGACCAGTTCATAAAATTAACAATCTAAAATGGGTGAACCTAGTGAAATTTCAGAATGTGTGAAACAGACATCAACAGAGTAAAGGTGACGATCATCAGATCTACTTTTCAAGAGTATGTGGAACATTAATCAAGATGGATTAAATACTGGACCATAAAACAATTCTCAATAAATATAAAAGGATTTAAATCATAGACAGTTTGTACTCTGAGCAAAATAGGACTAAATTAAGTCAATAACAAAAATATATTCAGAAAAACCTTAATATTTGGCAATTGAGCAAATAACTTTTAAATAAAAATGGTTATAGGAATAATTCTCAGATTTATATTTAAATTTTTTAATTGTGTTAAAATTTTAACTTTAAGTACATAATTCAGTAGCATTAAGTACATTCCCAGTTTTGTACAACCAGCATCTTCATTTCTATCATAAACAGAAATAAAATACCCATTAAACAATAACTCAGCATTGCTTCCTCTCCCCAGTCTCTGGGAAACACTAATCTTCATTCTATTTTCTCAAATTTGCCTATTCTAGGCCGGGCGCAGTGGCTCACGCTTGTAATCCCAGCACTTTGGGAGGCCGAGGCGGGCGAATCACGAGGTCAGGAGATCGAGACCACGGTGAAACAACGTCTCTACTAAAAATACAAAAAATTAGCCGGGCGTGGTGGCGGGCGCCTGTAGTCCCAGCTACTCGGAGAGGCTGAGGCAGGAGAATGGCGTGAACCCGGGAGGCGGAGCTTGCAGTGAGCCGAGATTGCGCCATTGCACTCCAGCCTGGGCTACAGAGGGAGACTCCGTCTCAAAAAAAAAAAAAAAACAAATTTGCCTATTCTAGATATTTCATATCAGTGGAATCATACAACATCTGTCCTTTCGTGTCTGGCTTACTTCACTCAGCATCATGTTTCCAAGTTTCACCCATGTTGCGTGTATCAGAACTTCATCCTCTTTAATGGCTGAATAATATTCTATTATTTATGTATCATATTTTGTGTATCCATTCATTCGTTGATGGACACGGGTTGTCTCTGCCTTTTGGCTATAACGAATAATGCTGCAATTAACTTGGGTGTAAAAATATCTGTTCCAGACCCTGCTGTCAATTTTTGTGTGTATGAATAATACCTAGGAGTGGAATTTCAAGTTCTCTGTGTGATTCTGTGAGGAACCACCAAATTGTTTTCCACAGCAAGTGCATCATTTTCTATTCCTAGCAGCCAGTTCTTGAGGGCTCCAATTTCTCCATCTCCTTAGCAACATTTATTTTCTGTGTCGTTGTTATGAAAGCCTTACTAGTGGATGCAAAGTGGCATATCATTTTGGTTTTGTCTTGCATTTTATTAATGAATAACGGTGTTTAGCATCTTTTCTTGTCCTTCTTAGACATTTGTATATCTTCTCTGGAGAAATGTCTATTCAAGTCCTTTGCCTATTTTTTTAATTGGGATGTTGAAATTCTGTTGTTGAGTTGTGGGATATTAAGCTTTTATCAGATACACACTTTGATTTTATCAGATACATATTTTCTCACATACTGTGGGTTGTCTTTTCACTCCCTTGATAGTATCCTTTGATGCATAAAGGTTTTTTATTTTGATTAAATCTAATTTACGTGTATTTTCTTTTGTTATCTGTGCTTTTCTGTCATATTTCAAAATACACTTAAAACTCAAAGGTCATAAAGGTTTACCTTGTGTTTTCTTCTAAGAGTTACATATTTTTAGTCCCTACATTTAAGTCTTTTATTGATTTAGAATTAATTTTTGTATATACTGCAAGGTAGGGGTCTAACTTCTCTCTTGTGCACTGATATCCAGCTGTTGAAGAGACTGTTCTTTCCTCCTTGACTAGATTTGGCCACCTTGTTGAACAGTCATTGACCATATATGTGAGGACTAATTTGTAGGATCTCAAATCTATTCTATCTATTGGTCTAAAAGTCTATTGGTCTTATGCCAGTACCACACTCTCTTGATTACTGTAGATTTGTAGTAGGTTGTGAAACTGAAAAATGTGAGTTTTCCAATATTCTTTTTCAAGACTGTTTTGTCTGTCAGATCCTTTGAATTTTTGTATGAATTTTAGAATGAGTTTCTTTGTTTCTGCAAAAATGCCTTTGGGATTTTGATGGTATTGCATTGAATCTGTAGATTACTTTAGATGGTATTGTCATCTTAACAATATTGTTTTACAACCCGTGAACACAGAATATCTTTCCAGTTATTTCCACTCTCTTTAGTTTTTTTCAGCAAAGTTTTGTGTCTACCACCATGGTTAGATTTATGCCTGAATAACTTATTCTTTGATGCTATTATAAATGGAATCTTTAAAATGTTTTCTTAGTTCTTTACAACTATATAGAAATATAGCTCATTTGCATATGTTTGTTTTGCATCCTGCCTCTTTTATTAGTTATAATCAATTTTGTGTTTTGTTTGGAGCTTTATACACATAAGATCATGTGTAGATATAATTTTACTTCTATTTTTTATTTCTAATTTAGATGCCTTTTATTTCTTTGTCTTGCCTAATTGCTCTGGCTAGAACTGCCAATGCTATGTTGAATACAAGTGGCAAATGCACCGTCCTTGTCTTGTTCTAGATGTTAGGAAAACAGCTTTCAGTGTTTCATCATTGATCATTATATTAACTGTTGGTTTTTTATACATCCCATTGTCAGGTTGCAGAAGTTCCCTTCTATGCCTAGTTTATTGAGTATTTTTATTATAGAAGGGTGTTGTATTTCATCAATGTTTTTTCTGGATCAATTGAAATGATCATGTGCTTATTCATTTTACTGTTACAGTATATTACGCTGATTGATTTTTTATATGTTGAGCCACCCTTGCATTTTGGGGATAAATCTCACAGGATGATAGTTTACAATCCTTTGATTATACAGTATTGCTTCTAGTATTTTGCTAGTATTGCTAGTATTTTGCTGAGGTTTTGGCTTATATATTCATAAGGGATATTGTGCTGTAGTTCTCTTTTTTGCGCTCTCCTTGGCTTTGGTATAAGGATAATGCTGTTATCAAAAAATGAATTAGTAAGTATTCCTTCTTCATATTTTTTGTCAGAAGAGTTTGAGAAGAAATGGTATTAATTCTTCTTTAAATGTTAGGTTGACTCACCAGTTAATGCAACTATTTGATCATACATATTTCTTTGTTAATCACTTTTGATTACTAATTCAATCTCTTAGGTTATAGGTCTATTCAGATTTTCTCTTTCTTCTTGAGCCACTTTGGTAGTTTGTGTCTTTCTAGCAATTCATCCATTTCATCCAGGGCACCTAATTTGTTGTTAGACAGTTGTTCAAAGTATACTCCTGTATCCTTTTGTATTTCTGTAAAGTTGGTAGTAGTGGCTCTGCTTTCATTTATTATTTTAATAATTAGTCTTCCATCTTTTGCTCAGTCAATACAGTGAAAAGCTTGATCTTTCAAAGAATCTATGTTTATTTATTCTACTGCTCTCCAACCTTCTATTTTATTGATTTATGCTCTAATTATGCTCTTTATTATTTCTTTCCTTCTGCTAGCTTTGGATTTCGTCTTTTTTTGTTTTCTTCCACTGCCTTTAGGTATAGAGTGAGGATATTGATTTGAGATTTTTTTCTTAAATGTAGTTGTTTATATCCATACATTTTCCTTTGAACTCTACTTTCACTGCATTCAATAAGTTTTGGTATGTTTTGTTTTTATTTTAATTTGTCTCAAGATATTTTATAATTTTGCTTGTGATTTATTTTTTCACTCACTGGTAGTTTAAGGCTGTATTGTTTAATTTCCACATTTTGGTGAATTTTCCAGTTTTCACTTATTTATCTGTTGTTTCTTCCATTGTGGTTGTAAATTATATTTTGTATGACTTCAAAATTTAAAAATGATTAGGACATATTTTGTGGACAAAGATATGGCCTATCCTAGAGAAAGTTCCATATACACTTGAAAAGAATGTATATTCTGCTGTTGTCGGATGGACTGTTCTGTATATGTATATTACCTCTCAATGGCTTATACTGTTGTTTAAGTCTTGTATTTCTCATGAAGCTTCTATCTGGTTTTTCTATTCATTAATTAAAATGAGGTATTGAAGTGTCCAACTGTTACTATAGAACTGTGGGTTTATCCTTTCAATCTTGTTAATTATTTCAGCTTTACTGAGGTGTAATAGAGAAATAAAAATTGTACATGTGATGCGTTTATATGCACATTCTGAAATGATTACCAAAATGAAGTCAATTAACATGTTAATTTCCTCACAGAATAGTTACCTTCTTGTGTGCATGCGTGGGATAAGAAAACTTAACTCTATCCCCTGTGACTGCAGAGTGGCCATTCCAGCTGCTCCAGGCTCCAGCAAAGGAAGACCGGGTCAGGTGGCACCACCACGGGGGCTCTCAGGCCTGGCGCGCACGCATTCCAGAGGCCAACCAGACCATGCTCCGCCGCCTGGGCGCCCAAGCTGCAGTCGCCCTCTGTGTGCAGGCAGCAGCTACCTGGCAACCCCCGAGCCCGCTCGCGCTCCCAGCATCGCAGAACCAGGGCCAAGTGTCCCAGTGGCTGCGGCCAAGCCAGGCATTCTGCACGGCGGCGGCTGCACAGGAGCGAGAACTGAGAACCTGCCGCTCAAACCCACACGGGGTGACTGCCGAGTGCCCATGCCGGAGGCCCCGATCTCCCTCAGATGGAGGAGTGGGCGGGAGGCACGGCCTGGGGGCCCTCAGGCTGGGCGCGCTGGAGATCCCGAGGCCGACCAGGCCATGAACCTACAGCCCACCTGGGCACCCAAGCTGCAGCCGCCTTCTGTGTGCAGGCAGCAGCCTCCAGGCAACTCCCGAGCCCGCCCGCACTCCCCACATCTCACAACCAGGGCCAGATGTCCCTGTGGCTGCGGCCAAGCCAGGCGGTCTGCCCTGCAGCAGCTGCACAGGGGCGGGAACCGGCCCTCAGCCCCATCCCCGGTGGCTACAGAGGGCCCCTAGCTAGAGGTCTCGAGCTCTGGCAGAGGAGGAGCCGGGCGGGGGCAGGGTCTGGCGGGCTCTCAGGCCAGGGGCACTCGCGATCCAGAGGCCGCCCAGGCGGTGCTCCACCACCTGGGCGCTCAGCTACAGGCGCCGGGCAACTCCCAAGCTGGTTGGCGCGCCCTGCTTCGCAGAACCGGGGCTAGATGTCGCCGCGGCTGCGGCCAAGCCAGGCGGTCTGCCCGGCGGCGGCTGCACCGGGGCAGGAAGCGACCCTCAGCCCCATCCCCGGTGGCTGCGGACGGCCCCTGGAGCGGCCCTGATCTCTCTTCGGAGGAGGAGAGGGGCGGGAGTCACGGCCAGGCCGGCCCTCAGGCGGGAAGTAATGGGCGCCTGCGGTTCCGGGACGTCCCGCGGGAGCCCAGCAGAACCCGCAAGACAGGGGCGCCTGCACCCGAGCTGCAGCCGCCCTCTGCTGGCCAGGCGTGCTCGAGAGCGGCTTCCGGAGTCCGGGCTGGCGCTGAGCTGCAGGTGCGCGCGTAACCGCTTTGTTGGTCTCACGCGGTCGGAGACGTCAGAGCGCCCAGCTGCCGGCGCGCGAGTAACGGCTTAGTTGAGCTCACTCGGTCTGAGAGGTCGGAGGCTGCGCGTGTCGCTGCTGAAGGCTGTGGTGGACCGGGCCGGATCGCGAATTGTGACTACATCGCGGGGTTGGGGGGTGGATCTTGGATTTAGGGGTGGATCGCGGGGTGGGGAGGGGGATCGCGGATTTGGAGCTGGGTGGGAGTGGAAAATCCAGGAGGAGCCAGGGCGGCTCAGGAGTGGGTGGTGGGCTCTGAGAAGTCGCCACCATGAGGAAGCTCTTCAGTTTCGGGAGACGCCTGGGCCAGGCGCTCCTGAGCTCCATGAACCAAGAGTACACGGGTCCTGGGTACCACATCGGGGACTGGGAACTGCGGAAGATCCACAGGGCGGCCATCAGGGGCGACGCCGCGGAGGTGGAGCGCTGCCTGACTCGCAGGTTCCAGGACTTGGACGCCGGCGACAGAAAGGACAGGTAGCGGGGGTTCAGCCCGCGGTGGGAGGGCGCCCCCAGGCCCGGTTTCCCCGCAGTCCCTGAGGCGGGGGCCGTGGAGGTCGCCGGGACCCTAGAGCCGCGGGGCCAAATGGAGCCTCAACTGCCTTCCATCCCTGGCGATTTCCCGCCTGTAGCGCTTGGTGGATAATTTGAGTGATTTAACTCACAAAGTTAAGTATATCCACGTTTAAAACATGGAGCCATATACACGATAGAGAGGTGCCTAATGAGAACTCATTCCCATGTCAAAAATACCATGAGCCATTTTCAGTAGGCGAAGAGTTCTCAGATTAAACCCTGTGTCGGTTTTACCTCCGAATCCACTTAGGTAGATAGGTTCTTTACTGGGGCTTCTTAGAGGGACACTTGGAAGTGGGAGGTGGGTTCGTTGGATGAGAAGACTCAGTTTTCTCAGAATGTGAGCTGTTAATATGTTTATCAGTTTTACATAAACCGAATGAAAATATCAAGGTTTTATCATTTTTGCATGACACTTGCTGTCTATCTTACCATTGTGATGACATTAAAAAATTTTTATAATAGAGTGAAAAAAGACTTGCTCCTCTAGATATCAAAATGTGCTATTAATTCCCACAATTAATTATTTACTAACAGCTAAAAACACATATAAATAAATGGAACAGAATAGGAAATCAAAAACACTGAAATATATGTAAGATATATACACAGGGATTGATAATGGTAACATTTCAGATGAGTAGGAAAGGATGAGCTATTAATAAAATGCCTGCTATGTGAAGAAAACTAATGAAATTTTATGTCACAAAAATGAGTTCCTGATGGAATTCAGACTGAAATTTTTACATATGCAAAATGAGAAAAGTACCAGAAGAAAACACAAAGACTTATTTATACAGGTACATTTTACTTTAACAGAGGCCTTCCTAAGAATGACCTCACAAGCAGGCATTCTCAAGGGTGATTTAGCAAACTAAAATTAAAATCCCCTGTGTATCAGAAAAAAATTAACAAAAGATAACACACTTGAAAAATATTTACTATATATATTTTTACTAATATATAAAAAATATGTATTCAGATGAAAAGTGTATCTTCATCCTACAGGGAATTTATTCTTTATTATATATAACATATATTACTGATTATATGTATGACAAATTGTACATATTACTAATATAATGTTATATATATCAGTTATATATATATATATACAGATAAAAAGCACATATTTATTTTACAGGGAATTCTTTCCAATCAAATCCACAAGAAAAGAACTCTAAAAGTGAGCAAAGTACTTTTTGCAGATCCACAAGTTACTTATGTACATAGGAAAAATTCCTTAGTGTTTCTCATAAGAGAATTTAAGTTAAAAGAGGAATGAGACTGTTTTGTATCCACAGTGTTTGTGAGAATAAAGAACAGTGGCACTTACACTGCTGCTTGAAGTTTAAGTTGCTGATGACTTTTCAAGTGGATAATTTGGAGATAATTACCACATTTTAAAAATGTATATGCCCTTTACCCATCAATTCCATTGTATTAAAATACCTTCAAAAAATAGAGATACATGCACTTTTTTTCCCAGCATTTATGTTAACAAGAACCCATAGAATGGATATGTGGCCACTGAAGGTGGCAACAGGTAGAGAAGTATGTTGATGTGTGAAGATGCATTTTGTTACAGCCAGTGAGGAAAAACAAATCATTTGCTTGCACATACACACAAACATACTATGGTCTTGTGTTAGGCAAAACTATGTACAAAATAGGATAAAATTTGTAACTTCTGAGCATTTGTATTTTAAAGTTTTTTGTTCCTTTTTCTTACCTTTGATTTCTGAAGTGAGCATTTAAAAAATTTCTGGTAAAAATTTATCATTAATGGAATAAATTTTGGGAAGAGAGAAATGTGAATCTTGTACAGATAAAAATAATTTCTCACTATTTTTTATCATTATTATTGTGAGGGTTGTTATTTTGTTTGAACTTTTAGCTTCTTCAGAAGTAAAAAGGGAATCTTTTTATCTGCTTGCAGATTTTATGTATATACTTCATTATGTATATATGTTTTTCTTATGTATAGATTCATTACATATAGGCAACAATGATAGATTAATCATTTCATTATAGTTGTAGTCTTATAAAAATAACAAATAGCAAATATTATTACTATCACAAAAATATTGGTTTATAGAAGTTGTATTTAAAAATATTGAGCTCCCCAACTGTATTCTATCAATCCATTGATTCATCAAACATAACCTGAATATGTTATGTAGCAGACATTTTACACTATCTCCTAGGACCCTTCCATACTTAAAAACTTTATGTTTACCTGTTCTGCCTCAGCAAGATGAGCGATTTAAAATGGGAATAGTAGGACTTAATCTTATTGAAGCTTTTCCTCCCACCTTTCAAGCAAAAGCATTTCTGAAGGTAGAAAACAATAAAAGATAACCTTTAACTGCCCTTTTGAAAACTTATCAGTCTTAAATCCTAATATTAATCGGCCGGGCGCGGTGGCTCACGCTTGTAATCCCAGCACTTTGGGAGGCCGAGGCGGGCGGATCACGAGGTCAGGAGATCGAGACCATGGTGAAACCCCGTCTCTACTAAAAATACAAAAAAAAAAAAAAATTAGCCAGGCGTGGTGGCGGGCGCCTGTAGTCCCAGCTACTCGGAGAGGCTGAGGCAGGAGAATGGCGTGAACCCAGGAGGCGGAGCTTGCAGTGAGCCGAGATTGCGCCACTGCACTCCAGCCTGGGCGACAGAGCGAGACTCCGTCTCAAAACTGCAATCCAGCAAAAGTTCCTAATATTAATCATTGGAAAGTCTGATTTGCACATATTCTGTAAATCTAACTGTTGACTAAAATGAACCATACCTGTTCATCTCAATCAAGAGTTTCCTTTAGCTTCACGGGTTTTTTTGTTGTTGTTGTTTTGTTTTGTTTTGTTTTGTTTTGTTTTGTTTCTGAGACAGCATCTTACTCTGTCACCTAGGCTGGAGTGCAGTGGTGTGATCTCAGCTCACTGCAACCTCTGCTGCCAAGGTTCAAGCGATTATCCTGCCTCAGCCTCCTGAGTAGCTGGGATTACAAGTGCCTGCCACCACGCCCAGCTAATTTTTGTAGTTTTAGTAGAGACGGGGTTTCACCATGTTGGCCAGGCTGGTCTTGAACTCCTGACCTAGAGATCCACCCACCTCGGCCTCCCAAAGTGCTGGGATTACAGGCATGAGCCACTGCACCCGGCCAGCTTCACATTTTTAAAAATCAAAGTAAGAAGTAATTTGTTTAAAAAATATGTTGTTATTTCAGTGCTCTTTCCCCATGGTACTTTTAGGAATTAAAATGTATTTAAGTGTCAATTAGATGGCTAGAACTGCCCTAGACCTGCTGTGTGTACAGTATTCTACTTAATGTAAGGCCTCATGGATTGTGTGATACCCTACTATTTTCTATATTAATAAGATGATTTTTTAAATGTTACCAATTATAGTTATAAAAAATTATGAATTATAAATACCATTCCAATATCAGATATGCTAAAATTGACCTAATCTTTAAATCATCCTGCAAAATAGCAATAATTATATCACTTTACTTAATTAAAATGTTTTTGTTAAGTAGTAGTAATAGTAATAATTATAACATCTGGCTGGGTGCATGGCTCACACCTGTTATTCCAGAACTTTGGAAAGCTGAGGTGGGAAGTTCCCACGATGCTAGGAGTTTGAGACCAGCCTGGGCAACAAAGTGACATTCCGACTCTACAAAAAAATTTTAAAAATTAGCTGATCATGCTGGTGCACTCCTGTGGTCCCAGCTACTCAGGAGGCTGGGCAGGAGGATTGCTTGAGCCTACGAGTTCCAGGCTGCAGTGAGGCATAAATACACCATTGCACTCCAGCCTGGGCAACAGAGCAAGACTGTGTCTCAACAAACAAAAATCTAACAATTATTGAGTTGTTGCTTGTTCTGGAAATGGTTCTAAATGCTTTACATAGAGTGTCATTTAAGCATCACAGTGGTGTCCTGTGAGCTAGCTGCTGTTGTCATCTTTATTAATGAGGAAATTCAGGCACAGAAAGGCTAAGCAATAGCTGGTATGTGACCGAGTTCAAAGTGGAACTCAAACCCTAGTTGAACTGAATCCAAACACCAAGCTCATTCTATCCAAATAGGCTGCTGTTTCATTAAGGTAGGGAGAAGTAAGAGCTAATAAATATTGTACTTTCTTCAAAAGAAAATTATTTGTTTTGAAGGCAGAGGAATAACACGCCATTCAATGTTTACAATTACATGAACCATTGTAGGTTTTGAGATACTGCACTACATTTCCTGAAAACTCCTCTTGCTCTCCTAGGACTGCTCTACATTTGGCCTGTGTCTTTGGCCGTGTAGAAGTGGTCACTCTCTTGCTGGGCAAAAGATGCCAGATTGACGTCTGTGACAGACTAAGAAGGACGCCTTTAATGAAGGTATATAGTAGCCAACTCTTTCAGCATGAAATGCATTTGATTTAAATACATAGAATTAAAATGAATTTGTCTCATTTAAATATAGCTAGTTGGTGGAACCTGTGGGATATGTATTTTGAATTATTAGAATTTATAGTCTAATTTTTTATCTAACACTAATAGGCTGTCCACTGCCAGGAAGAGGCTTGTGCCATTATTCTCCTGGAACATGGTGCCAATCCAAACATTAAGGATATCTACGGCAACACTGCTCTCCATTATGCTGTGTACAATCAGGGGACTTCACTGGCAGAAAAACTGCTTTCCCACCATGCAAATATTGAAGCACTAAATGAGGTACAGATCAATCAACTTTCTTTTCAAAATGTTTGTTTTAACATTGACATAGGTAAGAGTCAATTTTTCATATTTGGAACTCGAGTTTTCCTGAATGAAAGTGTTTTGAAATAACTTAATTGTCTAAAATTTTACTTTAAATATTGATACTTTTAAAGAAGCATTAGAGGGCACAGCTATTTTAGTGCACTTATGGGAAGTATTTGTGAATTTGTTAAGGTAAAACTTCTTCTTTTCAAGTATTTTTTTCCTACCCCATGTGTATTTTTTTTCTAATTAGTGTAAAAACATCACAGGAAAAAAATTGCCCTGGAAATAGGCTTTATCTTAAAACTCAAAACTAAAGCAACTTACAATAAATGGAAGTCTTGCTGCTGCTGCTGATGGTTTTCTAAAAAAATGGATGTATCTTTCATGGGCAAGGTTTAAGAGGGAAAAATAGGAAGGGAAAAGGAGAGCAATCAAAAACATGCAGGTCACTTGGAAATTAGGTAATGAGGGAAAATGCCAAGAAGAGGTTTTGTTTTTTAGTTTGTTGTTTTTCCAGTTTATGTATTGAGACAAAGCGCTCTTCAGCTTTGGGGTAATCATTTTTGGTTTGGTAAAAAGAGTGACTGAAACTTGCCTAAAGATTAATTTTTAGAGGACTCTGAGGAAACCAGATTGGCAGTGAATAGGTGGTAATGAAGTGAGAAACACTTCAGCAAAGGGTGGAACAAGTTAGTAACTGACTTATTACCCATCTTGGCAAAAACAGCCACTTAGCTAAGAGTCGAAACTCTCATTTCAAATCTAGAATATCTTGGTGGGAAGGTGGGAAATAAGCAGCTTATAAATAGCAAAATCAACTGGGATTTTGAGTTTGCTTGTCCCTGTTATACCCACACCCAGGAAAATGAACTGGAGTTTTAATACATAACTCTATCTCATACTCTTCTCTCTGGCCACATCCCAAGCTAATAAAGGATATTGGCCGTGTGGGTGAGAGATGAAACTGAAGTGATTGTCTGCTGCAGTAATTCTTAGCTAGAATTGTGCATTACAGTGACCTGGGGAAATTTTGTTAAAAGTCTACAAGTGTAGGCTTTCCCCTGAGGATTTTGATGTAATAGATCTAATATATTCTGAACATGTATGGTTAAAAATATTTTCTTGAAGCCATGCACAATGGCATGTTCCTGTAGTCCAGCTACTCAGGAGGCTGAGGTGGGAGGATTGCTTGAGCCTAGGAGTTTGAGTCCAGCCTGAGGCGGGCAGATCACGAGGTCAGGAGATGGAGACCATCCTGGCTAACACGGTGAAACCCCGTCTCTACTAAAAATACATAGTAAGACTCTTGTCTCTTACAACAACAAGAGCAAAAAAAAAAAAAAACCTCAGTGTTCGAATACACTCCTGATTAAGAAGCACAGAATAGATAAGTGCAGTATATAAATTCCCGTATCTCAAAGACATAAGAAATCTCTAAAAGAGTTGGCATTTGATAGGTGCTACTTTCTTCAAAGTTCTCTTTTCCAATAACATTAACCTGACTTATCTGTCTTTCTCTACCTTTGTGACTGGGAAGTGAAAGGAAATATCATTGGCAATATCTCTCAGCTTACAGAATAACACCTTTTGCTTCCCACCATGAATCATTCACTGCCATTCAGAAAGTCTTTAGCAATTTACTTGTGGGTAATCTTTCAATAAGTAGAGACTGACCCTTTCACAATTTCATGTTCCTTTGTCACCATTCAAGCGATTATGTGTCAACAAGTGTTCATTAGAAGTGAGATTTTCTCAATTAGATCAGTAGCAAATCTTGAACCTTTTTTTTTCAGTTGCAGTTGTATTAGGGACTATCTCAGTAAGTCTATTAAGTTTATAGAGCTTTGGCATTATCAGGATGTCAGTTTTAAACACTGAAATCCTTGAAGTCAGTGAGAATACAATAGGAATTCTTTTGATAGTTTAGTTTCAGCATTCCTATGAACTAATTATCTATTTGGTTAACAATCTGGGAAAATTATATACACATAGATTGCAAATGAATAAATGTTGGGAAAATTCTTGAGGTGGGTATTATGAGTGTTAACAGCAATTTTTATTATGTATATATCAGGGCCTGAGTTTTTTTATTAAACATATGATACTAGAGAAAGAAAAAGTTCTACATGCAAATACTTAGTTTATACACAATCATTTAGCAACACATTCATAGCAAATATAAAAACACAAGGGCTATAGTCTAAATGTGGCATATAGATTTGTTCTTTGCCTCTTTGAATTGAGTCAACATGTAAACTTTAGTGGACTCATGCAGAAATCTGGACCTCAGGCTTAAGAATCAAATCTGGTGTCCCCTGAACTGCATCACTGCTTGGTCTGCTGCGCAGAGGTTGCCCTGTGTAGGAGGCACATATTCTCCAGTTTGCTACTGTGTCACCTGAGTACTTCACTTACTTAGGTAACCTCCTTCATCCTTATAAGTATTTGAGTTTACAACTCCTTTTTTGTAGTATGTTTTCATAAAGACTTCAAGGTTTTCAAGACAGCATATATTGGTTCATAATACATAGTCTATAGTTTATATAAGTCCCTCAATTATAGAGTTGAATTTTAGAATTCAGAAGTTTTTTTAACTCTTTTTTTATATCTATACCACAAATAGTCATCTGCTCATAAGAATGCCTAGAAGCCTTTTTAGTTTATTCCTGCTGAGAAGTGGATAGATTATGAATATTGCAGACATTCTATCTTTCTTCTCAGCAATGTCCCTTAAAAATGCAAGTGATGGCTGGGTGCTATGGCTCATGCCTGTAATCCCAGCACTTTGGGAGGCTGAGGCGGACAGATCACGAGGTCAGGAAATGGTGACCATCCTGGCTAACACGGTGAAACCCCGTCTCTACTAAAAATACAAAAAATTAGCCGGGTGTGGTGGCAGGCACCGGCAGTTCCAGCTACTTGGGAGGCTGAGGCAGGAGAATGGTGTGAACTCAGGAGGTGGAACTTGCAGTGAGTGGAGATCATGCCACTGCACTCCAGCCTGGGTGACAGTGTGAGACCCCATTTCGAAAAAAAAAAAAAAGAAAAGAAAAAAAAAATGCAAGTGACTTACTGGCTTTTATTATGCTACAAATAAGCCCTATACATCAGTATTAGAACTTTTTTTGATAAGCCATTGTATTTTTATTTCTGATTTATATTTTGCCTAAAGTAAAAAAAAAAGTTAAATAGCAATTTAAATGGAAATCAATACAAATGGATTTAAAAAGTAAAGTTGCATTAGCATCCCAGGATTATCATTATAATTGAGAATAGAATTTCTTACTGAGCTTTGCTTTTTAATATTTATTTTCAAAAATTTTTAACCGGTCTCTCTTACACAGAACATACTGAGCTTTCTAATAGTTAAGATAAAAATCTATCCTCTTGTATTAGGAAAAATCCCATGGACTATTTAATAATAAGGAAAATAAGTGCATTTGAAGCCAATCTCTCTTAATTCAGAGCTCATTTCCTTAGTGGCCCCTTTGGATCAGGAGTGCCTGACATTGGCATCCTGACACCATTGATAGAAGTAAATCAAGCAAGTTTGTGCCACCCAGAGGAAACCTCCACTTGTATTGGGAAGATCTGGCAACTGTATCCCTGAAATTCTATTTCCTAAAATGTTGATGTTTGCCACAAAAAGTATTGTCAAATTGAGATTAGGCAAAGTTCAAGGGATTTCTAGATTGTTGGCCCTGTCATATAGTTTTGTAATACTTCTCAAATGCAGATGATCATGGAATCTTTTTGTTGGGGTACAGTTCTCTGGTGAAACAAATATTCTTTGAAATATAGTTTAAGAAACACTGCTCTAGAGATAATATTTTAGATCATCAATTTATTTTAAAAACTTAAAGCATTCACTACTATGTCTTAGGTTTTAGGGTTATAGAGAAAAAAGATACAGTCCTTACCCTCAATAAGCTCTTGGTTTCAGTGGGAAACAATGAAATAATTACAATTACTGTGCTAAATGCTGAGACAGAAGCAAGGATTTTTGGGACTGGTAAATAAAAGGAGTTTTGGAGATGACCGAAGTTAACGTGGGGAGGCAGAGGAGGGGTGTTCGCAAGGCAGTGTGTGGGAAAGCACAGAGGAGTGAAAAGGACGGGACTGCTTTGCATTTACTTTCTCTCTATATTGCATGTTTAAGTTCATAGCATCTTATAGAAGATTTTTAGTTCAGTTCTGAAATACATAATTTTGTGAATCATAGATTGTTTTTGCTTTCTTACAGGAGGGAAACACTCCACTTTTGTTTGCTATAAATTCTGGGAGACAGCATATGGTGGAATTTTT
>NW_026652285.1:35061128-35063176 GCF_009828535.3 Hylobates moloch | reverse complement strand
AAAAAAAAAAAATGGAGTGCTTGGTAATGAGGTGAAAATAGCTTATAGTTATTATTTATTATGTATTTATTATTTTTAGTATGTGTCAGTGAAGGCAAGCTTAGGAAAGACTTTGTTGTTGTTTTACCTGTGTCTGGAAACCAGTTCAATAAAAGACTTTTAATAGTATAGAAATGAGTAGATCTTATCCTGTAGGCCAGGAGAAACTTCTGAGGTAAAATGCTTTTGGCTGCAAATACTAGAAGACCTAACAGTGGCCAAAACCATAAGAACCAGACTTGTTTTGGTTGTCCGGTGATATTATTGGATCCCACTTGTTCCTCTTTCAGCTATGCTGTTGGCAGTGTCTTGTTCATGTCTCCCTTCATGGTTGGCTACTTAGCAACAGCTCCAAACATCATGTTCTCACAAGATAGTATCTAAAGGCTGGAAGGGCTGCTTTTCTTCACATGTGTCTTTTAAATTGGGAGAAAACTCAGAAGGATGCAGGGGACTTTTTGTAATTTTTTTTTTCCTTCGGGGATGTAGTCTCACTCTATCACCAGTCTGGAGTCCAGTGGCATGATCTCGGATCACTGCAGCCTCCACCTCCCAGGTTCAAGCAATTCTCCTGCCTCAGCCTCCCAAGTTGCTGGGAAAACAGGCACATGCAACCACGCCCAGGTAATTTTTGTATTTTTAGTAGAGACGGGGTTTCACCATGTTGGCCAGGATGGTCTCAGTCTCTTGACCTCTTGATCCGCCTGCCTCGGCCTCCAAAAGTGCTGGGATTACAGACATGAGCCACCATGCTCAGCCCTTTCTGTAATATTTTATTAGCTGGGTCACACCACATGCTCATTCCTAAACCAGGCACTGGGAAAGCAAATGTAGTTATGTGGTTAGCTTAGAATAATCACTTATCTTTTGAAGCTGAGGAGGGAGAGGTATTGGGATAATAAATATCCAAATAGATTTGTAATTCTCCAGCAAGAAACAACAAGGAACTGCTCTTGGGTAGGGAGCCAGCAGTGTTTGCTCTAGAAATTCACTGGAAAATTGTAAGCAGGGGAGGCATTAGATTCAATTTGAGATATAGGGCATTCTGTTCAGGGTATAAAGCAGGGATTGGCAAGCTTTTTCTGTAAAGGGACAAATAGGAAATATTTTAGGCCATGTGGTCTCTCTCTCTCTCTTTTTCAAGAATGATTTAAGCAGCTGAAGGCTATGTGGTCTCTGTTGTAGCTACTCAACCCTGGTATTGTAGTGTGAAAGCAGTCATAGGTAGCATGTCAGAATGAATAGGCATGACTGTATTCTCATAAAACTTCATTGAGAAAAAACATGGTAGGCAGGATTTGGCCTGTGGTCTGCAGTGTGCTGACCCATTATGTAGAGGGTAGATGGAGGATAGATGTCACCTGGGAGCGTAGAGTTATTATTTACTAGGTATTTATTATGTTCATTAGATGCCATTCACTTTTAAATTTGTGGTGATGAGTGCAAGCTTCTAAAAAAAAAATGGGTAGGATTTAGGGTAAGCATGCAGAATAAGTAAAACTTTGCCAGGTAAGGAGGCAGAAGGATGATGTTTTCCAGAAGGAATATCTAACAAGCTTACATGTTTGACAGAAACAGCAGCTATGAAGCCTGCAAATTTGAAAAAAAGAAAAGAAGGTGCAAAAGGTAAGACATTTGAGTATCTCTACTCTTAACCATGTAAAGAGACTGGGAGACAAGGGAAGCTTCAGCCATAGTTAATGCTATAGTTTCCTTGTCACAAATCCATGGAGTACATGAGTCTATTACAAGGTTTTCACCCATCCGTGATAAAATAAAATGATAGAGCTCCAGTCTATTCATTTGAAAATATTGGTGTTGCCGGGGATGGTGGCTCCTGCCTGTAATCTCATCAGTGTTGGAGGATGAAATAGAAGCATCCCTTGAGGCTTGGAGTTCCAGCAACCTGGGCAACATCGCCAGACCCCATGACTATTTTTTCAAAAACTGTAGCTGGGTGTGGTGTTCTGCACCTGTGATCCCAGCTACTTGGGAGGCTGAAGCAGGAG